>NC_080539.1:336545239-336875239 GCF_028640845.1 Ahaetulla prasina
ATTCCATCCTATCTGAATTTGATTTTTTTCTGATGATACAACTAAAATCCATAATTCTTCCTTTCTAATAGCTATATTTCCCTTAGATTGTACTGCATAATCTATAGGAGAGATGTGTTTATAACATTTGGTGTCTTTACCTTATGTATTTTTTAATGTTTTTATGGGTATCCAAGGAAGAATTATAAAGAAGGACGCAAAGTACATACAAAGATTTGCAGGGAATGGGTTTCCAGGTTTAGTTATTCAGATTAGAATTCTAGGTATAACAGGTTCTACAACGACTATCTTCATGTTGTGAAAAATATTTTCCTACTTCAAATCCATTTGCTTCCTTTTTATTTTGGTATGCATCAGTCACAAAAATCAAGTCTTTTTATTATTGTAATCACCTTTTCCAGGAGGAAAGGACAGAGAAACTGAGCATCAATGAGTCGAGGGCAATGCGAAGAAGGTGACTGCTGGAACAAAGGCAGGTTTGTCAGAAACTTTCAGAATGCGAGATTGGCAAGATCATAGCTGATAGACCATAGTCAAGTGATTCCCTCCTGCTCTGTCCAAAAGCATTTTCATCGCTGAAATTAAATAAAAAGTCTTGGGAGACGATGGAAAATCTTTGGAAAAGGGAAACAGAGCCAAGTGCAAAGAATTATCTGGTTATTAAGCCAAACCCTATGTACAACAGGGGTCTCCAACCTTGGCAACTGTAAGACTTGTGGACTTCAACTCCCACTGGCTGAGGAATTCTGGCAGTTAAACTCCACAAGTCTTACAGTTGCCATGGCTGAAGATCCCTGATGTACACAACTGTATCTGCTCCCCTTTGTGACATGACTGGGTTTGCTTGAGGCACGATCAGGGTCATTGGCACAGCCTACTTCATAAAAGTCCACTTCAGCATCACACATGCCACTAGCTCAACCTCCATATTTAATATGCTTCCTTTCAAGACACTGAATTTGAATACTACCTCTTTCTTCATAGGGGAACTCCAAAACAACAAATGGTCGACATAGTATAAACCAAAGATGAACTAGTAAAGGACTGCTGGAAAGAAAAGAAAAGTTTGCTGGAGAACTTGTTGAGGAGGACAGCACATTTGAAGCTTGAAACTCTCTGAGCCAGGGGACTGAAGTTGGCTGACGTCTGAAAAATAAACCTACCTGAAGCTGGTTGATGAACATTGCACAGAAATCCATGAGCTGAACTCAGGGAAGGGTTGTGAATGGATGCAATGCGACAAAAGTGCTTATGGGCAGTGTGAGTCATCCCAGAGAGGAGGTAGGCTACAGAGTCCATGTGTGTAAATGTCAGTTATCAAATGTGATCCAGGAGAGAAGTGTCATGTTGGCTTAGTCTGGTATGGTTGCAGTATGAAAGGATAAACTAATGGATTATGTTATTACAGTCTAATAGTGGCATGAATGCAGCTAAGCATCCTTAGATAGGTATTGAAAGGAAACCAGTGGATATTCGGGGGGGGGGGAATGATAAAATAAAAATAAAAATGAATTTAGGCTGGTGGATATCTTTGAGAGATGTAGATTTCAGATGAGCCAGCCCAAACAGCTATCTTTGCTTTCTTTACAGCATGCCTTTTGACACACCAAGTTATTCCAGGAGGGAACCTGGGAATGGACATCGATGAACAGAGAGAAATGGTCAAACTTGTGATGGCTAATAGAAAGGCAAGTTCCATGAAAAGTTTCTAAATGGGATGGGAAGATGGTAGCTAATGTACTGTCATCATGTAGTTTCCTTCCACTATGTATTCCCCCCAAGCTGTTCTCTCAATTGGCTTGAAAGTTTGCAAAGAAGTGTATGGAATTATCCCCCCATTGAGTTATAGAAGATACCATTGTGTCCTGGAAGGAATCAGGCAGCCCTGTCTACAGGCAAGAAGGAACCCAGTTGTATGGAAAGACATGGAGCTTACCCAGTCCGTGAGCTGGCCCCCTGCATACGGTCATTTTATCGATTGATTGTTGACGTGTAAGCAAGGTGGTGTTGATGCTTAAGCCCTCAATACAATTTTTTCCTCTGAAATTAAAGAAAAGTTTTGGAAAGCCCTTTTGCTGCTTGAGTTGGGCCGATGTCCTTGAAAAGTCTTTCCATTTGCATAGCTGATTTCTGATTTCTGCAGGCACACACACACACAGTATTATTCCCCTCTTACTGCTATCTCTATTTTAACTTTTTTTCCCATGTCACCGTAATATTCAAAGCCATTTCTTTTCTATCTTCCATCTTTCACCTGCTTTGTTATTCATATTTCTTTTATTTAGCTCTTCACATCTATTTATATTAAAGTTTCATCCTTCATTCTTTCAGTGTTTAGTGTTTCAATGTACACTTCTAGTACCAATCAAATCATTTAAACATATAGAGTAAATTTATTTATGTTCTTTCCAACCATCCAATCCATGTGATTCTATTATTAATACACGCTTACATTAAAATATATTCTTTCATTATCTAATCACCCATTTTTTAATTTTATAATTTTACTGCTAAGCATATTTTGATTCATGTTTAATAATACCATCATTCAATCTCTAATTTTCCAGTTAATGCTTAATTCTTATTCATAATTCCCATATTTCATTCTTCCTTACATGCAAAATCTTCCCTACATACAAAATCTTCACTACATAAAAAATAATTATCCAGGCTATATAGTTCTAATATTAATACATATGTTTTTGTTAAAATATATTTATGAAGGATCTTTTTCTCTCTTTTTTCTATTCATCATCTCTTCCCCGCATCAGTACTTTAAGTCTTATTCTTTTTTTGACTTGTCTCCTATATTCTTCTCTTAAATCTTTTATTCCATCTACTTCTAGATCTGCATTCTGGCTATACAATCTAACTTTTTCTCCCCTCTCTACTCTTTCCCGCTGTCTAGTTTTAAAGCTATCTGTTCTAATCCTACCTCCTTTTCCCAGGTATCTTCCTGTTTCTCCCATTCCCTTTTTAAATTGTTTAAAATATTTTCCTCCTGTTTGTATTCCTTAATGATTGTTAATTTTGATGATATCTCCTCCTTGCTGTCTTCTTTTCGCTGGTTTCTCAGTTCTGCTTTCCCCTCCATTTCTTCTGGTGGCTCCTTTCTTTCCTGATTATCCTGGTCTTGGTTCATTGTCCCTTGTATAGTATTTTCCAGTTTTTAGTCTATGCCAATCAAATAAATTCACCATCGCTTTATTTTGTTCATGTATAAGGTCCTTAATGCTTTGAAACATCAGCTCCATTTTGTTTAAAATTCCACTCACTTTCGCCTTGCATTACATCTTATTTTAATAGGTCCCACTTTTAGCCAGTAGTCCAGGAATCATTCATTCAAAACTGAGCTTACACAAATCATTTTTAATATCTCATAAATAATCAGTCAAATCCATTTAAATAAATCAAGGAGTTGTCCAAGTCTCCTCAAGTCACTTTGATATGTTCAATCATATAACATAACATTCAGGGGACTTTTACTTAGAGTTCTTATTTAATACACTCCTTCCCCTGGAGTGGGATGGGAATGGAAATTTTACAGTATCCTTCCCCTGCCATGCCCACCAATCTATGCCACGCCCACCAAGCCACACCCACAGAACCGGTAGTAAAAGAATTTGAATCCCACCACTGCCGATACCTCACATGATGACACCGTGATGCAAGTTTTACACCCTAGGTCTAGATGATGTCCAAGGTACTTTCCAAGTCTAATTCTAAGCATCTATTTGTCTAGTCTCTTGCATGTAGGCAGTCTTGTGCATTTGTCCCACGGGAAAAGAGCAATTGAAACAGCAGTGGTGACAGGATCAGATAAGTGATCAAGCTGCAGAGAATCAACTGTTCTAGAATCTAAAGTGGTCAGGTGAACATGTAAACATCAGGATCAGCCTTTCAAGTGCTGCTTGAAATGCTCTTTAATACACCCTGGTTCAGTTTAAAAGATATTGTGAACATAAATGCACAACATTTGCTCTTTTTAAAAATTAAACTGCTGCCGTGGTTTCAGTCTGCATGTTACACCATCAAGTGGCTTCAAGGTTCCCTTATCTAGAATTTTAAAGCTCTGCGGTGGAGCCAGCTCAAATTCAAACCTCTGCAGAAATTTGGCCATCAGCACTTTAACTTCCATCTTGCATAAAAAGAAAACAAAACAAAACAAAAAAAATAGAAGAAAGGTTTAATATATTTTTTAAAACACACACACACACATTTTGACTTCCTCATTCAGGGACTGATCATTAGCCCAGGGATGAGAGCTTCTTCCACCCCTTACTGTTACCCATGTTGGTGGAGACTGCAATGAGTTTAACCAACATCTGGAATGTCATAGACATAGGGCCTCTGGTGGCTCAACAGATTAATGCAGTCTGTTATTAACAGCAGCTTGCTTGCAATTATTGCAGGTTCAAGTCCCACCAAGCCCAAGGTTGACTCAGCCTTCCACCCTTTATAAGGTAGGTAAAATGAGGGCCCAGATTGTTGGAGGCAATAAGTTGACTTTGTATATAATATACAAATGGATGAAGACTATTGCTTGACATAGTGTAAACCGCCCTGAGTCTTCAGAGAAATAAATATAAATGCAAATAAAAAAAAAATAGACTTCAATGCCTGCTCTAATCTTCCAGTCTTTTATTTATCAAATAAATACTTTTTAGATTTTGACCTCTTTCATAATTTTTCATTACGTGAAGTTTTTAAAAACCCCAGTTCAAAAACTGAAGAGATGCATGTTAATCTGGTCATGAGGAAGAGGCTTAGGAAGAAAAATTAGGATTCCAAGAGTAACTGTAATCCAAGCTTCAATGATTAGGTCCATTCAAAACAAAGACTGAGACTCACAGAAAATTGAAATAGATATTGACGATCTCTTTTGATTTTTTTACAGCCCTGTTCATTCACATTGCCTTTGTTTTTTTAAAAGGAATACAGTACCTGGGGAATGGGGAAAAGGAAAGCACACTACAGTACCTGTAGTCCTCATTTAGTAGTCATAACTGGTGACTGCTTTCCTTTTCTCCACTCTCCTGGAGATGGGCATCTCAGTGCTGGGATATCTGGCTGGCAGCTGCTGACAATTGATGACTAATAGGTTTTACACCTTCAGTTTTTCTTTGCCTCCTAAATATTTCACTTCAGCTTCCCCACTCCACCACTCTGTGGAATGCTTCTCCTGGCACTGGCATAATTAGCAAGAAGCCAATATTTCTATCTACATTCATTGAAGAGGCAGGGATTGCAAGAGTGTAAGCAGGCACACAATGGAAGACACACATGGAAAGGAACGTGGTGGCATCAACAGTCCTGACTCCATTACACAAACAGTCCATTATGTGCCTGCTTACTCTCTTATAAGCCTTTCTCCAATCTCTCTGCGATTTCTGTGGATTTAGCTGCTTTAGATGTTTCTGGCTTTGTGGATTGGCAGGGGGGAAAGGGGATGATTTGCATCAGTGGCTGGCAAGAGTGCATGCCCCTCACACAATTGGAGTGTGCGTGCACTTGCTCACCTGCTGCTCATGCAAGTGAGGATGCGTGTGTGCTGCGAGTGCTCGCTGGCTGTTTCCATGGCCTGGTTGCAAACCCCTCACAACCCACAGGTTGGGGACCCCTGCACTAGAGACTGGAAGATTGCAAATTCTCCACCTCTCTTTTAAAAGGAACAAATGCTAGTACTGGAGTAGACATTCTTAACGCAAGTATCTTACTCACCTCAGCAAATAACTGTCCAATACATGAACGAGGTCCCAGCGAAAATGGGAAATAGGAAAAATAAGGTCTAGAAGAAACCACATGAAGCAGAAAATTGTTTAGGTTGTGCTATTCACCTAAGATACTACAACTGTTTAGAAATGTTGTTTTATAGAGCACATCTTCATTTTTTAAGAATATTATTTGTGCTTTCTGCACAGTGAGGATAAATATATTTACATTTTTTATTTCTCAAAGAAAGCACTGCATAGTCATTAGGATTACAAACTAATTTTACTTAGTACCTCACTTTTAACAGCAGCTTAATTTGCAGTTTTAGGAAATGACTACAGTACGTGTCAGAATGTTGTCAATACTGATATTTACTTCTTATTTTAAGACATGAACAGGGCCCCCCCCCCAAACTAATTTCCATCAGTAATCCTTAAATAACTAGTAAAGAGGGGTTTCCAACCCCTGGGCTGTGGCCTATTTGCGGCAGGCCGGCACATATATACATGTGCACACAGCTCAACTTGCGCAAGTTGAGCTGCGCACATATATGCATGCACCATGTGTGTGCTGTGCGCCAGCTTGCCGCTCAGGTGACCCGGTTCCCCTCTCCCCCACACCAGGCCATTAAGCAGCAAAGGTTGGGGACTGCTGCAGTATAGCACCCATCCCAACGGCATTCATCAACTGAGATGTGGAACACTTGGCGTAAAAGACACACACTATCATCAAATGATCCTACTATTCCAAAAGACTTATACGTGCCTGGCTATATACTGGACAAGACTTCATCGAGCTCCAGGAGACGGCATCAAGTGATTACATTAAACAAATGATGACTCTTATTACTTATGCAGGAAAGTTCACTGGAGAAAATTGAAAATCCTCCCTTTTGCTGCAGAAGGTTTATAGTATTTTCTGCTTGACTCTGAAAATAACTAGATTTGCATACAAAAGTTTCTGATAGTTTTGCAACATTTCAAACATTCTGATTAAAAGATTTTAAACACAGACGTCACCTTGATTTGCCTTTGCTAAATCGATCAGGATCAAAGGTCAGAGCATCCTTGAAGTATCTATCCATGCGTCCCATGATATAGGTACTGAACTATCAAGGGAAGAGAGACATTGGTAGAGATAAATATAAAGTCACCTGAAAATAACTAGGGCTGTTCACAGGTACGGGCAAATTAATATTTTAATGAATTTAAAAATTAAATTTAAATTAGGAACTCACCCCATTCCTAAGAGGTCCATAAAGGGGACGTGCATAAGCACACCAGCATGCCTAATATCTCTGTCCTACTGTCCCCGTTTATTTGTACTCATTTCCTGTGTTCATGTCCATGTTTATATTTATACCTGTTATCTTGTCCATGTTTGACAAAACTAAATAAATAAATACATAAATAAATTTCTAATGCTTGCCTTTGGGCTAGCATTAAACAAATCCTTGCTGCTATTTTGATTTCAGGATTATGTGATTATCTTGTCCTTGGAAACTCTATATGTCTGGCTCTGTGTGTGTGTGTGTGTGTATAAATAAATAAACTCACAAATAAATCATAGTATTCAATCTGAAAACAACAGCAATAACACTTATACACTGCTTCATAGTGCTTTGCAGCACTCCTTAAGCATCAGCATATTGCCTCCAACAATCTGGGTCCTCATTTTACCAACCTCGGAAGAATGGAAGGCTGAGTCAACCTTGAGCCGGTCAGAATCGAACTGCTGGCAGTCAGCAGAATTAGCCTGCAATACTGCATTCTAACAACTACGCCATCGTGGCCCTTCACTATGAAAGGAAGTTACAATGAAAAAGTCAAGGTTGTCCTCTACAGAATGTAGGACATGGGTTTGCGTTATAGGAAAGGAGATTCAATTGAATGTTGGGGAAAAAAATTCAGCAACGAGGCAATTCAGCAGTGGAATCAATATTCCAGAGCAGTTATAGCCTCCCTTTCACTAGATGTATTCAAAGATAGCTAGACAACTATCCCTTCAGTAAGCCGTAAGCTGAATGTTTAAAGATAAATCAGCTAAATGTTGGAAATATCACCAGGTACCAGGATCTTATTATCACATGTGGTGGAAATGCCCGGAAGCCAAAAACTATTGGGAGAAAATAGAATAGAATAGAATAGAATAGAATAGAATAGAATAGAATAGAATAGAATAGAATAGAATAGAATAGAATAGAATAGAATAGAATAGAATAGAATTTTTATTGGCCAAGTGTGATTGGACACACAAGGAATTTGTCTTGGTGCATATGCTCTCAGTGTACATAAAAGAAAAGATACGTTCATCAAGGTACAACATTTACAACACAATTGATGATCAATATATCAATATAAATCATAAGGATTGCCAGCAACAAGTTATAGTCATACAGTCATAAGTGGAAAGAGATTGGTGATGGGAACTATGAAACGATTAATAGTAGTGCAGATTCAGTAAATAGTCTGACAGTGTTGAGGGAATTATTTGTTTAGCAGAGTGATGGCCTTCGGGAAAAAACTGTTCTTGTGTCTAGTTGTTCTGGTGTGCAGTGCTCTATAGCGTCGTTTTGAGGGTAGGAGTTGAAACAGTTTATGTCCAGGATGCGAGGGATCTGCAAATATTTTCACGGCCCTCTTCTTGATTCGTGCAGTATACAGGTCCTCAATGGAAGGCAAGTTGGTAGCAATTATTTTTTCTGCAGTTCTAATTATCCTCTGAAGTCTGTGTTTTCTTGTTGGGTTGCAGAACCGAACCAGACAGTTATAGAGGTGCAAATGACAGACTCAATAATTCCTCTGTAGAATTGGATCAGCAGCTCCTTGGGCAGTTTGAGCTTACTGAGTTGGCGCAGAAAGAACATTCTTTGTTGTCCTTTTTTAATGATGTTTTGATGTTAGCTGTCCATTTGAGATCTTGCGATATGATAGAACCCAGAAATTTGAAGGTTTCTACTGTTGATACTGTGTTGTCAAGTATTGTGAGAGGTGGAAGTATGGAAGGGTTTTTCCTAAAGTCTACCACCATTTCTACGGTTTTGAGTGTGTTCAGTTCCAGATTGTTTTGGTTGCACCACAAGGCTAGTCGTTCGACCTCTCGTCTATATGCGGATTCGTCATTGTCTCGAATGAGACCAATCACTGTTGTGTCATCTGCGAACTTCAGTAGCTTAACAAATGGATCATTGGAGATGCAGTCATTGGTATACAGAGAGAAGAGAAGTGGGGAGAGCACACAGCCTTGGGGGTCCCTGTGCTAATTGTACAGGTAATTGATGTGATCTTGCTTAGCTTCACCTGCTGCTTCCTGTTTGTTAGGAAGCTTGTGATCCACTTACAAGTCTGTTCCGGTACCTGTAGCTGGTTTAGCTTAGTTAGAAGAATGTCTGGAATGATGGTATTGAATGCTGAACTAAAGTCTACAAAAAGGACCCTTGCATAGGTCTTTGGAGACTCAAGATGTTGTAGGATGTAGTGCAGAGCCATATTAACAGCATCATCTGTTGATCTATTTGCTCGGTATGCAAATTGCAAGGGGTCTAAGAGCGGATTCGTGATGGTTTTCAGGTAGGAAAGCACTAGCCTTTCAAAGGTTTTCATGACTACAGATGTTAGAGCAACTGGTCTGTAGTCATTCAGTTCCTTGATGGTGGGCTTCTTCGGCACTGGAATGATGGTAGAGCGTTTGAAGCAAGAAGGAACATAGCACATCTCTAGTGATTTATTGAAAATATGGGTGAAGATGGGGGCCAATTGGTCAGCACAGACTTTTAAGCAAGAAGGAGATATCTTGTCTGGGCCTGGAGCTTTTCCTGGCTTTTGTCTGTGAAATAGGTCCTGCACAAAGGGTTGGTTAGAAGAAATGATCCAACAACATACTGACTCAAAACTGGAGCTGTTTTTATTGGGGATTCTAACAGAGAAAATCAGTAAAGAAAATATCTATTTGATTATAGATGTAATTATAGCAGCAAGAATTATTTTTGTGCAAAATTGGAAAGCAGAGAAAATACCCCTGGAAGGAAAAATTATTAGAAAAATTTTAGACTGTGCAGAAATGAACAGATTAACTTTGATGATTAAAGAGAGGATTCAGAATATTTTAAGATATGGGATAAATTTTACCATTGGTTAGAAGAAAGGTACAGATAAGCAATGGACAATTATGTAAGAAAATGATAATATATTTTAGGAAAAATGGTAATAGTTTAAATTGAAGTGAAGAAAGAAGAAACAACAAAAGATGGAGCTAGGAAGAAAACACTGAGATGTCACATGGAAGAAATTACTGATGTTTTAAATTTATGTTTGTTTATAAACTAAAAAAACTTTTTCAAAAAAAAAAGTAAGCCATGAGCTGGATTCAACATTGTAAAATCCCCTTTCAACACTATGGATTTGAGCCTAATATCTAGATATAAAATTCATTTATGATATTAATGGACAATTGACCAGTCATTTATTCATAACATTTGCTTTCTACTCTTTATCATTCAAGTGGAATATATGACAGAAGGCTGCACAGACTCACAAATAGGGTGATGTTTGCTGGAATGTCAATTCCTTCAATTACATTTTTCTTCTCTGTCCAGCGCATAGTGCCTGGAACTGGTGGGTATAACCGTAGGGTTTCTTTGAGGACCTGTAAGTGAGAACCAGCTTTTCTTTTAATAGTTGGTATGATATTGCATAAAGACTATATATATCTCAACTGTTTGCTCGCTTTTCAGTCAAAATAATCTGAAGGCCAGGTAAAATTCAGTAAATGGTATCATGCAAAATTACAAGAATTAAAACCATCATCCTACAGAAACACATTAAATTATATACATCAGGGGTCTCCAACCTTGGCAAATTTAAGACTTGTGGACTTCAACTCCCAGAATACCTCAGCCAGCAAAGCTTGCCAAGCTTGTCAAGGTTGGAGACCCCTGATATACATACAGCTCTGGCAAATAGGTACGCGTAGTTCTCACATAATGTCCACTTGTTCAGCGGCCATTTGAAGTTACAATGGCACAGAACAAGGGGAACGTACGACCAGTCGTCATAGCTGCAGCCGTCACAGCATCACTGTGGTCTTGTGATTGTGATTTGAGTGCTTAGCAACCTAATCACTATTATGTCCCAGGGTCCTGCAGTCACATAGTCACCATTTGCAACCTTCATTGCCAGCTTCCAATAAGCAAAATCAATGGGGAAGCCATTTGGAAGAATCTTTTCTTAAAAACAGTGTGAGTTGAATAATCAGGGGTTGTTGCTTTTTTTACATGCTGCATCAGATGATAGATTCTAAAGCAGATGAGGACTAAAATGGATCATCAGCACAGGTGCCATGGAAAAGCTATGTCACCATGTTGCGGAATTCTTCTTAGCCAATCAAAAACATCATCCCTCAACTGGCTGTGTAAAGAAGTTTCATTTGCTGCCGTGATTGTCCACTGAGGCCTTCTAAGCCTGAAAAATGGGAGCAGGCTTCAGGCAGCTTAGGATCCTTGGACATAAGCAATATGTCAGAGAGCTGATTTAGTGCAGTGGTCAAGATGCTGGACTGGGATTGAAAGACTGAAAACTCTAGACCTCCCTGAGACATAAAGGCTGGCTGGGTGACTTTGGGCCAGTCCTTCTCTCTCACTCCAACTCATTTCACAGGGTGGTTGTTGTAGGGAAATTGAAGGCAAAAGCATTACTTGCACTACCTTGAGCTGCACAATATTAAGGTGGGATATATATTTATCAATAAATAACAAGAAAACATTTCTTTTCTATTTAGGCTGCTATCACCTTCTTGTTTCTGCTTCCTGACCAGATGAGCATAGAAATAAAACCAGCCTTTCGAAAGAAATGACTGATGCTTTACAGTCTCTCAGTCTAGTTTTAAATTTAAAAAAAAAGGAATCTGCTTTCTATTTCAAGATTATCAGAGCCAAGTAAAAAGAAAAGAAGCAGAACATGAATGGCAAGAGTATACACTGCCCATAGGAAACGAATATGTTAGTTACAATTGTAACATCATCATAAATTATGTACTGCATTGTAATACTTTTTGAATTCTATACATAGCAGTGGCGAAGTCTTGACTAAGAGCTCTCCTACTCCCACTGTTTCTGCCCACTTGGCACGTTTGAAGTGGGTGTGCTCCAGGTTCCCCCTGGCAAATGTTGTCATCTTACAGAACCTAGGAAGAGAGCCTTCTCTTCCTCTTAATAGTATCCCCCCCCCAAAAAAAATATAAGCTGTCCTTTTTCCATAAAGTCCTGAAAATTGTTGTCCTAGGTTTATGGTAAATGTGTTTAGAGGTGAAGGAATCCTCGTGCTTTATTTTAATGGTTATTTTTCGTCCAGGCTGTCTTGTTTTATGTTCTTGTTTTAATTAACTACAATATTTTTGGTAAGCTGCCCAGGGTGCACTGGAGTGGGCACTTATATTAAATCTAAATATTAATCATAATAATCATAAAAATAATGTCCCAATACAATGTATACCTAACAAGCAAAAACAATGCACTTATTGTTTTAAAGATGAGCACTGGGTGCGAAGATTTCACTTTGTAATTAAATGTTTTTACAGAGATTTCACAGCATCAAAATCCCAGTATGTCATGGCATTTAATGGTGCCAAGAGCCATTTTTCCAAATTTCTTTCACAAACAAATTTATCACTCTTACTATCAGGATGGAAGCACAAAAAGGCAGGGTCAAAATCTTATTATTCAAGTATACCTGTGATAAATATTCCAGTTTCCTCAGATCTTCGTAGGCAACATCTCTCTTCACACCAATAGCTTCATCGACTTCAGCCTGAAGTCTAAAATGTAATGGCAGAAGAACCGTGGCTTAGCCAAAACCCATTGACTAATTGAGAATGTGGATAATGCTTTATTTGATGAGACTAGCAGTCATTTATTGGAATGTTGTAGGTCAAAACACAGGTGAGGAGCCAAACTTCCAGTAGCAATGTTTTATTAAGATAAAGACACAGTATAAACCAACATCCAGTTTCCAGCTAACAGCTCCTTTTAAAGGAACTGTCAGCCTTAACCTATAGCTTTAAAATATGTCCAGCACTTATGTGGCAGAAGGAAAAGCCTCTGCTCATACCTGCGTGGACGTAACACCCCTTCCTCCTTCCTCAAGGAAACTTTGTAAACCACATAATCATGTGGTTTGTAAACTTTGTAAACCACATAATCATCCAGATACATAATCATCCAGATATATTGGTCTACGACGGCTTTGCATCGACTGGCAGCTTTCCTGTATTTCTGTCAGGCCCTCACACATCGACCGCATTCTCAACAATTCTTCAACTACATCAGATGGTTTACATATACTCTCTGTGGCTCCCTCCTGAACATATCCCTTAGTCGGAGATGGAAAAAAGCGAGATGGACTCCGTGGCAATGAACCCTCAATAACAAGTGTTTCATTCTGCACTGGCCTTAGCCCTTCAAATAGTCTTTCACTGCGTTGTAGTCCCTCTCGCTCTCCTGGATTCCCAACCCGATTTACTTCTTCCAGCTCCCTAACTGCTGTCCTCCTTACTCGGCTCCGAAGCTGATCGATATGTCGGTGCCACAGACACCCATCCTCAAGTTCCACCCGGTACGAACGGGGACCCGTAACTTCTGTAATCTGTGCCGGCACCCATATAGGTTGACCGGTATAATTCCGGGCATATACTAGATCACCTTGCTCAAAGGTTCTGACCATACTTTCCCAGTCTGTAAGGGTTTCTGATAAATAATTAGGGTGTATCTGTCTAAATTTGTTCTCAGCCGGTGACCCATAAGTAATTTAGCTGGCCTCTTTCATGTGGCTACAGGGAGTGACATGTTGGTTGAACAAATACTTATCAAGTTTCTCCTGATAGTTCCCTGGACCCATTCAAGCCAATGCCTCTTTCATCGTTCACACCATTCGCTCCATCTGCCCGTTACTCGCGGGGTGAAATGGCACAACAAGGGCATCACGTATTCCTCGGTTTACTAGGAATACCTCGAATGCCGTTGCCGTAAATTGTGGCCCATTGTCTGATACCAAAATGTCCGGCAACCCATGTGTCACAAACATTTTGTTTAATACTGTAACAACAGCGTCTGTTGTGGTCTGATGTGATTATGGCCACCTCCAGCCATTTAGAATATGCATCAACAACAATTAGAAAAGACAACCCCTTTATCAGCCCTGCAAAATCAAGATGTATTCTAGACCAGGGGCCTTTCGGTGTTTCCCAGTCCCGTCGTGGTGCTGCAGGAGGTGCCAGTCTCAATTCCTGGCATGCTTGCCACAACACTACCCACTCGGCAATATCTCTATCTATATTTGGCCACTATAGATAACTACGGGCCAACACCTTCATCCTTACAATTCTCGGGTGGCCTTCATGTATATATTATTGGTTACCACCTTTAAAGCGCTCCATGGCTTAGGGCCCAGATACTTACGGGACTGCCTGCTGTTACCTTATGCCTCCCACCGACCCGTACGCTCACACAGAGAGGGTCTTCTCAGGGTGCCGTCCGCCAAGCAATGTCGGCTGGCGGCCCCCAGGGGAAGGGCCTTCTCTGTAGGAGCACCTACCCTCTGGAACGAACTTCCCCCTGGTTTGCGTCAACTACCTGACCTTCGGACCTTTCGCCGTGAATTGAAAATGTACTTGTTTATTCAAGCGGGACTGGCTTAACTTTTTAAATTTTTAAATTTTTTGAATTTTAATAATTTTAACTGGGGTATTTTATTTTTGGGGTCAAATTTGATGGTTTTAACTTTCGGCCAATTATATAATATGTTAACTGTTGTTTTAATTTGTATATTGCACTGTTTTAATCTGGCTGTACACCGCCCTGAGTCCTTCGGGAGAAGGGCGGTATAAAAATCTAAATAATAAATAATAAATAAATAAATGTAGAGTCTCTAATAATGATTTCCTTAGCCTTGAGGGTATCACTACCCAATTCCCCCACAATAGGCAACCCTTCTGCACCGAAAGTTTGTATTGCCTTGCCTGGAATGGCTTAAACTCTACACTCCCTGTCTCTTTAGGCCATCCCCTCCACACCCAGTTTAACACTTGCATGATCGTTCCATCTTTTCTCGACTGGGTTGCCACTTCTGCAGCTGTAACAAAGAACTGATGGCATAGTCTCAATCAGAGGTACTGATGCTGCTGGAGCTGGATCCTCCACTAGATTAGGTAGTGGACATCGGCTTAGGTCATCAGCATGGCCCAGTTCTCTGCCATGATGTATAAGTCGATAACTATATGCTGCTAAAAACTCTGTTCAACGTGTCATTCTTGGGGACAGGACCTGCGGTGTTTGCCAGTCCCCCGTGATTAGTCCCAACAGCAGCTTATGATCTGTCACTAAATCAAATCTCCTTCCATAAACATATTCATGAAATCTCTTAATTCCAGACACCACAGCCAATGCCTCTTTATCAACTTGGCTGTAGTTACTCTCAGCAGATGATAAGTGTCCTGGAAAAGAATGCTATTGGAGCCTCACGATTGTCTGGAAGGCAATGACTCAAAACTCCCCCGACTCAAAACAGCGATGCATCACATGTCAGGACTAACGGCAGATGTTCATTAAACTGAACTAAGATGCTATCTGAGGAAATTAATTTTTTCACTCCCACAAATGCAGCTGCTTCTCGGCGCCCCCATACCCACGGCACCTTTTTCCCCAACAGTCGATGTAGGGTTCAGCGACAGATGCCTTTTGTTGCAAAAACACACTATAGAAATTGAGGAGCCCTAAAAAGGCCTGGAGTTCCATCTTATTCTTTGGGTTGGTGCAGCCTGTATTGCTTGTACTTTCTTCTTGGTGAGATGCAATCCAGATGCATCGACCAGGTATCCCAGGAACTCGACTTGATTTACTGCTACTTTACACTTTTCCTCCTTTACTGTCAGTCTAGCCTCTTGAAATCTTTGTAGACTAGTTGTAGTCGTTCAAATAATTCAGTTTTACTGATAGCGGAGATGAGCATGTCATCAAAATAGGGCACAACCCCAGGGATGCCATATAACAAATGTTCCATCAGGCTTTGAAACAAACCTGGGGCCACACTCACCCCAAACTGTAGGCGGCGGCAACGGAACGTCCCCTGATGCATTATGATTAGTTTGGGCTTCGGCGGTGGTTTCATCTACTGGGAGCTGCCGATACGCTTGGGCAAGATCTAACTTTGCGAAGATCTTACCCCTCCCTCCCCCAGTGAATATAACAAGTGCTGCACCACTGGTAACGGATAAGCATTATGTTGAAGAGCCCTATTCAACATACATTTATAATCTGCACAAATTTGGACCGACTTATCTGGTTTCACTGGTGTCACAATAGGGATCTCCCACATGGCATGGTCCACCGGTTCCAGTACACCTTGCTGAATCAATTTATCTAGTTTTTCATCAACCTTGGGCTTTAGTGAAAATGACACCCTCCTCGGTTTCATCCTTATTGGTGCCACCTTGGGGTCCAAATTGAAGGATATTGAGGTACCCCTATATTCTCCTAACTTTCCGTCAAACACATCAGCGAACTCTTTACTCAACTCTCCAATGGTTTCTCCCTGATTCTAACAGCCCCTTTTAAAGGAAAACTGTCAGCCTTAACCAATAGCTTTAAAATATGTCCCGTACTTGCGTGGCAGAAGGAAAAGCCTCTCCTCACACCTTCGTGGACATAACATTTATAATGGCACTATTTGTTTTCATTGTTGTATATAGCCTGGAGTTTCATAATTGGGGTGAGTTACACATAAGCAAGTGAATAATAAATACCTGCATATGCACCACCCACTTTCAAGATTCAAAAGTTAATTACCTTCATAGTTTTGTGCTCCCATGCAGATTGTCAGAGGGTGAAAATGCATAAGAACAAAGCCAAACATCTACCTTGGGGCTACTTATGACAGATTCCAAATTCTGATGGTCAGGGCCTTCCAGTGGTCACATAACTAAGTTTTGGGCACTGGGCAACTGGGATGCCTTTACAACTGTTTTCAGCTTCCCAAGGTCATATGGCTGCATTTCATGATGGATTTGCTTCTGGTTTTTGGCAAAACCGTGCCCATAGCAAACCATTACTTTGCTTAACAACTGTGGTGTTCACTAAATGACCATGGCAGTCACTTTGTAACTGCAGCATTTAATTCAGGGGTGAAATGCTCCCGGTTCGGACTGGATTGGGCGATCCGGTAGTGATGGGGGCGGGTAGTTTGGAGAACCTTTAGCAAAAATTCCTTCCCCCCCCACCCATGCCCACCCAATCGCCTGGTCCCCACTTGCCTACTTGCTGCTTCTTTCTGGCTCGCAAAGCCTTGCTTCGGCTGCTGCAATCAATTGCATCAGCTAGCAACTCAATCTGCCTGCCTCCAATTGGGTAAGTAACTGGGGGGGAGCTTTAAAAAAATAGTTAATTGGTTTTTTTTTAAGGAGTTTAATTTTATTTTTTTAGACAGCTATTTAAAGTTAAGGAAGTTTTAAATTTAGCTGCTTTTCTCTAAAATATAAATAAAATAATAAAATAAAATATTTGTGCAGCTTTGTGAGATTTGGTGTGTTTCTGTAGTGTTTCACTCTAACTACAGAAACACACAAAATCTCACAAAGCTATATGTGTCATTTTGTGTGTGTGAGAGAGTCAGTTGTGTTGTGTGTGTGTAAAGTGTGAAAGTTAGTTTTTGAGCTTTTTGTGGCTATGTGAGATTCCTGTTTGTTGCAGGGCCATTTTGGGTGAAGTGCAGCTGCTTTTACATTGTGTGTGAGTCAGCTGTGTTATGTTGTGTATGTGTAAAGTGTGAAAGTTGGTTTTTGGTACCTCTTATTATTTTGTGTACTTTGTTTATTATTTTTATTATTTATTGTTATTGGCCATGCCCACCCGGTCACCTGACCACCAAGTCACGCCCACCAATTAAGCCACACCCACAGAACTGGTAGGGAAAATTTTTAGATTTCACCCCGGTTTAATTAATATCCATCATAAAAAAGGTTGAAAAATTGAATTAATCACGAGGATGACCTGCTTTACATATTCACATACCTTTTCTTTATTTTATAAGGGATCACTTTATAGGGCCTCTGGTGGCTCAACAGACTAATGCAGTCTGTTATTAACATCAGCTGCTTGCAATTACTGCAGGTTCAAGTCCCACCAGGCCCAAGGTTGACTCAGCCTTTCATCCTTTATAAGGTAGGTAAAATGAGGACCCAGATTGTTGGGGGCAATAAGTTGACTTTGTATATAATATACAAATGGATGAAGACTATCGTTTGACATAGTGTAAGCCGCCCTGAGTCTTCGGAGAAGAGCGGGATATAAATGCAAATTAAAAAAATAGTCTGCTGGGATTGGCAGCTAGTGTGTGTGTGTGTGTGTGTGTGTGTGTAGGCAGCTGCTGAGATTGGCAGCTAGTGTGTGTGTGTATACACACACATACATATATGTGTGTGGTGTGTATGATCATATATATAAAATCACTTTATAGTCTTCTTGGATTGGCAGATACACACACATACATATACATACATGTATGCAGATAGTGTGTACTATCCCAGAGTGGATGTAGCCCACACTGTGCTTGTCAGTATGTGAGTGAGTTGTGAAATGTGTAGGTGATGCAAGAGAGAAGCCTGATGTCAGCTTAGTCCGATGCTATTGCGGCACGGAAGGATAAGCCCTGGTCCAGCATTGTTGGGTCTTGTGGAATACTTCTTCTGGCACTGGCATATGTGGCAAGAAGCCAATGTTTCTATCTAATTCACTTAAGAGGAAGGGATTGCAAGAGAGTAAGCAGGCACACAATGAAAGATACACATTGAAAGGAACAGCAGTCCTGACTCCATTATACAAACAGCCCATTATGTATCTACTTACTCTCTTATAACCCCTTCTTCTCCAATCTCTCTGCTGTGCAATTTCTGTGGATTTAGCTGCTCTACAGCAGTTCCTCAATGTTTCCAGCTTTGTGGACCAGAAAGAGGGACGGGATGGTTCTGTGTGAGCAGCTGGGAAGTGTACATGCCGCTCACACAAATGTAGTACGTGTGCACACACTCATCCGCTACCAAACATAAATACCTGCCCTTTTTTACTGTCTATCTTTTTTGGCTTCTTATAGTTTCAAAATCTGCATACCAGATTGCAGGTGATTCTAAGGAGATTTAACTTTCTGCCCTTTTTGTTCTATCTCTGAAAATGCAGTAGCCCAGACAGTTGATTTTATATGTCTACCTGACATCAGACCTTCACAGAGGGGGGGGGGGAAACCACTGACAGTTTCATGTAACATTTTTTATGCTCCAAGGCAGTTCAGCCTTCCACACAGATACATATCCAATAAGTCTGTTGCTGTTGAAGACTGTGTCTTTCCAAATATAATCAATTTCCAACAAATCATAACAATCAGAAAGCAAAGCATGTGTAGGATGAAAGGAGTATGGGATTCTAAATAAGCCAAAGGGCAGCCCGAATTGGCTCCAAACCTTTTAAAAAAACCTTCAGCCTGGGAAGAAATACAATCATATATAAGTTCAGAAAAATAAGCATACCTACTTTGTAACTATTTCTGGGTGCCGTGCTAATTCCATGATAGTAAAAGATAATTGATTGGCAGTGGTCTCGTGACCTATGGAAAATAACAATTTATTAACTGAAAAAAAAAAGGTATAGCTTAAAAGTAATCAAATTATAAGAGTATTCCAACTTAAAACATTTACAGTGGAGCGACAACACTATTGCCAGGAATGGTTAGTTTATGTCATTAATAACACAATCTCTTACCCCAAAAATCATGCTAAAGTTTTGTTAAGAGTAAAAACTGACTCAAAGGCAAAGAACCACAACTACCCCTGACTCTTTAAAAATATAATTATACATGTCCAACTTTATAAATCAATATTTACTGAATGTGACTAGAGAAAATCCTGTTCTCCAAAGCACCTAAGGGTAGGACAAGAAGCAATGGATGGAAACTAATCAAGGACAGAAGCAACTTAGAACTAAAGAGAAATTTCCTGACAGTTAGAACAATTAATCGGTGGAATGACCTGCCTCCAGAAGTTGTGAATGCTCCAACACTGGAAGTTTTTAAGAAAAGATTGGATAGCCACTTGTCTGAGGTGGTGTAGGGTTTCCTGCCTAAGCAGGGAGTTGGACCTAGAAGACCTAAAAGGTCCTTTCCAACTATTCTATTCTATTCTATTCTATTCTATTCTATTCTATTCTATTCTATTCTATTCTATTCTATTCTATCTTATAATTCACTTTATTTTCCAGTATTTCAAAAATGTCTTTCTAATATTTTTGCATCTTTACTTTATTTATTTATTTATTTATTTATTTATTTATTTATTTATTTATTTATTTATTTATTTATTTATTTATTTATTTATTTTTATTTTATTTTTTTTGTTGTTCAAAAAGTTTTTATTGGTCAAAAAAGGTTTATACAAATACATATCAGGTATGGTAAATTTTCATTTTTCTTATACAAGATAAGAATTTTACTCAAATTTTTAACACATACAACAGCCATATGGCAAGCAGGTGACACGAAGTAGCTAAGTTTACAAATCTTACATACGCAATAAAGAAGGGTCAAGAATAAACAGAATATCATACAAAAGAGAATAAGGAAAACCAACACAATACCAAATATCTTTATCACTTCCTAGTTTTGGATCTCAGAACTCTGGGTTCAGCCTGACCCAACTCCAGGGCTGCAACAGTGGCAGCCGCCTCCCCCCCATGGGCTATAACCTCCCCTTCTTCAATTCCTGGGTCATCTGATTCCAGGAGGGCTTTGTGTTCCTCCACGAGGCCGTAGCCTCCGCAATTGTACTAATTTTTTCGTAATGCCCTCCCGAAAATCATCAATCCTCTGGCATCAGCCATCTGAAGCCTACTCCTTCTGGTACAATTTGCTTGACAAAAGTAATATTTCTTTCTCATTTCACGCACCTGTCTGGGAATCTGCCTCAGAATGGCTATCTCCTGCCCCTATAAGTCAGTGCCCCACTCCTATGTTTTCTAAGAATTTCATCTCGCCTCTTCTCACAAATTTGACATGAACCTCTCTGGGAACTGCATGCGTGCGTGCATATTGTGAATTAACTCTATAAACTCGATCCACATCCCAATTCATGAAATCAACACCTCTCCCAAGAAATTCTCCCAACAATTTAGTCACAACATCTCTCAAATCTTCTTGGTCCACTTCTTCCAAATTTTGAAACCTAAGGAAATAAGACATTTTATCCATCTGTAGTCCAAGCACAGCATTGCCTGTCGCCTCCTCTCTTTTCTGCACTGCCCGCATCTCACCCTCCAGACCTTCCACTTTCTGCTTGTTTTCTGCTGAGACTTGTTGAGTATCCTTTAAATCCTTTTGGATAGTCACAATTTCTGCTCTTATTTCCGTTTGACCTCTTTGCAAATCATCCCGTTTCTTGTCCATACTGGATAACTTCTCCAGAATTCTTCCATCTCTCCAGCAGTTGGTCTCTGACCTTTGCCATTTAAAAAAAAAAAATTCAAAATCCTCAGGCAAGCACAGTATCCTTGTAATTTCCTCCGGATCCACCAGGGGGCACTCACAGGAGCAACGAGGCCAGAGTACAGTTAGTCAACCAGGAAGCTGAAGGGAAGTGATGTCATCAAGATTCTCATAGTGAAGGCGGAAGCTGGACGCCACCACTGTTCCTCAGAGGAGGGGGCCTCAAACCTCCCTCCTAAATTTCTCCATCACCTCTTCTCCAGAGCTCCACAAAACCGTAATCTTCTTATTTTAAGTTCTCCTCTCTCCAGAATGACTCGTGCTCCTTCCAGCCGCAGGGGAGAAAACCCCCGCACTCCGGAGCACTCCACTGCCACCGATATCCCCTTCCCTTCTCCATTCCTCAATTCTTCTCCGTTCCCTGTTCACCACCAGGCTGCTGCAGTTATAAATCCAAAGCCCCGGTGTCACCAGGCACAGCGGCCCAGGCGACGACCAAAATAATGGCCGTGGCCCGTGGCCTCCGAACCCCGCCGAGCCTAGGACGCGCCAGCATCGGTCCCCCCAGTCCTGTATGTCGGCTGGGAGACCCCTGGCGAGCCGTCCGTGCGGCAGGTGTCCTTTTCGGAACACCTGGCCCCTGGGGGCCTCGGCGGCGGCCGGATTCAGGCACTGGAGGCAGGAGAAGCCTCCAGACGACCGTTGCCTCTGGACACCGGAAGTCGTCTCTATTTATTTATTTATTTATTTATTTATTTATTTATTTATTTATTTATTTATTTATTTATTTAGTCAAGCATATGTAAGGTTAAAGATATAAGTATAAACATGATTATGAATACATGAAATGGATAGGAATAAATAGGGACATTAGGACAGGGACGGTAGGTATGTTGGTGCGCTTATGCATACTCCTTATAGACCTCTTAGGAATGGGGTGAGGTCAACAGCAGACAGTCTAAGGGTAAAGTTTTGGGGGTTTGTAATTTGTCATTTGTAAACTCATCATTAATTTTTCTTTTATTTAATAAAATAAAAGAAATTTATTATTTTAATAAAAGATTTGACCCCAGTCAGTCATTACAGCTTTGATTAATTGAGGCTTCCACATTGCGCTTTCTACATAGTAAGATAGGGACATTGTGGAACAACTTAGTTGAACCTGTGCCACATGCAGCATTTCTGCTTACATTAAGGGTAGTACTGCTCTTTTGGCCACTATGTCACAATCCCAACCAAAGTCCAGTTTTACCCCAAGCATGCTCATATTATTTCAAGTTAATGCCTCTAATCAAAAGTCTACTTTGCAAACCAACTGCTGTCCATATTCCCACCAATTCATAAGTATATACAGTGTACTGGAATACACGTAGAAGACATTTTGTTTGTTAAATTGGAATAGCTGAAAATTAAAAAGGTGCTAGATTTACAAACCTGCCACAAAAAAGGTGACAAAGTTGTCTACCATAGTTTCATCATCAGATTCCTCCTGATCTGTCACAGACAAGAAAGAAAAGAAGAAAGCTACTAAAGGATATCAATACAAGTTCAGCAGCATTTAAAAATACAACACCTATTGGAAGCATCATTGGGCTACTCAAAGAAATATCAGATGAACAAAAGGGGAAGAAATATTAAAAGAATGCATAAAAACAGTTCTATTTATTATTCTAATTCCTATTATTCTAATTCCAGATGCAAAACACTTAAGCAGAAAATAATTCTCAAAATATTTTATAAAAATGCAATCTTATTAAATTTCATTTTGACATTTTTACTGATGGAAAAATTGGATTAAACTATACAATATAAATATACTGAAACAGTCATAAAAAGTTCATTTTAAGATTTTGAAAAATCTTCTAGTGAAGAAACTTGAACTTGACATACTATAGTGTTTTGCCTCTTGTAATTTTCTTGTTTGCATTATCATAATGACTTTATCTTTGATTAACTGAACTTTTGAAAATAAAGGACACTTCTTCTCTTCAAGTAGTTCTAAAATTAAAAGTTTTTATTAACTAATTTATAAAATCTTCATAAACATTTCTTTGGAAATTACTTTCAAGCTTCTAAAAGTAAACCAAGGTAGAAAAAACCGAGAGAGGTATCTGTGGTTTTGACATGCATTTATATCCAGAGGCAAAAACATTGCAGGGGGCAATGACATCTACATTTGATATAAAGTTGAAAAAGCAGTAAATATAAACAATTCCGCATTAAGCAAAACAGTAGATATCTCTATTCCCATGAATTTATGAAAAAGTGAGAAAGTATATAATAGGGTTTTTTTTCTTCCCCCTAGAGCAGTGGTAGTCAACCTGGTCCCTACCGCCCACTAATGGGCGTTCCAGCTTTCATGGTGGGAGGTAGGGGTTTTGTCCGATACTGAAGCACTTTCCTTTTTTTTAATTTAATGGACTTTTTAAAAAAATTTCATAGCATTATTTAAAAACATTTTCATTAGGTTTTCATAAAATTCCCCGTGACAATTTAAATTTCTGAAAATATACTATTTGTATCATCCGTGTGTAAGTTTAGTTCACGTTACGTAAGTAAAACTAAATGGCGCTATAGTGCGACTGTAAACAAAAGAGCCTCATCCCAGAATAGCTTGCGCATCTCCCCTCACACCACCCAGCTGTAACAGACAAGCAGAGCTGGTTGCTGGCACCCCCCCCCAAACCCAATCCACGATGCACGAGAGGCATGCGCAGATAACGATACATGGTGCATTACTGTGGAACCGGTGGGTGGTTAGAAAATTTTACTACTAACAGAGATACAAAAGTGGGCAGTAGGTATAAAAAGGTTGACTACCCCTGCCCTAGAGTCTGCTTTATATCAGCTGGTTTGCTTGTTTATGTGATCTCCCCATCATGCATTTTAAATTTTCTTTATAAACTTTCCTTTGGTTTGAACTTTTGTTGTTTGGCTCACTTAGAGAATTAAGCTGCTTTTCATGGATGTCAGGTTTTCTGCTACTGGTTAACTAATTGTTTTTTTAAAGAAGGAATTCTCACGGTATAATCCATCCATAAAATAGGTTTCTTTCAAAGAGGTATTATTTGGGAACCTGTGGCACAGCACCTGTAAGCTTCTAGAAGGTGAACCCAATGCACTGCGTCTTTCTTAGAAAATCAAAATTACTATAAAATGTGAATCTAATCAAAGTAACAAATGCATAGATATTAAGCTTCTTCTAGAAAACAACTGTCTACCTGCACTCTTCAATATCTGGGTGAGAATATCTAATGGGACAGGTTCTTCAGTCTGGATGGCCTTCCGCCTTTGTGTGATACATTCTTTTCCAGTGCGACGTAGGAATCTGAGACTTTCACGAACCTCCTGTACCTCTTTTCTATTTCTTGGCAGATACTAAGCAAATAACAAAAATCATCAAAAGAGGAAGAACATTCTTTAAGATTATTAAGAGACTGTCAGCATGAATTATGATTGCTAAAATCTAAATACATGATAGAATAGAATAGAATAGAATAGAATAGAATAGAATAGAATAGAATAGAATAGAATAGAATAGAATTTTTTATTGGCCAAGTGTGATTGGACAACAAGGAATTTGTCTTGGTGCATATGCTCTCAGTGTACATAAAAGAAAAGATACCCCCAGTTGTGCCTCCATAATTGCATAGAGCAGTGATTCCCAAACTGTGAGCCGCGGCTCCCCAGGGAGTCGCGCCACCGCCACAAGGGAGCCGCGAAGAAGCAGCGTCCGCTCCACACGCGGTGCCGCGAGATCCCAGACGCACAAAGCCGGACACGGACGCAGCGACCGGGACTCGCACACCGCAACTCGGGACAACTCCAAAAGCCAAGGGACCCCCGCGCAGCCGCCCCCACACCCCGGCGGGGCAGCCCCCAGCAGGCAGGAAGACGGCAGACGCCGACGACGGACCAAAGGAGAAGCGCGAGCTCCGGCCCCGCCCGCCCGCCTGAACCACAGCGCCCGCCCAGACCCGCCGCCTGACGAAGCAACGGCGCACCTCCCCTCCAGTCTGCCCGCGACGCCACTGGCCTCCCAGACCACCCGACACGCTGCCCAACATGGCCGCGCCACCACGCCGACGGCATCGGGAAAGAGGGCTGCGCGAAAATAGCAAAACCACCCGTTAGTTCCTCCCAGGTGAGCCAGGCTGGAGGCGAGAACAGCCACCTCCTCCACAAGGCGGAGACCCGAGGAACAAGGGGATCGCGAGAGGCCAAACTCCGAGACCAAGCAGGGACCCCACGCCTGGGAAAGTTCCACAGAGGCCGCCCCATCAAAGGAGACGGCGGCCCATCAGCAAAACATGAGTATGCCAAACACTTTGTAGAAACAGACTTTTTGATTAAACTCACATACCTATGTGATATCTTTGAAAAGTTGAATGTGTTGAATCTCTCTTTACAAGGAGGCAATATGCACATTTTAAAGTTAACAGAAAAGATTTCAGCTTTCAGAAAAAAATTCAGAAAAAAAGACAAAAATTAAAAAAAAAATCGGATGTACCTATTAAGGGAGCCGCGGAAAAAATCCGAAGTGTTATGGGAGCCGCAAACCGAAAAAGATTGGGAACCTCTGGCATAGAGTATCAGCTTCACCACTCAGCAAGGAACAGATGAAAACAACCTGCTCTAGCAAAACAGAGAACAATATTTTGTGGCTGCCACTGATGGAATTTCTGATTGGAGACTTATGGTATTTGCATTATGGACAAGTAAAAGCCAAAATATTGAGCGAAGGCCACATCTATATTTGACCAGAAACAGGACAGCTTTAAAGAGGGGAAGAGAAAAGTCTGTACTAACCTTGAAAAATGGATTTCGTTCCTTGCTCAACCCATTTATGACCATGGTAAAAGCATGAGGAAAAGGTGTTTGGTCACAGTGTAGAGTGTTTAGTTCCAGGCCAAATGCCACCTGATAATATTGAGGAAAATGAGCAGGATGAGACATCTTTGTTTATAGTTGCTTTGCTTCTGAGAATAGTAACTTTAGACAGCAAAAGCTCAATACAGTAATGTAAAACTCTGCAACTAAGCAAAGGATATAGAAAAACAAGCTCTATGTATAATATGGCATGCATTTTTGTAAAGTGTCTACCTTATCAGATGCTAGCTATTTGTAACCAATTGCAAAGCCACATTCAGATAAAACTACCTAGTGAGGTAAAACATGAATCTTCCCCAGCCCTTTGCTTTTTTGTGAAACGTATTAGCACAAAGCCCTTTTGATTATGGCCATGTGCTGGCATTTGCATTAGAGATATTTTCTTATTTTCCTGGGGAAAAAGGAATTCATTTGCCTTTGCAATGATGTCCATGGTCAACCGTCTGATCAGGTTCATCATATCCACTTCAGTCTCTCCATCTGCTTTTTCATTCAGCACTTTCATGAGGTCTTCGGCTTTGTCATTAAAGACCTCCATCAAACCAATCAAGTAACTGTGCAATGAAAGATACACTGCTTTCAAAGAGCTTTTCTTGTGTACATAAAGAAAAGATACCCCCAGTTGTGCCTCCATAATTGCATAGAGCAGTGATTCCCAAACTGTGAGCTCAGGGAGTCGCGCCACCGCCACAAGGGAGAAGAAGCAGCGTCGAGATCCCAGACGACAAAGCCGGACACGGACGCAGCGACGGGACTCGCACACCGCAACTCGGGACAACTCAAAGCCAAGGGACCCCGCAGCCGCACCACACCCCAGCGGGGCAGGCCACAGCAGGCAGGAAGGCGGCAGGCCGACGACGGACCAAAGGAGAAGCGCGAGCTCCGGCCCGCCCGCCCGCCTGAACCACAGCGCCCGCCCAGACCCGCCGCCTGGCGAAACAGCGGCGCACCTCCTCCAGTCTGCCCGCGACGCCACTGGCCTCCCAGACCACCCGACACGCTGCCCAACACGGCCGCGCCACCACGCCGACGGCATCGGGAAAGAGGGCTGCGCGAAAATAGCAAAACCACCCGTTAGTTCCTCCCAGGTGAGCCAGGCTGGAGGCGAGAACAGCCACCTCCTCCACAAGGCGGAGACCCGAGGGAACAAGGGGATCGCGAGAGGCCAAACTCCGAGACCAAGCAGGGACCCCACGCCTGGGAAAGTTCCACAGAGGCCGCTCCCATCAAAGGAGACGGCGCGTCCATCAGCAAAACATGAGTATGCCAAACACTTTGTAGAAACAGACTTTTTGATTAAACTCACATACCTATGTGATATCTTTGAAAAGTTGAATGTGTTGAATCTCTCTTTACAAGGAGGCAATATGCACATTTTAAAGTTAACAGAAAAGATTTCAGCTTTCAGAAAAAAATTCAGAAAAAAAGACAAAAATTAAAAAAAAAATCGGATGTACCTATTAAGGGAGCCACGGAAAAATCCGAAGTGTTATGGGAGCCGCAAACCGAAAAAGATTGGGAACCTCTGGCATAGAGTATCAGCTTCACCACTCAGCAAGGAACAGATGAAAACAACCTGCTCTAGCAAAACAGAGAACAATATTTTGTGGCTGCCACTGATGGAATTTCTGATTGGAGACTTATGGTATTTGCATTATGGACAAGTAAAAGCCAAAATATTGAGCGAAGGCCACATCTACATTTGACCAGAAACAGGACAGCTTTAAAGAGGGGAAGAGAAAAGTCTGTACTAACCTTGAAAAATGGATTTCGTTCCTTGCTCAACCCATTTATGACCATGGTAAAAGCATGAGGAAAAGGTGTTTGGTCACAGTGTAGAGTGTTTAGTTCCAGGCCAAATGCCACCTGATAATATTGAGGAAAATGAGCAGGATGAGACATCTTTGTTTATAGTTGCTTTGCTTCTGAGAATAGTAACTTTAGACAGCAAAAGCTCAATACAGTAATGTAAAACTCTGCAACTAAGCAAAGGATATAGAAAAACAAGCTCTATGTATAATATGGCATGCATTTTTGTAAACAGTGTCTACCTTATCAGATGCTAGCTATTTGTAACCAATTGCAAAGCCACATTCAGATAAAACTACCTAGTGAGGTAAAACATGAATCTTCCCCAGCCCTTTGCTTTTTTGTGAAACGTATTAGCACAAAGCCCTTTTGATTATGGCCATGTGCTGGCATTTGCATTAGAGATATTTTCTTATTTTCCTGGGGAAAAAGGAATTCATTTGCCTTTGCAATGATGTCCATGGTCAACCGTCTGATCAGGTTCATCATATCCACTTCAGTCTCTCCATCTGCTTTTTCATTCAGCACTTTCATGAGGTCTTCGGCTTTGTCATTAAAGACCTCCATCAAACCAATCAAGTAACTGTGCAATGAAAGATACACTGCTTTCAAAAGAGCTTTTTCTTGTGTACAGAAAGATAGATTTATAAATCAAGTCAAGAGAGACACTACAATACAACCCATTAGAAAAAATGTACACTATAATTACACATATACTCCAAAGGTGTTTTTGTCAAGAGGCAACTGGACTTTTTGGTTTTTCTTTGAAGATGTTTGGAAGAGCTGAGGAAGCTTCTTGAATAAGAAGTGAAATGTCTTCAAAGAAAAACAAGAAAGTCCAGTTACCTCTTGAAAAAAGCACCTTTGGGACAACCATGACCTGGATGACTGAGAATCTCCACAGACACATATATTGCAAGTTTACTTAATGAAGGACACAAGGATGTCCCGGTGTTCATTAAATAAACTAATAAACAAATATCTCCCATCTTATCTACCCTCCTACAACATTTATGTATCCTGAATATTCACATAGATTTAAACATCATACAGAAACAGAGGAATACAGTATGAGAATAAAAGAAATTTCGTCGCATAACCAGAATTATGTACCGTGATTAATTCTATTTGAAATGACATCTCTTAAAAAATATCAACGTATTCCAAGAATTTCCCCCCCCCTTACTTTCGACTGAATGCTGAATCCATAATTTTTCGCTGTTTGTGCCAATGATTATAGTCAAGATCGGTTACCAAGCCATTCCCTAAAAATCTGAAAAAGGAGAGGAAAAAATGATCTTGTACATAGTACTTTTCAGCCAGTTTCAATAACCTATTCTGCCCACAAAATCGTATTTGGGAGAAAAATGATGTGTCAAGGATTTTAATTTCTTCTTACATGCTGGCTTCCTCTCAGCATAATCTGGCAAACTAAATTTAACATTAAATGGAAACGTAGTAATAAGACCTCTGCTAATAATTGCAATTTGGCGGTAGTGGGTGTCAATGGAAATAATTTATTAAATTTGTATGCTGCTCAACTCTTAATGACCAAGGGTGGCTCACAACAATCAATCAAAGAAATTACAGTAACATAAATAAATAATGATAAAAGATCTTTATCTCAATTTATTTCATTTCAAGTCAGGAACAGAATGAATCTGGATGGACAATGCATGCTAAGTTTCACTGGAAATTTTTTTTTTTATTATTTGAATTTATATCCCACCCTTCTCCGAAGACTCAGGGCAGCTTACATTGTGTAAGGCAATAGTCTCATCCATTTGTATATTATATACAAAGTCATCTTGTATTGCCCCCCCAACAATCTGGGTCCTCATTTTACCTACCTTATAAAGGATGGAAGGCTGAGTCAACCTTGTGCCTGGTGGGACTCGAGCCTGCAGTAATTGTAATTGCAGGCAGCTGTGTGTTAATAACAGACTGCATTAGCCTGTTGAGCCACTTCCCAGCCCTTGGATTCAAGAGGTGAATCCATTTTATTGAGTCAACAGAAATTATTTCACAATTTTGAATGCTGCTGACTATGACAATCTTCTATAGTGCCTTACTGATCTAATATTTAGAGGTCTTAGTCTGCCTGCTCAGGGCCTTGTTTCACCTTATTGTTGGGAGAAATTTCCCAGTTAAACCAGCACTGCAGAGTTTGTTTTTCATCAATATACCATACTTCACTAATTCACACTGAGATTGGATAGTAAAATAATTTTCATCAACGACTTTTACTATAGGTGAAATATATTTCCAAGCAATCTTGGAAATTAGAAGGTTTTCCTGATCAATCATTAATGCATTTTCATATGTCATATATAATTTTGCTTTAGCTTACCTTACACCAAACACATTGCAAAGTCGGCTATATACCCTTGGGTCCTTTGAATACTGTGGTGACATCAAGTATTCCTAAAATTAAATTCCTCTGATAAGTCCTTTACTGAGTATGTTTAATGTTGTCATATTAATCTTTACAATAAATTTTTGGAAAGTATACAAAAATTTAAGGAGCACTGGGAGCCCTTTTTGTTGTCTCAGTTTTGGATATAGTGTGTACACACACACACACACATAATCATCTTCTTTTAACCACCCCATAATCCCTTGCAGGGTGGAGTCTGGCCAACAAAATGGAGTTAGCAGAGTGTTTACTGTCCAGATGCCCTTCCTGTTGCCAATGCGGAATTTTATTCAGGAGATATATTCTCATTGTATCTAGAGAGAGAAATATCTGCCTTTACCTAGGATTGAACTCACAGCCACCTGATTGTGAGGCGAGAGCTCTACCACTAGGCCATTGCACGCACACACACTCACAGACACACACACACAGAGTCAGAGTTCTAAGTAACATCCCCATAAAATCAAACTCCAAGGCTTGCGATTCTTCAAACTCCGAGGCTTCTAATTCCTCTAACTTTTATTAGAGATGTCATATTGGCACATCTGGGAAAACCCGAATCTTAGAGCTTCCGGATTTTTCTCACTCAAAAGAAAGTTCAAGACCTTGCCCACTTCTCCCACATGTCCACCACTGCTCCAATCAGTTCCTTCACGTACAGAAGACAACCTCCACTTTCTTCTCTGCACAGCTGTCAGACACCATGGCCTTGAACTTCTTTGCAAAGTTTTGTTATGGCTAATTCTACTTCACTCATGCAATCCCCCTGTTGTGGTCAGTCAGCAACCTACGGAGCTGGCAACGGAGTCAGACAGCGATGAGGCTGCGGTGAGGCCAGGCCCATCGGGAAGTGATTTGCGGACTCAAGAGCCTCCAGAGACTGATAGTGGTGAGGCAGAGGAACAGAAGGAGCCTGTTCCCAATGCACGCATGAGAAGAGCTGCCAGAAGGCAAGAGCAGCTCAAGCAGAGAGGACAACTCGGGCGTAGGGTCAAGAGATGATTGGGCCCTCCCATAAGGCTTAAAACAGACCAGCACCAGTGTTTCAGCTTTGCCGGAAAACAACGTTGTAGCTGCGCCTTCTGCTTCGTGTACGTTTTTGTTTTTGTGGCTTCTGGACATTTGCCAGGAAGGGCCTTTGGCAGTTTGCCTAATTGGACTGAGGTTTGTGAGATAACTGAAGAATTTAGATTTTGGAGCATTTGTTTTACTTGGAGTTGAACGACGCTGGAAATGAAGTAATTCCCAGCTATTTGAAAAGTTTATTTTTCCACGTTCTAAGTTTATTACTACCTACTTAGGTCACAACACCCCCCACCCAACTTCCCACAGTAGGATTGTGGCAGGTCTGGATCCTGAAGGCATCAAGGTAATTTGGCTTGCAGGCATCACACACACACACACACACACACATCCCTCTCAAATCCTCATGCACCCTTCCCAACCAGTGCCTCTCATGCACTCACCTTCCCTCACACTTTCCCCAACCCACACCCGCAAACCCTGAGCCTTCGTTGCATCTTTACAGACTGCCCTCTATCCTCCTCAACCCTTTCGGTCTCTCCCTCACACCCTTGCACAGCCTCCCTCACCCGCACTGCCTTTGGTTGTGAGAAGCTGTCAGGAATTGCCTCGCCTACCTTCAGATTCAATTAACAATTATAACTCTGACTGCAGAGTACTTATGCCTGTCATACCAGTTTTGAAACAAACTGCAAAAGAATGTACAACTTTCACATACCTTCACTCCTTCAGGACTTAATATTATTAATGAGATTCTATGAAAAGCATTAAAACGTACAACTGGTCCATATTCCTCAGCCCTATGAAAGCAAAAATGTTAGTTAGCTAAAAAATTTTTAGCATTTATATATTTATAAATCAGTGGTGAAATCCAAATATTTTTACTACCGGTTCTGTGGGCATGGCTTGGTGGGTGTGGTATGGCTTGGTGGGCATGGTATGGCTTGGTGGGCATGGCAGGGGAAGGATACTGCAAAATCTCCATTCCCACCCCACTCCACAGAAAGAATGCTGCAAAATCCCCATTCCCTCCCCACTCCTGGGAGAAGGATATTGTAAAATCTCCATTCCCACCCCACTCTGGGGCCAGCCAGAGGAGGTGTTTGCCAGTTCTCTGAACTACTCAAAATTTCCACAACCGGTTCTCTGAACTGCTCAAAATTTCCGCTACCAATTCTCTAGAACCTGTCAGAACCTGCTGGATTTCACCCCTGTTATAAATCCTGAATCACTAAATTATATCACATTCAAGTATTGTTTCTTTAAGGATGATCATTTCTTTAAGGATATTTTTTATTTTACCAGCCCAAACTGGTAGTCCTCGACTTACGTCTACAACTGAGGCCAAAATGTCCATTGTTAAGCAATACAGTTGTTAAGTGAATTTTGCTCCATTTTACGACCTTTCTTTCTACAATTGTTAACTGAATCACTAAAGTGATTAATTTGGTATCATGGATGTTAAGTGAATCTGGCTTCCCTATTGATTTTGCTTGTCAGAAGGTCACAAAAGTTGATCACATGACCCCAGGACACTGCAACCATCATAAATATAAGTAGCCAAGTGTCTGAGTTTTGATCACATGACCATCAGGATGCTGCAACGGTTGTGTGAAAAACAGTCATAAGTCACTTTTTTCAGTGCAGTTGTAACTTCAAATGGTCACTAAATGAACTGTTGTAAATTGAGGACTACCTGTATTTCATTTTATCAAAAGATTATTGATTATGGTTTTTCTAAATTACTATTTTTATAAATGTAGGTTTAAAATACTTAACAAATCTAAATGGAGGCTTAGAACTCAAAATACAGATAATTGAGATCTATGAAGAAGCAGCATAGATCTCGATTACTATAATTCAAAATAATTACTTTCATGTGATGTGATTTTTTTAAAAAAAACTTACCACTTCAGAAAGAGATCATGTATCAGTTCCTTGTTTTTCAACATTCTCCAGAGGGTTGGCAAGTGGCCAAAGAAAAAACTGTAATATATTTGGGGTGGGGGAAACCAGGGTTTCAAATGTGCATATTACAATCCAAAAAGAAAATATCGCAAGAAAAGGAAGGACAGAAATAAAGCTATAACAAGGCAGGCATGGTACAATTTTTTGCAGAAAAAGATGGAATTGCAGGCAAGCAGATTTACATGGGGAGGAACCTCAGGAAAAAGAATGTAGAAAAATGCAAACAATAAAGCTCATGTTGGAGCACATGAAGATGCAGGCCAGCCCCAGAAGTCAAAAAAGAATACAATAAACAGATTCTGTCACCAGACAATGGTACTTAATAGGTAACTAGATTTGCTAAAGAGATGGATTCAAATCAGTTCCTAAAATATGCTGCTTTTGAATCACTTCATAGTCTAACGATACAAATTGGGGTGGCTCTTGCTTTATGGACCACCAGTTCCAGCTCCAACAAATTCCTTGCTGCTTGAATTTAAAAAGAACACTCAACTATCAGATTTGTCTGGCCAGGTCCATGCCATGGCGTTTTAAACTAAGAACCTACCATATGGCTTCTGGAAGTTGTTTCTGACCAGAAGAGTAAAAGGTGAAATAGAAGCTTATTTCAGGGGGAAAAAATCCAGTGGGTTACAGTGAAAGCTCCCAAACAAAAAAAGTGATAAAAAGTAAGTATCAAACTCCGATTGTCTTATTTCTCCTTAATGGATTTTCCTAATGCATCGAGAAAAATATAGAATTGGTAGAAAAATACAAGAGACTTTCAAATGGGAAATACTGGTGTAGCAGTGAGCTGTGGTATGGATTAAGCATGTTTGTTGTAAATCCCAGTTGTTGGATTCACACATTATACTATGCCACAGGGATTAGTTTACGAATTCCCAAGGACTAGACCAAGCAAAACCAAACAAATGGCTTAGTGCAGGAGTCTCCAACCTTGGTCCCTTTAAGACTTGTGGACTTCAACTCCCAGAGTCCCTCAGCCAGCAAAGCTGGCTGAGGAACTCTGGGAGTTGCAGTCCTCAAGTCTTAAAGGGACTAAGGTTGGAGACTCCTGGCTTAGTGGACTTTCTTTTCTTTATTTCCATACTTCGCTAACCTAAGAACCTGCCTGATTTTATCATGGAATGCCTTGGGAACTTATGGCTTCAACTACCCGGGGAAGGGGGCGGGTTGTAGGATTGGCGTCTGGCAGAAAACAACCCTGCTCAGAAAGTATCAAGGGCCCCTCTGAATTTTCAGCGATCGACGTGATATATAGCGCGCAACTCTTGAATTACAGCAGCCGACTACGGGCTGTCAGCCAGCCGATCCACCGTGGTGGGGTGAGAGTCCGCCTTCCCGAGCTCGTACACGGAGAAGCAAATTTCAAAGCCTTGAAATTTGTTCAGGGGGCTGAGCGAGTTATCAACCCTGCCGTCCGCAGCTGCTCTTACCTCGCCCTTGGGGCGCCGGGGATGTAATCGTATTTTACATGAACTACTTTAATGTAGCAACAGTAGAGGCCCAACATCAAAAGGGGCACAGCCAGCAGCAGTTGCCAAAAGCTCCACATCGCTTCCATCATAAGACAGCGAATGCAAAGTGAGACAAGCGCGCTAGCTCAACCTGCAGCGGTTTGTCTTTTTCCCTGGAAGGGAGCTCTGTGGGACGGGAGATCTTATATAATGTCACGTGGTCTTAACACCTAAAGGGGAGGAATCAGTCGATTTCATAGTCTACTCTATCCTTTTAAAGCAGTATTACTCAACCTTACAGACTTTAAAATTGCGTGGACTTCAACTCCCGGAATTCCGCCGCCCGTCTGGCTGACTTGCGGAATTCTGGGAGTTGAAGTCCGACAGGCTTAAAGTTGCCAAGGTTGGAGATCCCTGCTTTAAAGCAGCGGTCTCCAACCTTGGTCCCTTTAAGACTTGTGGACTTCAACTCCCAGAATTCCACAAGTCTTAAAGGGACCAAGGTTGGAGATTCCTGCTTTAAACTATCCGTGCCTGTTGTCGGCGTAGTCATTGGCGTGGCCCAGCACAGACGTCCCACTGGATGACATCATCGCAGCTGCCAATTACCGCTCCCGAATAAAGTAGAACGGTTTTGTGCCCTTTTTGCTCCTTGCGTCTCTCCTGGTTTTCGTGTTTTACTGCAGCTATATAAACACCAATCACGTGAGCCATGATCATATCGCCTGTGCTTCAGGCCAGGTAACAGAAGTTGCGGTGCAAATTCTGCAGAGCAGTGTGTTTGGGGGTTTTTTGGTTGTTTTTTTTTATGAGAATTGGTATACATTTTTTTTACAGTTCTTGCAATCAATTTATAGAGCTTTCCATTTTTATTTTCTATAGTTATCTTTTCCTCTAAGAATTCCTTGTTATAGACTCCCTTTTTCCTTACCTCCTACAATTCCACGGAAACTTTAAAGAGTTGCTATGATTTTGATGGAAGGTAAAAAAATCAATTATGCTTTCCATTTGCTGCTATTCCAAGTACTATTCCATTCCCTAAAGAAACAAAAACACTCATTTTGGAACGAGTTAAGTAGCAGATGGTAACAAATTATTTACAAAATTTTATTAACTGAAGTTGCACAAAGCAATGACCTGTTCATTTTCATGTTGCAAATAATTATATTGGGGATGAATGGATGGATAGCTTAATCTTTCATGAATATGCTACAGCTGTTGTCATGGTATTGTGATAACAAATTCTGCCAGTTAATTAAGTACTTTGCAAAATAAGCTGCAGTAGTCCTGATTCTCCTGCCATTCAGTTTCATTGGATAATCCTAAATTCTAGTATTGTGAGGAAGATGGGAAAAGGTACCTCTCTACCTTTTCTATAACATTCACCTTTATTGAAGAAACGTCCCAAATTCATTACTTTAAATGTAGGCAATTCAACTCCGCTATTAGAATTATTCTAGTGTTGAATTTTTAAAAATGACATACTTGATTTAGTCTCATCAGTAGAAATGAGATGCATTCCAGAAAGTCCTTTCCATTTTTAGATACGGTATCTGCTTTCTGAACCCTGAATATTTTCTGTAAGATGCCCTCCATAACCTCAGTGGAGCAGAGATAATAATAATAATTTATAATAATAATAATAATAATTTAATTTTTATACCGCCCTTCTCCCGAAAGACTCAGGGCAGTGAACAGGCAAATAAAATAATACAATACTTTTCAATAAAAAACACTATTTAAAAAACTTACTCCAATAGCCTAAATTTAAAATACAATACAAAATATAAAATAAACCCCAATAAAATCCATGTTTAAAAACCCTATTAAGCCAGTCCTGCTCGGAAGAATAGATATGTTTTAAGCTCGCGGCGAAAGGTCCGGAGGTCAGGAAGTTGTCGAAGTCCTGGGGGAAGCTCATTCCAGAGGGTAGGTGCCCCCACAGAGAAGGCTCTCCCCCTGGGGGTCGCCAGCCTACACTGTTTGGCTGACGGCACCCTGAGGAGGCCCTCTCTATGGGAGCGTACCGGCCGGTGGGAGGCATGTGGTAACAGAAGGCGGTCCCGAAGATATCCCGGTCCTATGCCATGGAGCGCTTTAAAGGTGGTAACCAACACCTTGAAGTGCACTCGGAAAACCACAGGTAGCCAGTGCAGCCTGCGCAGGATCGGTGTTATATGGGAGCCACGAGTGGCTCCCTCTATCACCCGCGCGGCTGCATTCTGAACTAACTGAAGTCTCCGGGTGCACCTCAAGGGGAGCCCCATGTAGAGAGCGTTACAGTAGTCCAGGCGAGAAGTGACGAGGGCGTGAGTGACCGTGCATAAGGCATCCCGGTCTAGAAAGGGGCGCAACTGGCGGACCAGGCGAACCTGGTAAAAAGCTCTCCTGGAGACGGTCGCCAAATGATCTTCAAAAGACAACCGTCCATCCAGGAGAACCCCCAGATTACGCACCCTCTCCATTGGGGCCAATGATTCGCCTCCAACAGTCAGCCGCGGTTGCAGCTGACTGTACCGGGATGCCGGCATCCACAGCCACTCAGTCTTGGAGGGGTTGAGCTTGAGCCTGTTTCTCCCCATCCAGACCCGTACGGCCTCCACACACCGAGACAACACTTCAACAGCTACATTGGGGTGGTCAGGGGTGGAAATGTACAGCTGGGTGTCATCCGCGTACAGTTGATAACTCACCCCAAAACCACTGATGACCTCGCCCAGCGGCTTCATGTAGATGTTGGACAGGAGGCGAGAGAACCGACCCCTGTGGCACCCCACAAAGGAGGCGCCTCGAGGTCGACCTCTGCCCCCCTGCCAACACCGTCTGCGATCGGTCGGAGAGATAGGATGAGAACCACCGAAACACGGTGCCTCCCACACCCAATCCCTCCAACCGCCGCAGCAGGATACCATGGTCGATGGTATCAAAAGCCGCTGAGAGATCAAGGAGAACCAGGGCAGAGGAATAACCTCTATCCCGGGCCCTCCAGAGGTCATCCACCAATGCGACCAAAGCTGTCTCCGTGCTGTACCCGGGTCGGAAACCAGACTGGAACGGGTCTAGATAGACAGATTCATCCAGGTACTGGGGTAACTGGTGTGCCACCACACTCTCAACAACCTTCGCCACAAAGCGAAGGTTGGAGACTGGACGATAGTTACTCAAAACAGCTGGGTCCAGGGAAGGCTTCTTGAGGAGGGGTCTCACCACCGCCTCTTTCAAGGCGGTGGGAACAACACCCTCCCTCAGAGAAGCGTTAACAATCCCCTGGAGCCAGCCTCGTGTAACCTCCCGGGTGGCCAGCACCAACCAGGAGGGACACGGGTCCAATAAACATGTGGTGGCATTCAGCCGCCCCAGCAGCCTGTCCACGTCCTCGGGAGCCACAGGGTCAAACTCCTCCCAGATAGTCTCAACAAGACTAGCCTCCGTCACCTCGCCCGAAACTACCCAGTTTTGGTCCAGACCGTCCCGAAGCTGAGCGATTTTGTCAAACAGATACCTGCTGAAATCCTCAGCACAACCCTGTAAGGGGTCATCGCAACCCTCCTGGTTAAGGAGGGAGCGAGTCACCCTAAACAGGGCGGCTGGGCGGTTCTCTGCTGACGCAATGAGGGTAGAGACATAGGCCCGCTTGGCCTCCCTCAATGCCACTAGATAGGTCTGAGTAAAAGACCTAACTAGTGTTCGGTCAGCTTCAGAACGGCTGGACCTCCACGCGCTCTCTAGGCGTCTTCTCCGGCGTTTCATCTCCCTCAGCTCCTTAGAAAACCAAGGAGCTGGTTGAGACCTACGCCAGGTCAGACGCCGCAAAGGCACGACACGGTCCAAAGCGCCCACCGCAGCCTGTTCCCAGGCCGCAACAAGCTCCTCCATACCACCACCATTCCTTTTAGATACCACCACCATTCCTTTTAGAAGTTTAAGAATTAATTAATTCATTCATTCACAGTTTTAGGCAAGCACCAGCCTATTAAATCTGACTTCTATTTTTCTTTTAAAAATAATAATTTTTTCTCTCATCTACAATCAACACAATGAAATAAAATGGCGTTTACTTGTTGAGAAAGTGAAACTGAATGGAGATTTTATCTTATTGTACTGGACTGTGGATTGTTGGATTATTTTAGTTTGTTTAAGTATTTCATAAGGGGATTTTCAGCAAGAACTTTGCCATGAAGGTTTTTTCAGAAGAATGGATTCGTGACTTTATACAGGATTATACAGAAAGAATGTATTTAATTATTCAACAATACGAATTGGAAAAAATGGAGCGTTTTGGATGAGAGTTTGGAGGAAATTAACCAAAGTAATCAGGACTTGGAATATGGAATGGATGTAAAGAAGCCTTTTTAAAAAGTATCTTGAATCATGAATTAAGGTGTTTTTTTTTGTGAGACCAGTCTGTCAGGGGAACCTGGTCTACCTAACTATGGAACGGAGCATACTGCTTCCACCTGGGTTTGAATCCCAGAAAAGGTATGGCTAACTGACAAGAGCTAAATAGCTTGAAATAGGGCCTCTGGTGGCTCCGCTCTCTCCGAAGGACGCCCTAAGGGCGCCCGTGCTGGGATTCTGTAAAAGCCGGCAAAATCAACGGCTGAAAGTACCTTCCCCGGTAAGGAGAAGGGAAAGAGCAGAAGAGGGAAGGGTAGAGCTCTCTCTAGAGGCCCCGTTTGGGGAACTCGAAAGGGAAAGTTCCCTGAATTCCTTCTGCAAAGCTCCAGCCCCAGTGTGTTTCTGCTTTAAGCAGACAGAGAAGGCTCTCCTGGGGGTCGCCAGCCTACACTGTTTGGCTGACGGCACCCTGAGGAGGCCCTCTCTATGGGAGCGCATCGCCGGTGGGAGGCATGTGGTAACAGAAGGCGGTCCCGAAGATATCCCGGTCCTATGCCATGGAGCGCTTTAAAGGTGGTAACCAACACCTTGAAGTGCACTCGGAAAACCACAGGCAGCCAGTGCAGCCTGCGCAGGATCGGTGTTATATGGGAGCCACGAGTGGCTCCCTCTATCACCCGCGCGGCTGCATTCTGAACTAACTGAAGTCTCCGGGTGCACCTCAAGGGGAGCCCCATGTAAAGAGCGTTACAGTAGTCCAGGCGAGAAGTGACAAGGGCGTGAGTGACCGTGCATAAGGCATCCCGGTCTAGAAAGGGGCGCAACTGGCGGACCAGGCGAACCTGGTAAAAAGCTCTCCTGGAGACGGTCGCCAAATGATCTTCAAAAGACAACCGTCCATCCAGGAGAACCCCCAGATTACGCACCCTCTCCATTGGGGCCAATGATTCGCCTCCAACAGTCAGACGCGGTTGCAGCTGACTGTACCGGGATGCCGGCATCCACAGCCACTCAGTCTTGGAGGGGTTGAGCTTGAGCCTGTTTCTCCCCATCCAGACCCGCATGGCCTCCACAAACCGAGACAAAACTTCAACAGCTACATTGGGGTGGTCAGGGGTGGAAATGTACAGCTGGGTGTCATCCGCGTACAGTTGATAACTCACCCCAAAACCACTGATGACCTCACCCAGCGGCTTCATGTAGATGTTGAACAGGAGAGGCGAGAGAACCGACCCCTGTGGCACCCCACAAAGGAGGCGCATCGAGGTCGATCTCTGCCCCCCTGCCAACACCGTCTGCGATCGGTCGGAGAGATAGGATGAGAACCACCGAAACACGGTGCCTCCCACACCCAATCCCTCCAACCGCCGCAGCAGGATACCATGGTCGATGGTATCAAAAGCCGCTGAGAGATCAAGGAGAACCAGGGCAGAGGAATAACCTCTATCCCGGGCCCTCCAGAGGTCATCCACCAATGCGACCAAAGCTGTCTCCGTGCTGTACCCGGGTCGGAAACCGGACTGGAACGGGTCTAGATAGACAGATTCATCCAGGTACTGGGGTAACTGGTGTGCCACCACACTCTCAACAACCTTCGCCACAAAGCGAAGGTTGGAGACTGGACGATAGTTACTCAAAACAGCTGGGTCCAGGGAAGGCTTCTTGAGGAGGGGTCTCACCACCGCCTCTTTCAAGGCGGTGGGAACAACACCTCCCTCAGAGAAGCGTTAACAATCCCTGAGCCAGCCTCGTGTAACCTCCCGGTGGCCAGCACCAACCAGGAGGGACACGGGTCCAATAAACAAGCTTTTGACCTAGTTACTTATTTAACAGTAGGCTTTTTTTTGCTCTGCTGATGTGGAATCTATGATGAAGTACAAGATGGTGTGGTAATGCAACAGTTGGCTTTTATTAGCTATGATATATAATATGATATATAAAATATTTTTTAAAAAGTATCTTGAATCATGATAAGGTGTTTTTTTGTGTGAGACCAGTCTGTCAGCGGAACCTGGTCTACCTAACTATGGAACGGAGCATACTGCTTCCACCTGGGTTTGAATCCCAGAAAAGGTATGGCTAACTGACAAGAGCTAAATAGCTTGAAATAGGGCCTCTGGTGGCTCAAACTGCTAAGACAGTCTGTTATTAACACAGCTGCTTGCGATTATTGCAAGTTCAAGTCCCACCAGGCCCAAGGTTGACTCAGCCTTCCATCCTTTATAAGGTAGGTAAAATGAGGACCCAGATTGTTGGGGGCAATAAGTTGACTTTGTATATAATATACAAAAGGATGAAGACTATTGCTTAACATAATGTAAGCCGGCCTGAGTCTTCGGAGAAGGGCGGGATATAAATGCAAATAAAAAAAAATAGATCTATACTAGTCTCCCTTATTTCTTTGTTGGTAAAATATAAAATATAAATTCAGCACTTGAATCATAAAAGTTACTAAGGAAAATCTTGCTGTAAGATATTCCTGATCACCCCACTGAGAATTTAACCTGTTATGCTACTGATTATTATTCCATCCCCTTTTCAACTTTTTATCTAGTAGCCTGGCCAGTGAGCAAACCATGATCATTGATACAAACAGCAAAGAAATCTCAATCTATATTTTAACCACACATAAGGATAAAACAGATAATTTCAATATGATATATATTTTTGAAGAGATTCTTCTTTATTAATAAGTATAAAAATAAATATTAAGTTAACATGTTAACTTAAAAACCGGTCTTATACTGTTTCGTTTGCTTTCTTGACATAATACCAGGTGATCATTTGCTAAGTTTAACCAGTCTTGGGAGTTAGTAGCAGGTGGTTGTAGCAGAGAGACTTAATGGTTAAATTATTGTGGCAGGACTGGTTACCTGAACAACAGTAGGTTCAACACAAAAGGAGAAGTAGTTGTCTAACTAGGAAAACACAAGGATGCAACTCTCAGCAGGAACTGGAGAGCAAAGAGAATGTAGAAGCCAGCTGGCAGCCATTTGACCTCAGGCAAGGTTGAATGAGAGAGGTTTTTTTTTTTTAATAGATCTTGATGACAGTCCAAAAGCAAAAGCATCTGGATGGTCCAGTATAACTCCTTTTCATTTAGATCTTAGGTCTAGTGGACATCCCTGGAGCATCATCTGGAACACCCTTATGTCTTGTCGTATTCAGATCTAGTCCATGTATGCAGTTACCCCTCTGTACTTTGTTCAATGCAATTCCATAAAAACTTCCTTGTGGTCTAAAATCATTATATATGCGGAATCAGATGGTTTACTGAAGTCAAAAGGCGTTTCAAGAAAGTTAAGTATGTAGGCAATTCAGAGTTAACATTATTTAAAAATCTCTTGGATTACAAAACAGTAAACTGGCCTCAAGTAATTTCATTATATGATGCAATTGAAGAGCTGCTGAGTTTAATCTATAGCACAAGTATGTATTTATCCTGTGGTGGAGTTCTCCACCCACTTTCTTAAGAGCATCCCCTAGTAGGAATGGAAAAGTTCACAGTGTTCCTATTGGGTATCCTCCCAGAGAAAATTAGTAAAAAAAATATTTACTTGCTTATACATGTAAAAATAGAGGCAAGGATAGTTTTTGCACAAAATTGGAAAGCAGAGAAAATACCTCTGGAAGGGGAAGTTATTAAAAAAATTTAGACTGGGCAGAAATGAATAGATTAACTTGATGAGTAAAGAAAGAGAGGACTCAGAATATTTTAAGATATGGGATCAATTTTATCATTTGTTAGAAAAAAGATATAGTTCAGCTAGTCCAGAATGCGGCTGCGCGGGTTATTGAGGGAGCGGTTCGGAGCTCCCACGTAACACCTATCCTGCGCAGACTGCACTGGCTACCTGTTGTTTTCCGGGTGCGCTTCAAGGTATTGGTTACCACCTTTAAAGCGCTCCATGGCTTAGGACCGGGCTACTTACGGGACCGTCTACTGCCGGCCTCTATCTCCCAGCGTCCGGTGCGTTCCCACAGAGAGGGACTCCTCAGGGTGCCGTCAGCCAAACAGTGTCGACTGGCGGCCCCCAGGGGGAGGGCCTTCTCTGTGGGGGCTCCAACCCTGTGGAACGAACTTCCCCTCGGACTTCGACAATTACCTGACCTTAGGACCTTTCGCCGCGAACTTAAAACTTATTTATTTCGTATGGCTGGACTAGCTTGATTTTACCTTTAAATTTTAATTGAATTTGATGGGTTTTTAAATTTTGGTAATTTTATGGGGTGTATTGTTATTTTAAATTTTCGGGCAAGCTTAAATCAGTTTTTTAAGGGTTGTTTTAATTATTGTGTATGTTTGTATTTTATCTGCCTGTTCACCGCCCTGAGTCCTTCGGGAAAAGGGCGGTATACAAATTAAAACATCATCATCATCATCATCATCATCATCATCATTATTATTATTATTATTATTATCAAACTAATAATTATATAAGAAAATGGTATAATCAGAATATTGTACTTGTTGAAAAACTTGTAATTGATTAAATGAAAATGAAGAAGCAACAAAAAGAAGAAGTCCAGAAGGAAACACCGAGATGTCACATGGAAGGAATGACTGATGTTTGTGTATAAAATAAAAAAAATATTTAAAAAAAAGGAAAAGTTCACAATGTGATGATTGCATGTTATGTATCAAATGTCCATGCTAATGGCCAAAGGATGCCAATGGGCAAGGCAAGTGCAATGGATAACACAAATTGTAGGAAGGTCTCACCTGAACCCAACCAAACTTTTGTCAAGATTTAAATGGGTGGGCAGATAGAGAGGACATCTCATGGCTCTTTCCATCTTACTTTTAAAAGTAATTCTTCTGCTTTACCTTCTATCTGCATCTCATTTCTGAACAAAGTTACTCTTTGAGGAAACCTGGAAACATTATCAAGGAAGATATGGATCTCTACTGAGAGTACCTATCCATGAAAAAAAAAACTTACCTGTTGTTGGGAAATCTATGCAAAAGATACCTAGAGTTCTGTTGCCAAAATGTGGGAGTTTGAATTGGGCTTTTCATATTCCTTTGATATCTTTAAAATATAAAAATCATATCTGATAGATTTTTAAGTAGCAGTATTTTAAAATAAAAATGCATTCCAGAGCAGCAACCAGCATTTAAAATCAGTTTGGAATGAAAAGGGATCTTTTAAGACTTGTTACAGGCAGTGGAAGAAGATAATTCCAGAGAAATATGTTCAATGACTTATTTCTTATTGCCAATATAACGCCAGATCGTCACAGTCCATTTAAAGCCTAGGTACACAGATGTAGTCAGTCCATATAATAGTTCCCTAATAATATTTTCCAATATTTATGAAGGAATATTTTTTCTCAACATGTTTGAATAGTGTAATAATTGTAATAATACTGAATAATAACTGAACTTAGTTACATGTTCAGAGAAAATTCCCAATTGTAAAAGCAGATTGCACTCATATGCATAAGAGAGTAATGCAATATCTTTTCTAGGCGGGTACAAGAAAAGTCTGAATAAAAATATAGCAGGAATGCTATAGACCTCTTAAAATATGAGCAAATCATACTGATAAATCTCAGTGCCTTTAATTTATATGTTAATTCTTATACTGTATTTCTTCTGTCACACTTCTGTCACACATCTATCATCACACTTCCTGTATTCAGAAAATTGCAAGAAATAGCACCTTAAGAATTATTTTTGAAATAAAAAGAAAAGCCTTTCCTAGTTCCAAAAGCTTGAAATTCATTGTAAGAAAAAGTAAAAGCTTCACTGAAGTAATTTTCATTTGTACAATTGTAACTGTGATCCTTGACAGAATGTTAAGAATGCATCCCCAGTTTAAAGCAGTCTGAGCAGTGCAATTGGAAATTAATCATCAGGTATTTATTATAAGTATATATAAATTAAAATGGGCATAACATTATTAATAAAACTAAAGGATCTTCATACAAATTAGACTTTAGAATACTCCCCAAAATGCTGTAACAATACAATGGTTGAATATTTTCAAAAATCCATTAAACCAATTCTAAAATGTTTTAACTAAAACATATTCTCTTAAACAAAAACCAGTTTAAGAGTGCATTTTACTATGGGGTAAAACACAGTCCAAAGATTGTTTCTAATCCTGTGTTGTCTCAAAAACATGAGTGCAATATATATCCATTGATACTGTTAAAAACACCCTAAAATATTTTGTTTAAATAATTCCAAAACCCTAGCATTAAAAATTGACACCAGAATGGAAGAGATTTATCCTGTTACTTTTTAATGTATGATGAAATGAAGGATACCAAAGTGGCAGAACAATGGGGTATAAGTCTTCTCCCACAGACAAAAATCGTCGGCTCTCAGAATACCTGGAAGCTTTCTCCATAGCTATGGCATAGGAACAGGCTTCATATTCTTTCTTCATATTCTGCACTTGCACTCTATTTTACTAGTTATTTTATTTGCATGCTGTCCTTACACCAAAGCATCTACAGCCATAGCTTGTCCCCCAAGCAGACTGAGCTTCTAAACTGTAATTTGCTGGAGGCTGGTTTTAGACACACTCCCTTCAACAGATCTTTAATAACAAGCAGCAGCTCTAATAACCCTGAAATGTTTGTGGCAAACATTTCAAAGTAAGTAGCATGTTTTTTTCTGCAACACTTTGAATTTTTTTTCCTCTGTAGGTGGTTTCCCTATATTCTTATTCCTCCAGCAACAAGTGTAAAAAATTTTTTTAAAAAAGAGGGGGGGAGGAAGAGTACTCCCAAATGCCCTTGTTTAATACTTATAACCCAAGCTTTTCAAAAGCGAACAGCATACGTGAACTGCTCGATCAAAAGGCATTGCTCTCTGAGCTGGAAAAAGAATTTGGAGTGTTTATTCCGGCGGTTGACAAGATCGGCGGTGAGCCACCGGTTCATCACTGGATGCTTGGGTTCATCTTCAAGTGATATTTGCAATTAAACAATACATTTGTACCCTGTGACTATCATTACGTGTTGTACCTTACGATTCTTGATGAACCTATCTTTTATGTACACTGAGATGGTATGCACCAAGACAAATTCCTTGTGTGTCCAATCACACTTGGCCAATAAAAAATTCTGTTCTATTCTATCGATCCATCTGAACCTCGTAGCCAAGCTAAAATCCGCTCTTGGAACAGTCATCGCACCATTACACCTTGCCACTGGAGAAAAGAAGAAGAAAATGTTGGTTTGGGTTGTGTGTCCCGTCCCCATAACCCCCGCCCCCCGAGAGTCAAATGTGCATAATTTGGGGGCGGGGAGCTCTTACTTTTGCAATCTTGCTTCCTACCCGATCGTTTGCAAGGCCAGTCTGAGAGGCGGGCAGTTCCTTGCTGGAATCCCGCCTCCTTGTCTAAAGCCTCACCTTTCTCGTTTCGCCAAACTCAGCCTTATAGTGGGGCCAGCTGCTCGCCAGACCTTTCCCTCGTTCGTTTTTCGCCATGCCGGGTCCTGAGGCGCTCTTTGCGCTCTTGATCTCGCCAGTTCTGCTTGCTTTGGCCCTTGTTCTCTCGGGCCCTTGGAGGCTCTTAGATTCCCAGCCGCCTCTGGATTTGATGAAGGAGTTGGAGCAGCGGCAGCAAGACCTGAGTCGCCTGGCAGCCTCTGCCCAAGCGCGCGCTTCTCTATCCGCCGCAAGGCGCGCAGAGGTTGCGGAGCTTTTGGGTTGCGCGCAACTGAACGGCCTGAGCGACGTGGGCGTGGTAGGTGCTGGCATCACGAAGCTGGTGCTGAGGGCAGTTCTGTCACCCGGTGGTCCGGAAATCGCCCTGAAATCCGTGCACTGGGCAGGCAGCGACGTAAGTCGCTGTATTCAACGCTACGGCCACGCGGAAGGTTGTTTCCAGCTCGCTGCTTACAAGCTGTTGAAGGAGACGATTCTGCTGCAGGCTCTGGATCACGAAGGGATCATCAAGGCACGTAGTATCCGCCAGCGCGCTCGGGAAGGAGAGCAGGAGACCCAGCCTAGGAGCCTAACTGAATGTTTTGGATAGTTGTAAATGCTTGTACCTTTCTTAAGAAATCGTACTAATTATCTTTCGTCCCACTTTCAACCACGTGACGGTGATTATTGATCTTTTACACATTGTAAAGTAATAGCCCAATCCTACTTTCGTATCCTCGACTAGTGTAGCTCATGACAATTTACTGGGAATGGATATCAGTATCTATAAAATGACTATTCATGGCAGAGAGTAGCATATAAATTTTTGAATAAAATTAATGAGTCCACTGGTTGTCACATGATCAGATTTTAAGCTGTCATCACTCAAAATATTCTTGTTTTGAGTGCAGCCTCACATTAATAGGCCAATCCTAGTTTTTAGAAGGAAATATTACAGATACATTTTATTTTGTGAATTGATTTGTGGGCACTGCAACAAGCATGCCTTTTCCTTTGATTAGTTTAAAGGGGACATGTTCTAGGTTTACGTGCAACACACATAAAATCAGTCACACAATGACTTATCAACTGAAAAAAACTTAATGGATTTGTTGGAGAAAACAATGCATATTTGGGGTAAAATGCAGGATTGCTGCTATATTATTCAAATACTTCAACATGCACCTTGTAATCTCCAGAAATTTGCTATTACAAAATATGAAGACAGCTTAGTTTAATGGTTTTAAAGATGATTAGTCAACTCAATTGTGAGTTAGGCTTTTGGTGGCCATGTTTAATAAATATCTGCCTAACCTCTTGAGTATCACAGTGGTGATGAATCTGCGAGTCTTGAGATGTTGATAATCTGCAAGTGTGCTGCATCCTTCCCACTGAAAGTGCTAGTTGATGCTGCTGACTGTGTTAGACTTGTGACATCCCCAGCAGATGAAAGTGATGTGCTGACTCTTGGCAGATCTTGGAAACAGAGCATGGTTGGCCTTATTCAATTCTTGGATTGATGACCATGTGGGAATTTTAGGACTGTTGGTTAGTTAAGAAGTGGACAGTTTGTCAGAAAAAGGCAGAGACAAACAATTGCCATACCATTGTCCAAAAAATGCACAATAATGAAAAATATTATATTTGAACACTTGGAGGGCCACAAGGTTCCATTCTGGAATACTATATGTTGGGGAACAACAATGGGAGAAATTTCATGCTTCTATGCCTTGCTTGTAAGCTTTCTTTGGGCAGTCCAATTTGGCTCCTGGAGCTCTGGTGCATTCAGCCCTCAAGATGTTTTCTCTCCCATGGTTACCTGTCACTTTCTGTAAGAAAGCCATAATATGGGTGGGGAAGGTAAAAGTGGAGAGTATCATGAACAATATGTCAATTGAGCTTGTAGTATTGAATAAAATAGAAAATATTTAATCCTAAACATAAAGCACAGAAGATAACATTTAATCTGAATTCTCTTTAATTACTGTTTATGACCCTACAGAACTTGTAACAGGAAGAAACCCACAAAAAGCAATTTTCTGAACTTCTTTGAAAGAAAATTACTCTTGGCTGATTTAGTGGTAAATAAACATTAGTAAGAATAAAGAGTTATCTGGGAAGTATAAATCCTCAACTTCAAGATGCAGACGAATTAACTTGATGAATTATAACTTCTACCAACATGCTTGGGTTCAACTATGTAAGGCATACATTTACTGTAGCAAGAGCAGTTGAGTTTTGAAATAAGTCTTCATTTGATCTTTCTTATCATTAGCAAAATATATTTGTTTTTTTCAAAGAATAATTTTAATATTTTGCATCTATATTAATACTTCATTCTGCTTTTCTCCTGACAGCTGCATGGTCAATGCTATAATAATAGCCTATATCCTGAAATGAAAGTGGTTTCCATGCTGGAGCTCGGAACCCCTTTGGAGATGATTCAGCTTCTGCAGCTCCCTTGGGAAGAGCGATTTAAAGTAAGGAGACAAAGGCAAAGTGGGTTTTATCAGTAGTGATAGACCCAGTCCTGAATCATTCCATGATGGAAGGAAGGGTCTGGGGAAGATCTTTGCTCTTAAAAATATTATATTAAACTTCTATGTAAATCCTATGGACATGCCATTCCTGGAGACATTCTAGCTCATATAAATCTCTGGGCCTGGAAGCTATTAGAAGTATTGAAACACATCAGTGTCAATATATCTGTAAACATATATAGGCAGGAGCAAATTCTCTGCACTGACATTTCTGGAATGTTTCAAAGGCAACTCATCTACAGTATAGTACTAGTAGTCTGTTGAACTTAGAATGTATATTTAAGGTGCAGTTAAACAATATGGAAAAATTGACTGTAATCCCATTACATGTTTACATTAGATCAACATATACACTAAGAGCTTAAGTTTTTGCCATAGCAGATATAGTATAATTCCAATGAATTGTGCATTAAGCTGCAAAATAGTAAGAAGAAAGAGAGGTAGATTGCTGATGTTATCATGTAAGAAAACCTCTTATTTGTTTACCATCTCTCTTTCAGATTTGTCTGGATCTGGTAGAACTGCTCAATTACTTGGCAAATTCTCCTCTAGGTTCCATTGCTCTTCTAGATTTCCAACCAAGGCAATTTGTTATGGTGAATGGGCTCCTGAAAGTTACAGACCTTGATGATGTGAGCACTGAGGAGCTGACTTGCAAAAGAGATAAAGATTGCATTCTCAAATTCCCCACAAAAACCTTCTTTCTCAAATGTGCCAGCCATAGGAACTGTAAAGGAATAAATGAGAAACGGAATCTTTTCAATGCATACAGGTAAATTGGATACATTTAAAAAAAGAACTAAAGAAGAACATCATCACACATGCTATTTATTTTTAGCAGTTTCCTTCATGTAATATTTTTTTTTGTCAGACTTTTCCAATTACTGTCTTCTGATATATTAGATTGCAATCCTCAGAATTCTAGCTATGAAGACCAGTGTGTCTGGAACTCTGGATCTTTTACTCAATACATCTGGAAAGTGCTAATTTCCAGGAAGTTATTCTACATTACTATAATTCTTTAAACATTAGTGCATGGTGCATAGTAGTATTTCAACTAAAGTTATCATGATTATCATTCATAAATGCTTTTTCCCGGAAACCACATATTAAGCTACTTTTGGTTTGCTTTTGAAAATTCCTCAGGCTTGGTGAATAACATATTGGACAAAAAGAGTAATGCTTAGATTCAGGCAAACAGGTGGTACTAACAAGTGTCTACTAACCTAAATAGGAAGCAACAAAGAATGTAAGTTATAGCAGACGCAGATCTGAAAAAGTGTTCCTTGCATTAATTATAATGAATACAGATAGTCCTCAATGGGACCACAATGGGCCCAAAATTTCCATTGAGACATTTGTTAAATGAGTTTTGCCCCATTTTATGACCTTTCTTACCACAGTTGTTAAATGAATTACTGCAGTTGATATGTTAGTAACCCAGTTGTTAAGTGAATCTGGCTTCCTCATTGACTTTGCTTGTGAGAAGGTCGTAAAAGGGGATCACATGACCCTGGGACAGAGCAATGGTCATAAATATGAACCAGTTGCTAAACAGCTGAATTATGATCACATGATCATGGGGATGCTGCAAAGGTTGTAAGTGTGAAAAATGGTCATAAATCACATTTTTCAGTGCCGTTATGACTTTAAACAGTCACTAAACAAACTGTTGTAAGTCAAAGAATACCTGCAGAACATTGTTCAAAATTTTGCTGAGATAAAACTAGTAGTGCTTATGTGAAAGAGGCATTTGAGCCTTCTTCCTGCATGACTGACCTTATTAGAAAATGAAAGGTAGCACAGTTCATTCTCAGAGCAGCTAATATATGGAGGGCATCAGATTGGAGAAAGTTGATTATCATCTGGGAAACTAAGGTGAAGAAACACTTGCAATGTATGTCTGTTTAAAACATGATTTCTTGGCTGGATTCATATATTATACATGATAGACTGCTGGTCTTTTATATAGACTTTATAAAGCCTTAAAAACTCAAAGGCCTCCCCTGGCATTGGGCCAGGATGTTGGACAAGTTTGGTTTGATAATGGTTGTCATTCATTTTTTCTTTTAACTCCAGAGTGGCAATTAGTGAGTTCATATAAATTGAATGACTAAACAAGCCAAGATATATTATGGCTTAACGTGATATGTAAATCCTGCAGGTGACTTTGTCATAATTAGCTCATGAGAGTGGGATCAAAGATTCAGGCAGTTCTTTAAAATTAGTGTATTTATTGGTGAGTTTGCATACTTTAAACAAGAAATTGTGAGTTTCTTTGAATTAGTTGATGAATTTTCTCTTGCCAAGTCACATGGACTGAGGCCTCTCTTATCATTATATCCTCTTCTCAGACACAAAAACTGGCCAAATGGTGTTTACAAATAGGATATTTTGAATATTTTTTATTTATTTATTTATTTTTTTTATTTGTCACAATAGTATATGTAAGCGTAAGCATGAAATAACTATACGATATATAAGCATATATATAAGCATAAGTATAAAAAAAGAAAAACTATACGAATTGGATACAATCAAAGGGAACATTAGGACAGGAATGGTAGGCACGTTTGTGCTCTTTTGCACACCCCTTACAGACCTCTTAGGAATGGGGTGAGGTCAATAGTAGACAGTTTTTGGTTAAAGTTTGGGGATTTTGGGAAGAGACCACAGAGTCAGGTAGTGAATTCCAGGCATTAACAACTCTATTACTGAAGTCATATTTTCTGCAGCCAAGATTGGAGCAGTTCACATTAAGTTTAAATCTATTGTGTGCTCGTGTAATGTTGCAATTGAAGCCGAAGTAGTCTTCAACAGGAAGGATATTGAAACAGATTATTCTATGAGTTAAACTCAGGTCATATCGAAGGCGGTGGAGTTCTAAATTTTCTAAAGCCAGTATTTCTAGTCTGGTGGTATAAGGTATTTTATTGTATTCAGAGGAGTGGAGAACTCTTCTTGTAAAATATTTTTGGACTCGCTCAATTGTATTAATGTCCGAAATGAGGTATGGGTTCCAGACAGGCGAGCTGTATTCAAGAATTGGTCTAGCAAATGTTTTATATGCTTTGGTTAGTAGTGTAATGTTTCTGGAGAAGAAGCTACGCAAGATTAAGTTTACAACTCTTAAAGCCTTTTTTGCGATGTAGTTGCAGTGGGCTTTGGCACTTAGATCATTTAATATGAAAACTCCAAGGTCTTTAACGGGTTGGGGGTCATCTACAAGGTAATTTCCATCGAGTTTGTATTTAGTGTTCAGATTCTTTTTTCCAATGTGTAAGACAGAGCATTTGCTGGTCGAGATTTGGAGTTGCCAAATTTTTGACCATTCCAACATATATTTTGAATATGTTCCAATTCACTTCTGGGAGGCTTATGGACAAAACTGGAAGCAATTTAATAACAAAGATATTTGAAAAACAATGTTAATTTGTGAGTTTCATTATGGGATGAACCAAATATATCGATAAAAATAAATAAAAAGCCATTATTGGTGTAAAGTAAGATAAGACATATTTTTCTGTTCTGAATTTAGCTCTAGCCAAGAAGCTTCCATTTCAATTGGTTAGAATTAGATTTAGGGTTTTTGTTATCAATCTTTACTAAAATTTGGAATATTTCTATTTTAATATGTAAAGTTTCATATATGTTTCAGGTATTTCTTCACTTATCTCTTACCTCATACTGCACCCATTGCTTTGCAACCAATTTTGAAGGACATCTTGAATGCCACCGGTACGTGCTAGTTCAAAATATTAAAGATATATTTAAAATGTTTATATAAATAAGAACTGCTTTACAGTATTTTTTGTCTTAAAACATTTCTCTCCCCTCTGTATGTAGGTGATTTACGATATGGAGCAAATGAAACTTTACGATCTTTCCAAAAAGTTTTGCATTTGTACAAGTCAGGACTTTATCTGCAGAAAAAGCATTCTCACTTAAAAGGTATGGCTCTCATAAGTAGTGAGGAAGATCAGACTAAATGCACAAGGACTTGACCCAGCTTGGTCAACCTAAATCCCTCTGAGACTTGAGTCATTGAGATTTTGATAAAATTAGCTTTTCCAACAAAGGGACCTCTGACTGCATTGAATAGGATTTATTTTATTTTGGGGGGCTTTTTAACAACTTTCATGCATTAGTAAACCTATGGTGGGAAGTGAGGGCATACCTTCTAGTGCTGACACTAATGAGTCTATCAGCCACACTCCTGCTATTATTTATGCAACATACATCTGAAAAATCAATCAACTTCAGAGCAGACAAGCCTACATGCTTGATTCCCTTTTAAGATAATATTGTGCATATAGCTATGGCACTCGTGATTGTCAATCTGGTCTCCATGAACACCGTAGGCTCCTCTCTTAATGCCTATTGAGCTCCTGCCCCATCTGATATTTTAATTGTTTTTAAATAACACCAATATATAAGGCAATGACATTTTATAAAGCAAAACTTTGACTATTCGTAGCAATGCTTTTAGACTCAAGTGTTTTCCTGGGGTATTAGAGAGCTTTGTGGGAGTGGAAGCTAATTCACTTGTGGTAAAGATTTTCCTGACCATGGTGGACTTTTTATGAATAGGCAAATTTCCCATGGCAGCCATTTTGTAAGTACACCCATTAAAATCTTCAACTTTTCAAATGTATCTTAGACTCCAAAGATGGTCTACTGCAACATTAGAGTATGGAGTTTCTCCATCCTCTTAATAGCTCTATTTCTATTTCATATATCCATGGATTGTGTAATGGCTTATCTTCTGAACATTCTAGTTTATAGATGGTATGCTTAGGTCAGTTTCATTATGAATAAGTTTATTGATTTGCTTTTAAAATGGGGGAGATATTGCTAGAGCTTGAAAATTCTGGCAGGACTGCTTGGGGAATGGAACTCCTGCTTTTTCATGTAATAAATTCTATACTCTTCTAAATGAAAAAATAGAGTCAATGATGGCATGCAGGCTGTCCAAAGAGGTAAGAGTTAAATGTTATGGCTTTCCACACTGCTAATAAAGAGTAGCTCTGGTATGTGTAAGAGAGACAAGATTTATGACTCTTGCTAGACATGCCTGGGAAGATAAATTCTGATTGGGATGCAAAATCTTAAAACATCCTTTCCATTTTTCTCATTTCTTGGATACTTCTGAGTTTCCAACAGGTACATAGTAGTAATTCTTTGTCTTTTCTTCCTACCCCCAGAATATTTTGTTGCAAAGGGATTCCACAGTATGGATACAGAGGACTATAAATGTTGGCCTTCGTATAGCCCTTTGAGATGCATGTTGTCTGTTCATAATGTAGAGGAAGCTGCCTCCATTTGCAGTTTCCATCCACAGTGCCAACATTTTATCATTACTTCACAGAGAACATGGACAGGTGAGAATAGATGGCATAATGAACACCAGCTAGGCATTTTCCTCAAAAATCCATAGAAGATTCACAGAAGATCTAGGCATGCTTTTACTTGGATTCGAGTAAGTTTAAACTCTGGAGGAAAGAGATGTTCATGTCAGTGTAACACTACCAACTGCTTGCAAAGATCTTCACATATTTTCTGCAATGTTAGAAAGGGCATTCGTATGCACATAGCTCTGACCATAATCAGGAATCCTAATAAGGCAGATTTTCTGATTCAAAATAGGTTGTCAGCATTTTTAGATAAAAGCATTTACAAAAATCTTTGCAGAACCGTGAACAGCTTTATAAATACCCAACATAAAAATGTGCAGGGGTTATCTCAACGTCCTCTTATTTTATTTCTACTTTGGGGCAAGTGACCATTCAAAACATTCCAGGTAAGTAGCTTTTTTATGAGTTGGCGTCATCTGTTTTATCAGCTTCACAGATTTTGCTCTTGCTTAAACTGAATTTTGTTAGTCTTTAAAGAATACATTTTTAATGTATTTTTAAAATACCTTGGGTATCAAAGTTAAAAGTTCTAAAAATGAGAACTTGTCTTACAATATTTATGATAGTCATTTTTATATCTCCAAAGCAACTTGCATCATGAATGTCCTTTAATTAACATTGATTATAATCTTCCATTGAATGATGATGTTACCTAATTTGGATAATGAAACCTCTGCAAGAAAACAACCAAGCTCAGAGAGCACCAAGGGCTCCTCATTTCAAGCCGGAGCTATGAATATTCTTCTTTATTGATACTACAGTATATCTCACTGTAGGACAAAATAAAGGCTTGAATGTTTAAGCTCCTGATGGCTATATGAATATAGCCATGCATTTAGGGCTGGGTAGAGAGGTGGTTTTTCAGTGTTTCCTTTTGAGATATAATCTGATCCAATAGCTTTGGTTGAAGACCCAAGTCCTCCCTGGTGTTTTCCCATCCAAGTGCTAATTGGAACTGGCCTTGTTTAATTTCCATGCCCAGACAATCAGACGTTACCACCAGATTATTTTTATTTAATAAATTTCTGTAGACAAATTAACAAGGAAAAGGAAAGGAGTAAGTCTGAAGATTTTCCCAACCTGGAGTCAAAGTCTGCCAGATATGCTGGATTCCATATCTCACCATTTACATACAGTACACCGCTAGTTGAGGATAAAAGAAGTTCAAAGTCACCTAGAAGGCATCAGGCTGGGCAAGGTTGTTTTAAAGCATAAGGCAGCTTTTTCCAATGCTTTCCAGATTTCTTGGATGACAACACCCACTAAGCTTGAGTATGTGTTAAATATGCCCAGAAGATGTTGATTGATTTTACTCAAGTCTGTGACATACTTTATACAGGCTAACTGCCCCCTTGAGAATCATAGCACTATGTTGTTGAATTACTTTTATCAATTTTTGCCCGTCCTTCCTCTCTCTACCTTTATGGCCAGAAAGGAATTTGCATTATAGGACTTTAGAGTATGGTATGGAACATTCTCTGGCCCTTATTGTGGGGGCTACTCTATAACCTGTGTACGATTATCTTATTTACTGTTGTTAATATTCTTAGTACTCTTTCACAGCATTTCAATTCTTCTTTTCCCCTTCAGGGCGTTCTCTTGCTATTTTTCAAAGCAATTTGACCTACTTAATTCCAGGTAGCACCATGGAGGTTTATGTTAAACGATCTGCATCTTCAAGAGGAAGTCTTTGATTGAGATGCTAGAGACAGCTTGGCATTGTTACTGGGACTGATGCTATCAACCCCAATGGATTACATTATTTCTGCTGTGAAGCAATTATCTACACTAGTTTTATGTGAACAAATATTTCAATAATCACATCTCTTTATTTAAGAACTTATCCAATCCAGGGGCATTTTATAAGCTGTTTCATACTTACAACTATGCAAGTCTCAATTTCAGCCACCACTAGGATTGGATGAATCGGCTTTATATATATTCAGTCTTGTGTTTCTATTTTTTTATATGTTGTAAAAAAAGAAAAAGGGCATAAGCATTTATTTTTCTATGGAATTGTTCTTCAGGGACACATTAATAGAGGCTTTCTTTAATATATGCATTTTATAGACACAATTTCCCTTAATTTAGACATTGTACACTGTTTTATAACTTATCAATGTGCTATTGAGAAGAAACCAAATTAATATGTGTATTACAATTTATTAAATGTATGCCACCCACCTCCCAATGACTCTGGGCAGCTGTTAGTCCAGGAAGTACAAATTAATGTCGATATATGCTTGACTTTACATCTGGGGAAGTTATTTGTTTCTGAATATGTTTATGTAATATGTTTTTTTAATATATTTTTCCCCATTCAATTGTGTCCAACTGTCAGAGACTTGCCAAAGTTTTTCAGAAGTGATTTGTCATTGCCTCCTTCCTAGGGCTGAGAGAATGACTGGCTCAAGGTAATCCAGCTGGCTGTGTGCCTTAGGCGGGAATAGAACTCAGTCTCCTGGTTCCTAGCCTTATGCCTTAACCATTATATCAGACTGGCTGTTTTTGTAATATTTAAGTTTATTAGATATGGTTGAGCCAAGTGCAAACACACACAGAAAGGTTTACGGGTAGATTGTTGAATGAATGGAAGCTGACTTGCAAATAAATCTAAGTAACAATTTATCATTTTCAGCAACATTATTCTGGTACTTGGAACAGGTTCAGGTTTTAATATGTTGTTCTAATTGCACCCATTTCCTTGTGTATAAGGAAGCTCTTAACAACTCTCAAGACAGATTTTTTAAACATCTGTAAACCAGAAATATTTACATCTTTACATTTTAACAATACTCAAATTCTTTTGACCACCAGATCCTTACATCTTGCCAGAAGCCAAATTAAATTTTGAACTGTGCTCAGCCTCTTTTATTTCCTTTCTGTCTTGCAGGCATGTTTATCTAATTTAAACTGCCCTTGAGGAGAGAAAGTTAAATCTTTCATTAAAAGTGCTGATGACATCTTTGAAGGATAAATATTTCCAAATCACTGTTTTCATTTACCCCAATTTCCCTAACAAAAGATATTTTAAGGGACTTTGCATCTGATTATTTAAATTTCTGGGCATTTATTCTGGCTAAATTAACTTTTTCCAGTTTCAAACTGTAAGGTAATAGTTTGAACCTATTGTTGTTATTGAATAACTGCAGCCCACAAAAAGAAAAGACGGAGGCTTAATTTTACATATTTACTTTGATTATTTTAATTCAGTGTGATTAAGTGTGATATGTTTGAAGTTTTGTACCAATCTTGGAGGTTGTTCAGTATTACTTTCAGTGAAAGAAATCCTGCTGAGCAAAATGTTCAATAACTTGTATGCATATCTTTGAAATTTTTTTAAAATGTATTTTTTTCATTCTGATAATGGATTGTTGTCCCTTTAAAAATGTTTCATCTTTTTCTATTTAATAACTAAAAATTTTAAGACACCATTGAACACTATGTTTAACTATGTTTAATTCTAGCTTCAAGGAAAAACTAGCTGTTTCATTTATCATTCTCTCAATTCATAATTTTATATAATTCATTAAACTTGTAGGCCACCTGATTTTCAATGATTCTGGTTAGGTCATAATCATCACAGAAGTTAGAATAAAACATAAAAAATAAAAAAGATAGGAAGCACAATGAGACAAGGGGTCTCACCCTCCTTTACCAAAGGCCTTACTGGAAAGTCAAGTCTTCACAGCTCTTCTAAACAACACCAGAGTGGGGGGCCATCGAGATCTTGGTGGGGAACCTCAGGGCAGAGGGCAGAGGGCAGGATCTATTACAGAGATGATCTGCTTCTAGAATCCTCACAGATAATATTGTTTAATCAAAGGAAATCAACTATAATTTATTGTTCTTGGAAAAATCTGCAACTGAACTTAAAGCTATTAACCATTCAGAAAATACAGATATAGAAAAATGTATCTTGTAACTAAGGTGACAAGTTTAGATATGATTGACAGGAGCATCAATGGGAATACAGATGTATAGAGCAGCAGGGAAGATCTCATGCTAAACTACAAGCCCAGTTAGTAAACATTCATGACAAGCTGCATATAACACATAGAATAGAATAGAATTTTTTATTGGCCAAGTGTGATTGAACACACAAGGAATTTGTCTTGGTGCATATGCTCTCAGCGTACATAAAAGAAAAGATATGTTCATCAAGAATTATAAGGTACAACACTTAATGATAGTCATAGGGTACAATTAGCAATAAGAATATATATAGTATGGTCTATACAAGTATGGCTTATTGCCTAAGTCTGCTGAGACTATCAGCATCATGGAAGAAAGCTTAGCCTCATAGCAATATTTCCTAAATCACAAGATATTATGAGGCAACATGAGTTTAAGTTGTAGGCATTTTTGAAAGTTTTCATTTAACTGTCGCACAAGAGCACTTACATGTACACACACAGGCTGAATATAAAAAACCTCTATTGCATAACTGGATCCCAAATTATATGCATTCTAGAACAATGTTTTTAGAAGATCAAAATTCTTAGGTGGTCAACATATTTTTCAGAAATTGACATAATATCCTACTATGATATGAAAAATATGTTTTCCCAGTTGCTTAAGGGTAAAACAGACACTGATTGATTTAAGGGGCGACTTATTACACAGCAGGAATCCTAAATCTGCTCCTGCTGCTTTTTCATGGGTGTGGGATAAACAAAAACCCCTCTTCCAGGCGTGGGAAAAGTATCTTGAAGAAGACATACTGAAGGAGAAAAAAAGGTTCAGAAGTGAAAGGAACAAGTCCTCACAGTTCCTATAATAATGCTTGCTCTTACAGAAACTACCAGTAAAATTTAAATAACTGCAGCATCCTTCAGCTGCATTTTACTGGGAGGGGTGTGTATGTGCTGTTACACATTTGCTATTGCGTTAAAATAATTTGGCTCAAAGGCAATTTAATAATACAAGGATGTTTCCACTACACTTTAAGCTTGTCTATACTATCCATGTTGACTTGATTTATGATTCTGAAATACATACTTTGATCCTTTGGAGGCAGAAGTTGACATTCTCTGGCGGCTCTCTAAGTAACCAGAACTTTGCACCAATGCAGTATTTGGATAGTGTTGATGTATGTTGTGTTAAGGCAGGGGTGTCAAACTCATGTCATAACAGTGTCACATGGCGTATTAAGACTTTCCCCCCTTTGCTAAACCGGGTGGGGGCGTGGCCAGCATGTGGGCTGGGAGTTTGACAGCCCTGTATTAAGGCCTCATTAACTACAGTTGCACACTCCTTTGCCATTATAATGCAACTTTGCTGTGCAAAAGTGTTCAAAAAGCAATTCTTTAGAATTAAGCAGGAGAATAAAGCTATCCTAATGACAAAGATCTGGTTTTAATGGTGACCTCTCTAAAGTGGGGTTTGCAATAGAAACACAAACAGAAAAACAAAAGATTTCTCTTCTGATGCCAGTTGCTTTGGATGAGTAAGCGATAACGGCTTATCTTTCCTACCTTTGGACCTTGGAAGATAAAATCAGCAATATACTCTCAATAAGGGAGGTCAGCTAAATGGTGAACACTATCAGCTATTACCTTGAATGCTTTCAGCAACTTAGTTCCCATGAGAATTGGCTGCAATTTTAAAAGCAGGCATTCTGTAATCCTTTCAGATAGCAAACATTTCACATTTCTTCTAAATTTCTCTTTGTCATGTCCATTTTAAAATATAAAATGATACAGGTAGTCCTCAGCTTATGATCACAATTGAGCCTGACATTTCTGTTGCTAAGTGAATCAGTTGTTAAGTGAATTTTGCCCTATTTTCTTGCCACAGTTGTTAAGTGAATCACCTCAGTTGTTAAGTCTGTAACATAGTTGTTAAGTTTATCTGGCTTCCCCATTGACTGCTTGTCAGACACACACTGCTTCATCTTGATATTTGAAAAGAATTCATGATCTTTAATGAATTTGGACATTCTCTTCAAATATCTGCTCAGTCAGGAACTCTTCAAGAATTCAGAGAATAGCCGAAGAAAGTCCCTCTGTGGTGTCTGACTCCACTTCCAGATGTAAGAAGATAGAATTATTAAATTTGGAGAAGCTATAAAATCTATGCTATCTGAGACATTGTTTTTAAGCAGCTAATTGGATTATTTATGTCATAGACTGGAAATATCTGATGGTTTGTAAAAACCTTCATGATCACCAGATTGCAGCAAGAGACACCCCCCCCAAGTCATATATATGGGCTGGGTGGCTGTACAAATTGAATAAATACATAAACAAATATTTCTATCCAGGGATGTCGGAAGGGGGAAAACATTGCGATACATCACATGATGGCCACGTAATGCCATGAGTTTGACGTCCATGCTAGTATAGACTATAGAATCACAGTACATTCCCAAGTGGATTCTCCCATTTAAAGAAGAAAAGAAAATGCTTCATGTTAAAAGCAGGTGCTTGTTTGAACCATGTTGCATTCAGAGATATTGTTAAGAGATATTTTCCTACCTATCCATTGTTATTAGGGTGCTATGTTGAGGATACCTCTAAGGAAACTTGGAGCATCATGTTTATTTTTCAAGTATTAATGCCCATAAAATGAGCATGAAAATAATAGCTATATCTAGTAATATTCAGAATATAATTCCTTTCCTCCTGAAAACGGTACAGAGAAGACTGTGACTAGATTTGAATTTGTCATAAGAAATAATTCATTCCATTTTTAAAGATGTCAGGATAGAGGCCATCACCCATCTGACATATTTGACTTCAGAAAATGCCCTAGTAGTAGGAAAGATAAGATATTTCCACAACTACTCTTTCCCTGCCATACATAAAAGAAAGTTGCCTTTTTTTCCCCCTAAGCTAAACAAGTCTCAGAATACAACTTTCTCTCATAGTAGAATTGCCCAGGTCTTTTTATCATTGTAGTAACTCTTCTGCAGCTGTATAAGGTCATATTGAGGTGTCATTATGGTAGAAATATTCCCAGATAAAGACATCATCTATTTCTATAAAGGCATTATGTTGGGGCTCATTCTGAGATGAGGAATGGCATATCAATAAAACGAATGATAAAAATGACAGGTGGTAATTTTATTTAAATTTTCTTTTCTAACCCCAGGATAGAATTTGCTTTTAACAAAAGGCCCCCATACTGAGTTAGTATTTATATTCAACTATCCATCACAGCCCTTATATTGTCTTTTCTTTTCAGTTCCCAGGGGCTCAGATCTCATCAACATATATATACACAGTATGAAGATGTTTTTTGTCTCCATGTGCATTACTTTACTTTTCTTCTATTGCTTATACTGAATGACATTTGCTATTTTAATGCCCATTCCCCTATTTTTAAGAATTCCTTTCAGAGTTCCTGGCTTTCACATTTTGTTGTAATCATTCAAACAGTATCAACAACCACCTCGCTAAACATTCCAGATACACAGAAATCTCACTTTGTTTCTGGAGTTATATGTTGCTTAAAGTCATAATATCCAGGGTGTCTGAGGAACCTTCTCATCCAGGACTAACCTGCCCCACATGTTCCAGCAGAAAGGGCCAATTTCAGATCCTGTCAGCCAAAGAATTTCAGCTGGTGGGTCCAGCAGAAGAGCCTTTTCATCTTTTTCCATCAGAGGTGAGGACTGTCCCTACAATACTGACCTTCCCGAAGAGCCTAAAAAATGTGTCTCTGCTGTTTCTTGTTAGCCCCCCACAAGTGCCTGTTACTTTAAGGATGGCTGAGAGGGTAGAGAAAATTCTCATCCATAGGCCATCCCTCATCTTGATTCTAACCTTTAGCTTTTCTATTCATTTTTAATTTTTTTATCATTTTAAAAAACTTATTATACTGTGAGCTACACACACACACACACACACACACACACACACACACACACCAGTGGTGGGATTCAAAATTTTCTACTGCCGGTTCTGTGGGCGTGCCTTGGTGGGTGTAGCAGGGGAAGGATACTGTAAAATCTCCATTCCCTCCCCACTCCAGGGGAAGGTTACTGCAAAATCACCATTTCCTCCAGATCAGTTGGGACTTGGGAGGCAGAGAATAGTTGGGGGCGGGGCCAGTCAGAGGTGGTATTTACGGTTCTTCGAACTACTCAAAATTTCCACTACTGGTTCTCCAGAACTGGTCAGAACCTGCTGAATACCACCTCTGACCCACACACTTTCTCTCATTATCCACTGCAGGATGAAGGCTTCTTGCAGGATGAAGGCTTCTTCCACATGTTACTAACCAATATTTATTTATTAATTTATTTATTTATTAAATTTTTATACCGCCCTTCTCCCGAAGGACTCAGGGCAGTGTACAGCCAGAGATAAAAAGTTGATATACATACAATTTAAAACCAAAATTTAAAACTAAGCAAATTACAAAAGGCCAATATTAAAATTTAAAAATTTAAAAAACCCTAAGGCAATAAAAACCCAATTTCAAATTAATAACACTATTATGCCAGTCCCGCTTGAATAAATAGATGTGTTTTCAGCTCATGGCGAAAGGTCCGAAGATCAGGTACTTGGTGTAAGCCAGGGGGAAGTTCATTCCAGAGCATCGGGGCTCCAACTCCTGGGGGCCGCCAGCTGACATTGTTTGGCGGATGGCACCCTGAGAAGACCCTCTCTGTGGGAGCGTACGGGTCGGTGGGAGGCATAGGGTAACAGCAGGCGGTCCCGTAAGTACCCGGGTCCCAAGCCATGGAGCGCTTTAAAGGTGGTGACCAAAATCTTGAAGCGCACCCGAAAGACCACAGGAAGCCAGTGCAAACTGCGTAGTAGCGATGTTACATGGGACCCACAAGTGGCTCCCATTACTACTCGCGCAGCCGCGTTCTGGACTAACTGCAGTCTCCGGGTGCACCTCAATGGCAGCCCCATGTAGAGAGCATTGCAATAATCCAACCGAGACGTAACCAGAGCGTGAGTGACTGTGCATAAGGCATCCCGGTCAAGGAAGGGACGCAACTGGCGAATCAAGCGAACTTGGTAAAAGGCCCTCCTGGAGACGGCCGCCAGGTGTTCATCAAAGGACAGCCGTCCATTCAGGAGGACGCCCAAGTTGCGTACCACCTCCTTTGGGGCCAATAACTCACCCCCAACAGTCAGCTGTGGGTGCAGCTGACTGTGGGTGCCGGCATCCACAGCCACTCCATCTTGGAGGGATTGAGCTTGAGTCTGTTTCTCCCCATCCAGACCCGTACGGCTTCCAAACACCGGGACAGCACTTCGACAGCTTCGTTGGGGTGGTCCGGGGTGGAAAAGTACAGCTGAGTATCATCAGCGTACAGATGATAACTCACCCCGAAACCACTGATGACCTCCCCCAGCAGCTTCATATAGATGTTGAACAGGAGAGGCGAGAGAATCGACCCTTGAGGCACCCCACAAGTAAGGCGCCTCGCAGACCTCTGCCCCCCTGTCAACACCGTCTGCGACCGGTCAGAGAGATAGGAGGAGAATCACCGATAAACGGTGCCCCCCAATCCCTCCAACCGGCGCAGCAGGATACCATGGTCGATGGTATCAAAAGCTGCCAAGAGATCTAACAGGACCAAGGCAGAGGAGCAACCTCTATCCCTGGCCCTCCAGAGGTCATCTACCAACGCGACCAAAGCCGTCTCTGTGCTATAACCGGGTCGGAAGCCGGACTGGAACGGGTCTAGATAATATGGTCTTTCTCTACCCAGTTGGGCCCGCAATACTTGCTGATGTTGTTGATCCATCTTGTTTTGGGTCTTTTTCATGGAAGCTTTTAATCAAGTCGGATCCATTCTATGACTGCCTTGGTCCATTTGCCATCAGTTCTTCTTGCTATGTGACCAGCCCATTTCCACTGCAATTCTTTTACTTTATTCATGATATTGTACACTTTCCTTTGTTCTCTAATCCATGTGCAGGTCTTTTTACGTTGTCTTGTAATGCCGAGCATGTATCTTTCCATGGCTCTTTCTGCCCCTTGTAGCTTTTGTATCGATTGTGAGGCTAGTATCCTTGTTTTGCCGGCAGATGTTAGAATACGTAGCACACACTTATTGAAAACTTTTCTCTTCAGGCATGGCGGGGGGAGGTTATTCTTAAAAAGTATCCTTTGCCTGCCCAATGCCTGCCAACCACTTTAACACATTGTTCAATTTCTTTTATTGTTATATCCTTCCATTGAGATTCCTTGGCAAAGTATATGTAGTAGTCAGCTCTTGTATATAATTTATTTATTTTAGACTAAATGTCATGCAAGAATGATGGGTTGTGGTTGTAAATGTAGTTATGTTTGTTGTTTTACATGAATCCAGTTTTGCTTACTCAACAATTTTTTCAGGTATGTTTTCTGTGCAAAATAAACTATCCATTTCTATCTTTTCTTTTATACTTTCATCCTATAAGTTAGTGAGATGTTAAATGATGTGATTTATATGATGCAGAGGCATGAAGAAGCTGGTAGTATAGATAATGCAGCTGCTTTTTGTATCACAAGAACTAACATGAGTGATTTTGCCTTTGCATAATCTTCAAATTACTTCAAATAACTGTTATAATAATAATAATATTAGAGTTGGAAGGGACCTTGGAGGTTTTCTAGTCCAGCCCCCGGCCCAGCAGGAAACCCTACACCATTTCAGACAAATGGCTATCCAACATTTTCTTAAAAATTTCCAATGTTGGAGCATTTAGAACTTCTGCAGGCAAGTTGTTCCACTGATTAATTGTTCTAACTGTCAGGAAATTTCTCTTTAGTTCTAGGTTGCTTCTCTCCTTGATCAGTTTCCACCCATTGCTTCTTGTTCTACCCTCAGATGCATTGAAGAATAGTTTGACTCCCTCTTCTTTGTGGCAACCCCTGAGATATTGGCACACTGCTATCATGTCTCCCCTAGTCCTTCTTTTCATTAAACTAGGCATACCGAGTTCCTGCAACCGTTTTTCATATGTTTTAGCCTCCAGTCCCCTAATCATCTTTGTTGCTCTTCTCTGCACTCTTTCTAGAGTCTCAGCATCCTTTTTACATCGTGGCGACCAAAACTGAATGCAATATTCCAAGTGTGGCCTTACCAAGGCATTATAAAGTGTTATTAACACTTCACGTGATCTTGATTCTATCCCTCTGTTTATGCAGCCCAGAACTGTGTTGTCAATTCTCCCTATAGTTATATTTAGTCTTGAGTTAGCATTAAGTATGGAAACTATAGGGATCAGCTGCAATGAAAATTGTATATGCCAGAAGAAAAATATTTTAACAGCAATTTTGTTACATCCTTGGAAAAATATGAGTAGGAAAAAATGTGGACAAAATGTTTAGATAAAAATTAAAATACCCTTTAAAAGAATATCTTTTCTACTATTACAGGAACAGTAATTAATAAAGTAATCTCTGCTCCTGTTCAATGTTTATATGAAGCCGCTGGGTGAGATCATCCATCACCATGGACTGAGGTATCACCAATATGCTGATGATACTCAGCTATATGTCTCAGCCCATGATGAATTAAGTGATGCCATGTCCTCCCCCTCGCAGTGCCTAGAAGCTGTTAGGAACTGGATGGGGAGCAATGGGTTGAAACTAAACCCTTGCAAGACCGAGTGGCTCTGGGTTTGGCTCAGGCAGAATTGCCACCTTTGGTCTTGAACGGGGTGGCATTACCCCAAACAGACCCTGTGCATAATGTAGGGGTTTTCCTGGACTCATGACTCCTGTTTGATTTTGTTATATTGTACTATATTAATTTATTTGATTCATTTTGTTAGTTTTTATTGTTTTAAATGTGGTTTTATATTCTGTAAGCCACTTTGAGTCACCATGGGCAAATAGGTAGCAATATAAATTAATTAAATAAATAAACAGAGATGACGCATCACCAAACAACATGCTTTAAAAATATTTTTAAGAAATAGAAGTGAAATTATCATAGGCCTAAGAAAGGGATAAAGTTAAGATGTTTAGGTTGCAACCTTGGTCAGCAATTAATTTTACTAGAGGAGCTAGGTGATAAAGTTCCTTTGGTAATATACCAAAACATACATTTTGGTGTATGTTTTGGTGTACCAAAACATTTCCCCAGCTCATACACTCATGGCAGGATTAGATGCATAAAAGGCTACAGATAATTATTTAATTGTCACAAACAGCATGCAAACACCAGAGCTACTATCTTAACTGACCAACTTGATATAAGATCCAACCAGGTACAACTAGAATTTGAAATGCAATGTATTTGAAAGACATTTGACTGGAGAAGGCTGCATATATAAATTCTCACCTTTTTAAGGTTAACTTCTTGGGGAGAAATAAAAAGCTAAAATTATAGTGGATTTAAATGTGACTACATATATTAAACAAATAGCATTTCTTATGTAATACTCCTTGCTCTTTAAATGAATGCCAAGCCTGTTTACCTTTGATGTTGCTGTTGGCTTGCATCCATGTATCCAAAGTGTTTTAACTGCATTCTTAAAACATGTTGCATAGGACTGCAGCCAAGGTTTTTTAAAAAATCCACCAACCCAACCAAGCAACCTAGATTTTTTAACTTTGTAATAGCAAGCCAATTCCTTGTGATTTTTCCCCTTTGAGTCCAATGATAATCTCATCAGGAAAACATTTTAAGCACTCCCAAAAGAGTGCTTAGGAACTTGGCCAATTCTAGATCCTCACCAACACATTAGATAGTGGGAGGGGGGGGACTTGAAAGAAAGAAAGAGGGAGGGAGGAAGGAAAGAGCTTTGCCAGTATTTAATTGTTTTTACCATAGAGACAAGACAAAATGAAGTTCTTTCCTAGACTTAAAACTAAAGTGAAATCAGTTATGTTGAATAGAATATCTCCCTAGTTAATTACAGTTTAAATCTAAAACTACATGGAAGTTATGATGCTTATGCCATTTTTTGCTATTTGAAAATCATTCTCTTTTTCGTTGTTGTTATAGTAGCCTTCATTTTTCTCTCTCCAGTAAGTCTATTTGATAGTATTTTTTGTTCTTTCTCCCCTTCAAATGCATTTTGCATAATACCCACCCTGAAGAAGGAAATCGTGAGTTCTTTAGTCATGACTGGGATGGGATATTTTGATTGCTCATAATAAAGGTATTACATTTCTGTGGGGTTTGTATTTTACTTCCACTGTTGAGTTAAACATTTCCTGCTTTCAACACCTACTATGCAATTACAACTGAGTTCATTATGGCTAATTTACATTTTTTCAATCTGCGTAAAACATCACAATTGCAGTCTCCCTAGCACACAGCAAGAATTATGTTGAAATTGTACTGTACTGGCTAAAAATGCCAGTGGATATTATCATTTGGAGATCTGTTATTTGTTTGTTTATTGTGTTTATTATATGCCCACTCATCTCACAAGAAGAGACCTGGATCAGCATACAATAATCAATAAAAGCAACAAATATATAAAAATAACTATTATAAATATAAAAATGTCATTATATAAATTTTAAAATACACAAAACATGAGAGAGAGAGAGACAGAGTTAAAGATCAATCACACAGAGCCAATAAGAATATGTCTGGTTCCCTTGGACCTCCAGGTCTGGTGACATAACCAGGTTTTTAGGGAATTCTGTAATGAAAACAGGGATGGAACTAAGCTACCTTGAGGGGAGTGTTCCATAGAGTAGGTACCTCGGCAGAGAAGATTCATCTCCTGGACCCACCAAATATAGGTCCTTGGCGGATGGTAACAGCAACATGCCTTCTCTGCCAGATCTAATGTTGTACCTTGATGAAGGTATCTTTTCTTTTATGTACACTGAGAGCATATACACCAAGACAAATTCCTTGTGTGTCCAATCACACTTGGCCAATAAAAAATTCTATTCTGTTCTATTCTAATGGGACAGATTGATGAAATGAGGGAGAAGTGCTCCTTTAGATAAACCAGTCCATGCTCTGAACAGCTTTAAAAGTTAAAACTTTTAAAACCTTTTTAGGGCCGCGGTGTGGCTCAGGCTGTAAGAAGCCTGTTATTAAACACAGCTGCTTGCAATTACTGCGGGCTCGAGTCCCACCAGGCCCAAGGTTGACTCAGCCTTCCATCCTTTATAAGGTAGGTAAAATGAGGACCCAGATTGTTGGGGGGGGCAATAAGTTGACTTTGTATATAAATATACAAATAGGATGAGACTATTGCCTTACACAATGTAAGCCACCCTGAGTCTTCGGAGAAGGGCGGGATATAAATGTAAATTAAAAAAAAAAAACCAGCACCTTGAATTAGACCTGAAAGCAGACTGGCATCTGTATTCTGCATTAGTTGAATTGCCATATACTCTTCAAGGGCAGCTCCATGTAGACTGTATTGCAATAATGCAATCTGGATGTGACTGAGGATGAGTGACTGTGAACAGATCCTGCCGATACAGGACAGGGAACAACTGGTGTACAACATGAAGTTGTGCAAAACCACAATTGCCATCTGCTCTTCAAGCAGGGAGTTGTCAGTCAAGAAGGACCATCACCACCCCGCCCCCAGATTGTACATTGAGTCTATCTGGGGTAGTGTCACCCCATCCTGCACTACAGATATCATTGTCATATATGCCCCATAATACTAAATTGCTCAGTCTTGCCAAGGTTAAATTGAAGCCCTTTGCCCCCCATTCAAACCCTGTGGCACCCCACAACCCACTCACTTAAAGAAGAATTGACCACTGTTAAAATCCATTCACATGACACACACATCCCCAGGCCACTTTCATAGGCCAGGAGAGGCAGGATATGAAGTGCAGTCCTAAGAACTCACAATCCTAAAGACCATGTCCATTTCCTTGGGTCCAACAACTTCAAACCTTCTCAAATAACCAGGCAGAATTCCACCCCAGGAATCTCCTCTGGACCTGCAACAAGACCAGAATCCAATTGCAAGCAAGTCCTAGTGATTTTGTCTGAAAGATGCTGACAAATTCCTCCATACATTCCTGCAAGATTCCTCAGGCCCCCTTTACCTATTGCAGGGTGGCAGTATGTGGACACAATAAGGATACCACAGATTCATTGCCCTTACTGTCATAAGGTTGGCTTTAATAGCAGCTCTAACTCATGTTGGTTAAGTTTGTCCTTGAGACCCAATCTTCAATTTTTACAAGTTATTCTCTTCAATACACTCTCTTATCTTATACAGGTAGTCCTCATCTTACAACTACAATTAACCCTGACATTTCTGTTGCTAAGTGAGACATTTGTTAAGTGAGTTTTGCCCCATTTTACACCCTTTCTTGCTACAATTGTTAAGTGAATCACTGCAGTTGTTAAGTTAGTAACATGGTTTATTAAGTGAATCTGGCTTCCCCATTGACTTTGCTTGTCAGAAGACTCCAAAAGGTGATTGCATGATCCTTGGGACACTGCAACCTTCAAAAATAAGAGACATGACCAGAGGGATACTGTAATGGTCATAAGTGTGAAAAACCATCATTTTTACCGTCCTGTTGTAACATTGGTCACTAAACTAACTTGTAAATCAAAGACTACCTGTACAAAGAAAATGATGATGGTACCTATGATACAATGTATTATTCTGTAAGAAAGAAAGTATTCTACATCTTAATTATTGAGCAGCTAATGTCCCACAATTAGCCAATTGCTTCTTTGTGGGACATTATGCCTAGATTATCTATCTTTCTCTTGAATACTTTTTAAAAATGTTTTGCATTATTACAACATCTGAGAGGGGGGGAGAGAGGGAGGAAGGGAGGGAGAGAGAAAGAGGGGGAGGGAGGGAGGGAGGGAGGGAGGAAAGAGTGATATTCCTCTTTTTAAGGTTCTATATCATGGGTGTCAAAATCAATTTCATTGAGGCCTCATCAGGGTTGTGTTTGATCTTGGGGGGAGGGCATGTGTGTGTGTGGCCAGAGGTGTGGCCAGGGTGGGTATGGCCAGCTTGACATCACTCATCAAGGCTCCCTTTTGGGTTGTGACAGCCTCCTGCAGCCCTCTGCCAGTAAAAACAGAGCTCAGGAAGGCCGTGTATAGTCCACCCAAGCTCCGTTTTCACTGGCAGAGGGCTGCAGGAGGCTGTTGCTGTTGAAAACGGAGCCCGGGCAAGTTGCGTGCGGCCCCCCCAAGCTCCATTTTTGTTGGCAGAGGGCTGCAGGAGGCCCTCCCAAGCTCTGTTTTTGCTGGTAGAGGCACCATGGGCTGGTCCTTTGCTGTTTCCAGGGTGGGCCCATGGGCCAGATCTAAGCGCCCCACGGGCCAGATCTGGCCACCGGGCCTTGAGTTTGATACTCCTGTTCTATATCAGTGATGAATATTCAAAACACTTTGCATTCTTTCTTGTGGCAAATACTAATCTCGAGCGGATGGATATTAGAAATTTAGAAGGACCTTCCTTGTCTCCTACCTAGGGCATTGCTGAAGCAATTAACTAAAAAGAAACAAAACATACTCTTTTTTTTTAACATTAGAAGAAAAATTTAGAAGCAGCTTAGCAAATTGTGGCGTTAAAAGTATCTAATTATAAAAATGTAATTAATGTTTTCTGTTTCTTTAAATATAAAACTGCAGATGAAAGGAGGCATGTGGTTTGGCAGATGGCCATCCTTGCTATTAGCCCCTATCCTAATTATACGTTGCCTGATCTGCTGCTTTTATACCAATGACAATGATTTAGGATGGGCAAGCAGAAAAAACACAGTAAGGTCACTTTCTTGGGTTTTTGGACTGCCTGTGACTTCACCAGACCCAGCAATAAAAATGTTCAAGCAAGTGGAAGAATATCTTTGGCTCACAATGTTGTTCCGCCACCTCCCTCCTGATATATGATGAGTAAGATTTCTTTTTCCCTGCAAGAGACTCAAAGTATCAAAATTATTGCCAAGCGAATGTTGTTATTCACATTAGATTAATGTTGGAAAATACAAATGCATACAAATTATAGCATTGGAAAGAGTTTTGTTAGATCATCCGATCAAATCCTATGTTGAAAGAGGGAAAGCACTCCAACTGATGATAGATAACATTGTACATGGTATGAAAAAATGCAAAGAGCAAGGTATTTTCCCCTCCCTTAAAATATTAGGAACCAAACATAGTAATGGTGGCTATTCTAATACCAATCCCATTGAATCACACATTCACAGCATAACTATTAATACACCCATTTGGAGCTACCACTCATTCTGTTCAACCCAACCCAGACAAATTTCTGTCCTTTGTACAGAGTGGTTTATTTAGAGATGATGAGACGGTCCTTAAATTCCATCTCTACTGATCAGTTGTTTATTTTACTTACTTTGTATAGCATGCACATGCAACCCTGGCTTCTATAGGCACAGAGGAGAACACAATATTTTAGAGACAGAAAATTCTAACAACAATTCTAACAACAAAGAATTCTAACAAAAAATTCTAACAACAAAGAATGCAATGACGAAACAGTTAAAGCCAACCTCTTCAACATATTCTTTGGCTCAGTTTTTGTTAACAGTGATGACACATATCCGACATTCCACAAACGTACCAGCAATGAATATGATGACTTAACTCATAGATTTCACAGAAGAAAATGTTGGAAAAGCTCTTCATAACATGAAACCATTGCTATCTATTGGACCCGATGGACTATGTGCATACTTCTTAAAAAAACTTTCCACTAATATAGCAGAACCCCTAAGCATAATCTTTGATAAAGCTTTCACTACCAGTTCCCTTCCCAAACTTTGGTCACTGGCCACAGTCATCCCTATCTTCAAAAAAGGAGACCCCAGCTTAGTTGAAAATTACAGACCAATCTCTCTATGCTGCGTCACCTACAAAATCATGGAATCAATCATCAACCAATCCATTACCTCACACTTAGAAGCAAACAACCTACTCTCCAATAAACAATTTGGTTTCAGGAAAAAATTATCATGCAACTTACAACTTCTCCACTGTAAAAACATATGGACTACAAATCTTGATCAAGGCAAAACAATAGATGCAATCTACATAGACTTCTGCAAAGCTTTTGACTCAGTAGTACACAATAAACTTCTCCTAAAACTAAAATCCTATGACATTTCAGGACCCCTTCACAAATGGATATTTGCTTTTCTGTCTAACAGACAACAAGTGGTCAAAATTGGCAATGCTTTATCAAATCCTGTTCCTGTCAAGAGTGGCGTTCATAAGGCAGCGTCCTTGGACCAACACTCTTCATACTATACATTAATGATCTTTGTGACCATATCTCAAGTAATTGTGTTCTCTTTGCTGACGATGTCAAACTATTTAACACCACTGATAATACATCTATCATTCAAAAAGACCTTGATCATCTAACCGCTTGGTCTAAAACTTGGCAACTCCAAATCTCAACCAGCAAATGCTCAGTCTTACATATAGGAAAAAAGAACCCAAACACTAAGTACATACTTGATGGACATTACCTTACAGATGACCCCCATCCCATTAAAGACCTTGGAGTTTTCATGTCAAATGATCTAAGTGCCAAAGCCCACTGCAACTACATAGCAAAAAAGGCTCTAAGAGTTGTAAACCTAATCTTGCGTAGCTTCTTTTCCAAAAACACTACACTACTAACCAGAGCATATAAAACATTTGCTAGACCAATTCTAGAATACAGCTCACCTGTTTGGAACCCTCACCATATCTCTGACATCAATACAATTGAACGTGTCCAGAAATATTTTACAAGAAGAGTTCTCCATTCCTCTGTAAACAACAAAATACCTTATCCCACTAGACTTGAAATCCTAGGCTTAGAAAACTTGGAACTCCATCGCCTTCGACAAGACCTAAGTTTAACTCATAGAATCATCTATTGTAATGTCCTTCCTGTTAAAGACTACTTCAGCTTTAATTGCAATAATACAAGAGCAACCAATAGATTTAAACTTAATGTCAACCGCTTTAATCCAGATTGCAGAAAATATGACTTCTGTAACAGAATCATCAGTGTTTGGAATACTTTACCTGACTCTGTGGTCTTTTCCCATAATCCTAAAAGCTTTAACCAAAAACTTGCTACTATTGACCTCACCCCATTCCTAAGAGGACCATAAGGGGCGTGCATAAGCGCACAAACGTGCCTACTGTTCCTGTCCTATTGTTTTTCTTTTCTTCTTCCTATATATATATATGCTTATACCTCCTAATATTTACTCATATATGTGTTTATATACTATATAATCTTTCTGTATGATACTTACATATATTGTTGTGACAAAATAAATAAATAAAATAGAAAAGCACTTCTACAACATGCTGTTTCTACTCCCCAATCCCCCAAGAGAAATCTGGAGCTGATGTGTGATCATTTCTACTGCTGCTGGTCTCCAAATGTTTTATGTTCTTTTCCAGCAAGGAAAATAATACAGCCAGTAGTGCTTCCTCTCATTTTTAGGTCACATGGTATGTACATGTACTCGTCTAGTGATTAGCACACATAAAGGAATAACAAAACTGAGTATATATCAAACTAAAATTCAGCTTGAAACGTGTTATAATATACAGAAGCTGATCAAATTAGCACTTAAAAGTATGTCTACATCAGCAATGCATCAGCCTTGTGAGGTAGGCCAGCATGCTCAGATGAACTATCTCTACTTTATTGTAAAGTTACATTAACAGAATTTTGTTTCGCCCTCTCCCACTTCCCTGCCTGTCATCCTTCAGTCCAAGAAACTAGGGAGTGTCATTAATCCATTAATCATTAATGAATTAATCCATTAATCAGTAGAACAACTTGCCTCCAGAAGTTGTGAATGCTCCAACACTGGAAGTTTTTAAGAAGAAATTGGACAACCATTTGTCTGAAATGGAACAGGGTTTCCTGCCTGAACAGGAGGTTGGACTAGAAGACCACCAAGGTCCCTTCCAACTCTGTTATTCTGACATGTCTCAGCTTGCAATGATTGCACTGAAGGAGTTTCAATAGTGGAGAGATGGATTTTTTGAAGTTGAGAAGAAACAGGTATCTTGGCGTAAGAGTATTGGAATAATTGTCCTCTGATACAGCAGCAAGAAGTTAATAGATGCACCTCACCTTATTCCGCCTCCTCTGAAACATTTGCCATTCCCACATTCCTTCTGCAGGCTAAGCTGCCTCTTAGTGGTGCGGGGTTTCCTGCCTAAGCAGATGGTTGGACTAGAAGATCTCCAAGGTCCCTTCCAACCCTGATATTAATATAGTGTAGTGTAGTAAAATTATATTATATTATATTATAATATATATAGTATTATATTATATTATATTATATTATATTATATTATATTATATTATATTATATTATATTATATTATATTATATTATATTATATTATATTATATTATATTATATTATATTATATTATATTATATTATATTATATTATATTATATTATATTATATTATATTATATTATATTATATTATATTATATTATATTATATTATATTATATTATATTATATTATATCATTACATTACATTACATTACATTACATTATAATCCCCACCCACTCCCATCCATTCTCCTCTGTTCCCCAAGGTCATTCCTATATAGCATTACAGGAAGAGTGACCTCCATTTTATCTGAGGTCAACAAACTTGAAGAAGAGGAGCTTAGTTAGTTGCATGAGACATACTAGTTCTGTCCTACATCATGTCCTGATGCTCCCTCCACTCACTCACTCCCAACACCTGCCATTTATTTAGAGGAAGGTCTTTCCAAATTTATAGAAGCATTTATAGAAGCTTTATTGCCTTTCCACCCACCCCCTCAGCCTATGACTATAATTGAAACCAAATTTTTTGCAGCTAAGCAAAGCAGTTGTTAACTGAGGTGTGTCAACTTTATGACCTTTTTGCCATGGTTACTAAGTGAATCACTGCAGTTCTTAAGCGAATCACAGTCATTAACTGAATTCAGATTCCTCCAGTGACTTTGCTTGCTGGAAGCCAGTTAGGAAGATCCAAGGACACTGCAATTGTCATAAATATCAGTTGCCAAGCGCCTGCGTTTTGATCACATGAGCCTGGAGATACAGCAATGGTTGTAAGTGTAAAGACCACCTGCAAGTCACTGTTCCCAGTGCTGTTGCAAACTTCAAATGGTTGCTAAATGAACAGTTGTAAACTGAGGACTACCTATACTGAATTCCTACCAAGCCTCCTTTAATAACATTTCCAAAGTAACCTAGGATTCTCAGGAGTTAAAACAAACAGATCCTGTTGGACTAAATGGGCTGACAATTGAATTAGAAACTGCATCAAAAATCCTCTAAATCAGGGGTGTCAAACTCACCTCGTCATGGTGGTGTCACATGATGTATCGGGACTTTTTTCACCTTTGCTAAACTGGGCATGGGCGTGGCCAGTGCGTGACACATCCGGCCCGTGGGCCAGGAATTTGCTCTAGATACTGCATATCTGTAGTGGTGTTTCTTTAATCACTTAATTAGTGGCAAATTTGCCTGTCCTTTATTTAGTTTTTTGGGGAAAAACACCTTGACTGCATGATTGGATCTGATGATTTATGTGGCCATTACCTTTGCCTCTTATATTTTTGCAGGCAGTTTTATCTCTTTTCAAATTGTTTTCTGTTCCCTGTTTTGTAAAGAGTATTATTTTTACTACTTAGAGGCAATGTCAAGTATATTAAGATTTATATCTCCATTATCAGTTGTAATTATTTTATAGATTTAGAAGGGTATTGCAGAGTAAATAGTGAGGGCTTACCAATCTCAGGAAAATGAATTAATCATGAAAATTAGACAGTTTCCTCTGAATGAGAATTGTAAATTGGGCATTTGCTGAGGTAACATCAAGTTAGATGGATGGCCTTTCTCTTCAGTGTCATTCTCGACAGTTACTTTGTAAGTTGTTGTCAAATACTGATATTAATTTTTCACAAGTGATTATTTTTAGGCCATTTTACATTCCCAGATAGTAGCCAATCAATGCCATGTTCAATTAATATAATCTAGCAGTGAAATGTGTTTTGTTATCTAAAACCAAAAAACTGCTGGTAGTACTCTCTCCATTACCTTAAAAGCGTTGAGGGGAAAGCAATATAGACATTTGAGTGTTCTGCAAGCGTGTGTTGAAGTGTGTTTTAAAAGGGGCAATGAACTCTATGGAGGCATAGCAGCCATGTAGGCTTAGAATAACGTTAAAAAATGTTTACTCTCATAATATGTGAGAGGCTACTATCCCCTCCAGCAGGCACCCATCGCCTCCAGCAGGAAAGCACAGGAAAAGGCAAATGCTTCAGAAACTTAACACAGCATACACAATTCTTCTCCATAGTTGGAGGCAGAGAAAATGGAAGAATAATTTCAATAGATTTCTTCAGGAAGAAAAATTCTTCAGCCAGTTTTAGCAAATGTCAGCAGCAAAAATTCTGCCAGCAGCCAAACTGCCATGTGATGTCATTTATATCAATGTTTCTCAACCTTAGCAATGTTAAGATAGGTGGACTTCAACTCCCAGAATTTGCCAGCCAGCATGCTGCACTTCCCTGTAGTATATTGTTTCAAAATGGACATAGTGCTGACCATTGCAGGGATGAACTTAGTAGCTTCTCACAAATAAAAGTCAAATAAATTAACATTATTCTAAACCTGCGTGACTTTTCTTTTCTCAAAAGGACTTGCATATCAACCTGCTTCCTGTCTTCTTAAATGCACAACTTCATGGTGGAATCCATATAAGGTATGGATGGATATGGAGTGATGGAGAACATGTAAAGTGATAAATGGATTTTATTTTATTTTGCTTATCCAGCAGTATTTATTAACAAGATGTACTTTATTAGACATTATGGAATGATTTGAATGGAGTATAGCTGCTTCTTTTCCCTCCTTGAAAATAGCACAGATTAATTCTATCTGATGCTGGCCTTCTTCCGAATTTCTTACCTAAGAATAGTCTTCAGCAACATGACTTATGTATATTACTGAACAAATCAAATGCCATAATCTGGGCTCAGTCTATGTGAGAATCCAGTGCAATCTTCATGAATCCAAACTATTTGGGATTGATCAGTTTATTAGTGCTACATTATTTTGCAGTCACATTTGTTTCTTCTATTCTTGTTGTTGTTATTCTTGTTGTTTACAGTGGAATTGTTTGTAACTGATTTAACTAAGTTTTTCTTTAGGAATTCTTACCTATCTTAAAGCATCTTTCCCACTATTAGTGCCACAGAATCTTACCATTGTTTTGAGTTTATTGCTTTCTTGAAGTAAAAAATGCAAGTCTAACTGCGTTCAACTAACTTTATCTTAAAATCAAGAACTCTGGTATTACACTATAATTTCCCACTATTGTTTCTGCTACTTCCAATTCCTTGAATTTGTTTTCATTATTGGTTAGAATCAAGTTACAGTTAATTGTTATCTTCCACCCTATGCAAAAACAATGCCAATAGACAAGTCAGGAATTTCTCAGAAGGACCACTCTGGCAGAGCTTGTTTCTCCAGAGATGATGAGGTAATTAAAGTCCTCATCAAGCTGATAACATTCAAATATGGCTACTGTCATTATTTCTTCTGCTTCTACACATTTGTAGATATTACTGGAAGAAACTTTTCTTATTGCAAAATGGTGAACATTTGTTAAAAGTTGTAAATTTATTTGTATTTAAATGGTTGAGCTAGGAGTGGGGAAGGGCTCCACCTTTGGTCATTAAAATCCATTTTGGACCATTTAGATATGAGCCAGCAGTGTGCAGCAGCTGCTAAAAAAGCCAATACAGTTCTGGGCTGCATAAACAGAGGGATAGAATCAAGATCACGTGAAGTGTTAGTACCACTTTATAATGCCTTGGTAAGGCCACACTTGGAAAATTGCATCCAGTTTTGGTCGCCACGATGTAAAAAAGATGTTGAGACTCTAGAAAGAGTGCAGAGAAGAGCAACAAAGATGATGAGGGGACTGGAGGCTAAAACATATGAAGAACGGTTGCAGGAACTGGGTATGTCTAGTTTAATAAAAAGAAGGACTAGGGGAGACATGATAGCTGTGTTTCAATATCTCAGGGGTTGCCACAAAGAAGAGAGAGTCGGGCTGTTCTCCAAAGCACCTGAGGGTAGAACAAGAAGCAATGGGTGGAAACTGATCAAAGAAAGAAGCAACTTAGAACTAAGGAGAAATTTCCTGACAGTTAGAACAATTAATGAGTGGAACGACTTGCCTTCAGAAGTTGTGAATGCTCCAACACTGGAAATTTTTAAGAAAATGTTGGATAACCATCTGACTGAGATGGTGTAGGGTTTCCTGCCTGGGCAGGGAGTTGGACTAGAAGGCCTCCAAGGTCCCTTCCAACTCTGTTGTTATGTTATGTTATGTTAGATGGAGTAATAAAAGAAGGCGTGTGATGTATACTGCTTTGAACTCCTGTACAAAAGGTGGAATATAAATCTACTAAATACATACATAAATATCCTGGGAGACCTGCACAGGCAGGTCTCCCAGGATATTTTCCTGGTGCTGAGAAAAGATCAAATCTTTTCATATTTATTGACTACTTTGTTATTTATGCCTTTTTTTTGACATATTGGGCTTCCTTGATAATCTCTTAGCTGTCAGCTCTTTGCAGAGTAAATATTTCTGCTGATGTTGCAGGTGGCTTGGCCTCTTCCCAAAGAGAAATGTACTTATGCTGTGCCAGCTGTATGGGGAAAAAATGCTAGCAGTATGAAAAAAGAAAATACTCCAGTCCTAAGACATTCTTTGAATCCTACTGTCAATGTGTTTGAGAAAGAATTCCTCTGATTTGCTCAGATTTGTGATGCAAACTGCCACTTCTATATATAACTGATCCTTCAAGGAGGGAAAGGAGTTATCCAGAACCGTACTTGCTTACCATACCTATGTATTTATAGGATTTATATGGCTGTCTATCTCATATGATGATTCTAGGCATTCACAACAATCCATTAAAAAAACACCCATCATTAAAAACAAAGCATCCTTCCACCCTCAGGTGCCAGACCAATCATCCCTGCTGCTCAGCTCCTATCCTAGCCCAAATGTGCCTACCATTCCTGTCCTATTGTTCCCTTTCATTATATCTCAGTGCTCAGTTCTTTTAAAGGAGAAGCTGGCTTTCCATAGATTTTCTAAGAGGAATCTCTCCAGCTCTTTTGCAATTCACTTCATGTGAAGCCTGGCACCCAGTGCCCAAATGTTGCAAGGGGTGGGGAAGCACTTAATCCTCTTCTCTCTTCCTTGGGAGTCCAATAAGAAATCAAAAATCTAGTTGTGAACAAGCACGAACAGTGTTCCTACATGCATTAAAAAAAGAGTGACAATATGTAGATCATAATGCTTAACAACTAATTCCCACAACACTGTCAAATAATTTACTAAAACTGTATTACTTATATTCTTCTCTTCCTTACTAGTATCTATCTCTTCCCACTTATTACCACAACAATGTGCTTGTATCTTTCAATTTATATAGTTTTTACTTGTTTCCTAGTATGATTTGATAGCTTATTAGTAACCTTGACTATCACTAAGTGTTGTATCTTTTTATTCTTAATGAATGTATTTTATTCTCTTTATGTACAGTGAGAGCATATATACCAAAGACAAATTACTTGTATGTCCTATCACAGTTGGCCAATAAAGAATTCTATTCTATTCTATTCTGTTCTGTTCTGTTCTGTTCTGTTCCGTTCCGTTCCGTTCCATTCTATTCTATTCTATTCTATTCTATTCTATTCTATTCTATTCTATTCTATATAAAAGCAGAGGAAAAATTCTAAACAAGGAGTTTAGGGTTATGAAAGGGAGAATTATTTATTTTTTTGGGGTCGTACAACAACTCTAGGTATGCTAATAGTTCATCAACTCAGGATTTCATTTTCTCTCATCTTTGGACTGAGCTCCTTGGCACATTGCATCTTAAAGGCAGAAGGTATATTTAAATAAGTCAGGCATTAGTTTTATGCTTCAAAATCCCCGGCAATATTCTCACTCTGCTCCGCCTGATCCTCTTTTCGGTCTTTTCTGTCCACCTGACCATTTATCTCTTATTTCTCTTGTCCTTGAGGGCTCCTGTAAGTCTTGATCCTTCCCCAATTGCTATACTAGGCACTTTCCTCCTGGATAAAAACCTGCTGACCTGTGTCTTTCTCCCTTTTCTCTTTCTCTCTCTCTCTCTTGGCTGGTTGTTGCTGACAGAATCTTTTTATTCCTCTGTAACCCCAAACTGCCCCCTTTCCAATTCATGGAAAACTGGCTCTGCAAAGCACTGCTGGAAAATCTCTTGTGCTTTCTCTCTTTCCTTTTCATGGGTGGTCTTTCTTTCTCTCTTGTTTTGGACAGAAAAAAGGCTTCCCAGTTTTGTTTGTTCTTCCTTTATCTCTGTAGGCTATCTTTCTTAGAGGCTACTTTTCCTCTTGTCTTCTTTTTCCCCAGGCTAAATTACTGTTCCATTCCTTCCTGTCCCCAGTATATGTATTTTGTAGTTGCTTTTATATACTGAATCTATACTTCCACTTATCTCTCCTTTTGAGTTTCTTTTCCTTCCTTCCTGTATGTATTTATATGGTCACCCAACTCAAGCCATGTGGGTCTGGGAGGGAAGTAAAACACACATCTAAATAGTTCTTACAGAATAACAGCACATTAAAGCATACTAAGCAATGGCGATCAGGATTGAAAAAGTCTACATTTCATCCATTGACCCTAATGCCTATCTATTTATCTTAGTATCTCTGGGGATCCTGTTTCCCCTTTTTAAACTGCAGTTAGTTACTAACAACGTATCTTTTCTTTTATGTACACTGAGAGCATATGCACCAAGACAAATTCCTTGTGTGTCCAATCACACTTGGCCAATAAAATTCTATTCTATTCTATTCTATTCTATTCTATTCTATTCTATTCTATTCTATTCTAACAACATTTGCAATAAAGATTTAATTTTAACTTCTTGGTTTCTTCTGGCAAACTGATCAATCTTCATCAAACTAATTCTTTTAATTATTTTTCAGCCCCAACAGAACCTTCTGTGACATACTTCAATAAAATGAAAGGAATTGTGTATCTTTTGGGGGGCCTTGAAGCCACAGTATATCCCTATTAATGCTTAATAAAAAGTAATCTACCTTACTTTTCTCATAAATCACTTTTCCCCATGTTCCCCCCCCCCAGTCACACTCAATTTGTTCCACATACTTTTATAATGTTCTAGTTCTCTATACCTATATTTGGGGAGGAGACTCCTGTAACCTGAAGCATGATTTTCAATTATTCATCACGTTATGCCATCCTTCATTGACAGAAATGTTATACATGAGGGAAAAGAAGCCAAGGCGCCACTCTAGGAATATTCATTCCATTGTAGAGCTAGGGTGATTATTCTTTCCATCAAAGAAGAGAAAGGCTAATAAAGAGCTTGAGGGTATCTCATCTATCTTCCATTCTAAGGCTTCAAAGCCAGTTTAAAAATACATAATTAAGGAGCTTGAGTTCTATAATAGCCTTTATATTTGGTGGAGAGAATTTTTGGGTAATTTTTTTTCTAATAGGAAGACATAAAAGGAATAATAATCTCCCAGTTGCTATACATATTCTTGTGTAATGAGCAAATACAGTGTAAGTTCTATTTCCTTTTAAAACACCATCATGATTAGTATTTTCCTTTTAGAAAAGCAGTAATAAATTATTTTATGGTTAACAATGTTCTATCTTTAATTGCAGTAATAGGTTAGCCTATTGCTTTACATTGGTCAGGCAGATTATGGCCAATAGAAAGGTTCAAGGCCAGTTTTTATTTTAGAGAAAGTCATAAACTGGACATAAAACATATTATGAAACAGTTGCTTCTTGTAAAGATATGCCATAGTATTTAGGTGAATGTCAAAAGCTTTGCCATTTTAATCTATAATTCAAATAAAACAATGCTAGAACCTGGTAAATTTATAAAAGAAAAGCTCATTGAAAATAAACAATGAAATAACTAAATTTAAAACCACATTTTTACAGGGAAGGAAGAACTTGATTAGTCTTGCTTAATTCTTGAAAGTTGGGCTTTAGATCTGAAATATCCATCCTTATTTCTTGTTCTGCATTTATTTGGATCAATATTTGCTCTTTATGGCAGCAGATGTGGAAAATCCTGATTTAGTTGCCAGGTTGTTCATACAGAATAGAAGTAAGTTCTGATAGTGATTCAGCTTTGTTTGTGTAAACCCTCAGGCTTATGTACACAAAACCAGAGTCCCATCAGGCTACACTCTAGGTTTTTCTTTCCACTTTGGTAGGCAAGTTAACAAATGGTTTATTCAGGCAAAGCAGGGATGGATTTTCATGGCAATCCTGCTTTGCAGGTGAACCTCTGTCCCATCTCCTCAAATGTCCTTGTGCCTCCCAGGGGTCACCAGTCAGTTAGGGAATTCTTGTCTTAACCAGTAAATAGCTCTCTTCCGCTTTTAATGCACACTAGATTTTATTCTTGATACTTAAAGTTCTCTTTTTAAAAATGCTATTTGTCATCAATTGCTTTTTATTTATGTGAGAAATGGTTACATGTGTTTTTATTAACGAAATTTGTTTTTAGCACTGTAACATACACAAGGCAGGTGTGTTTAGTGGAAATTATTATTATTAAACTTCTATGGAGATTCTAAGTCATCCAGGTCATGGTTGTCCAAAAGGTGCTTTTTCAAGAGGCAACTGGACTTTCTGGCTTTTATTTTTGAAGACATTGCACTTCTCCTCCACGAAGCTTCTTCAGAGCTGAAGAAGCTTCTTGGATAAGTTCCAAGACTCATGAATGTCTCTTGGAAATATTGGAAAGATTTTGGTGTTCTCTTGCAAAATTGTTCCATGAGATTTGTCTTTAGCTTACTTTTATTTTTTAAAAAAGGTAGTTCCCATGCTATTATATAAAATTATGTAATGACATTTAGTGTCTGGAAAGGTTGCAGATGCCTCCTCTTAATTAGTAGTGCAGTGAAAGATGCTATCCTCCCTTCACTACTGAAATTCAGTTGAACTTATTTTTCCATGATCTTTCCCCTTAGGTAGCAATCTGATAAAACTATAGTATAAAAGTTTAAAAGATGAAAACCATAAATACATTAAAATTAACAAGAAATAACTAAGATAGTGGGGGTTACGCAACAGAGTGGAGGCAAAATCTATTTAATCCATTAACCATCTTCAGGGTGACACACCATTATGAACTAATGTCTACTACATAACTGCACACAGTACTTACATATCTTGCTAACATTTATCTGTCATGCTAGCTATGAGCTATGTATATCCATATCAAATGCCTTTTCATTTTTGAAGCATGGTCTCATTCTGGCTTGAGCCATGCTATGAGGTTGGTCTGTAAATGCTACAGGAAAGCGTTGCAAGAAGCAAAACACATGTATATATTTATATATTTAAGCATTTATACATTCCATCATTTCTCAAAGTTATTGAGGCTGGCATGTGTGGGATTCTCAGTCAAAACTTAGATTCAGAGATGGAACTCCTCCAAAGGCTTCTGTTCATTTCTGTGTCTGAACAGCTGCATACTAATTTTGCATATTCCCAATTCTGTGCTGCTTCTTGTCAACAAGTATTATTAGCACCACTATTGTAATAAAAGACTTTTAAATTTTTATTTATTTTCTACAGTTTTGTCTACACAAAAATAGGAATTGTCAATGGAATAGCATAGGGAGTAAGAATTAGTAAACAAAGAAAAATTGAAGACAGACATTTAAATAAATTTCATTTATGCCACATAACAATTAACTGTATGCCACTGTGACTGTGAGTCACTTGTTTGTGAAGGAGTGGCTTTAGTTATTAGATAAATAACTAAATAGCAATTAGCACACTTATTATTTTATTGATTCCCAATATTGCTGTTTTATGGTGTTTTTAAATCGATTGTGTACCACTTTGAGTTGCTTGTGGTTAGGCAACCTTATAAATCAAAATAAATAATTTCTCCATTTTTTCCCTATCCTTACAAACCATTTTTGTTTTCCCCAAATCAATTCACTTTGTTTTTTAAACCTTTCAGGACCAAATCAACTCCATCAAATCACAACTTTCCCGTTCTTTCTTTTCCTATGAACCCATTGTAACCAGGGCTTCCTATGGGTTCTGGGGGTTTAATAATTAAACAATAAACAGCAACACTTTTTTTTATTCCAAATATTTTAAAAAAATACACCAAAGTAGGCAAGCATTCAAATTTATCACATTCTTTAGTAAGAGTTAGTAAAGATTATTTACTGTTGGAGAAGGCAAAGTCATTACTACTTCTTATACCCTTTTAATCAGCTTGAAATAAAAAGGTATTAAAAGGCATTGCAGCTGAACATATGTTTCTGTACTCCTCAACATCAGAGCCTACATATTTGCAAGCTGTAATGTTTCCCTAACACATAGTGCACGTTACTCTCTATTTATGTCCGTGAGCCAGTTAGGAGGAAAAGCCTTCAGCGTATAACTGATTAAGGTTTTGATGATTTCAGACAGCGCAAGTGGGGACTAATTAACTAATTAAGGTCAGAGTGGAGCTAGTTAACTTGTGGTTAGCAAGTATTAGGGAAACACTGCACAGCAGAGAAAAGCTGCTTAGGAATAGAGATCTTGTTAGATACACAAAAAAAGACTGGACAATATGATGACAAAAAGGAAGACACCTCCCCCTCTTTTGCCAAACATTTGGTAACCCTACCCTGTCTGGTAAAATAAAAAATGAAAGTGTATACATCAGGAAGAGAGGACAAATGGGCTTGGCTATAAGAGAAGCCAACTAACTACATGAAAAAACTCCAATATCAATCCCAGAAGAAGGCAATGGCCAACAACTTCTGCATTGCTCCCAAGGAGGTAGAAGGACATGAGTCAAACATTAAGACATATATTGGTGCTAGATTATGAGATACTTCAAACCCACCCATCCTCACTATTGCCCTATCAAGGCTGAAAAGCACTACTCTGCTGCTTTTCTGCAACTGTGAAAGAATGCTGACTTTGGTGTGTGTGCCTACCATCCCTATCCTAATATTCCTTTTTACTTATTCTTTTCATGTGTCCAAATTATGTTTATACTTTTACCTGTTATCTTATATAGGATTGACAAAATAAATAAATAAAAATAAATAAATAAATCTGGAGGAGACAATGTGGCTTGGATGATCCTAACCTTTGTAGGTATACAGACATCACAACATTTGAATATGTTTTCTAAAGACTGGAATAGACTAGAATAAGCTGTGGTACCCTGATATAATCTAAAGAAGAAAGGAGAAATTTCCTGACAGTTAGAACAATTAATTGGTGGAGCAACTTGCCTCCAGAAGTTATGAATGCTCCAACACTGGAAAATTTTAAGAAGTTGGATAGCCATTTGTCTGAAGTGGTGTAGGGTTTCCTGCCTAAGCAGGGGGTTGGACTAGAAGATCTCCAAGGTCCCTTCCAACTCTTGTCTTGTCTTGTCTTGTCTTGTCTTCTCTTCTCTTCTCTTTTATTCTATATTCTATTCTAATATTAAACAGACTGGAATAGGCACAACACTATACAAAATAATAGAATTAATATTAAAAACAACATTGCTAAGTACTTGCTATAACTCAATAAACAACAGGATCATGTCTATTAGATTTAATGGATAATCCAATGAATATATACAAGCCTATGTGCAAAGAACAGATGCAGTGGTAGAAGGAGTAAATACAATGTGGGTGGAAAAGACCATGTGTGTCAAATATATGGGTTAAACTTAAAAAATTAAAGGGAGAGTATGCTAACAAGATTTGATCTAAAAGGAATGTATTCAAAATCAATCAAGATCAGTCTAAAGAATGGAATGATTAAAGTTAATTTATTGAAAGAAAACATGAAGAGTTCATGGCAATCAATGTGAAAACCAAAAGAGAAAACAAATATTCTCTAAACCTGGGGCGTCAAACTTGATTTCATTGAAGGCAGCATCAGGGTTGTGTTTGACCTTGGAGGCCCAGGGGGTGCATATCCAGGGTAGGGCCATGGTGGATGTGGCCATCTTGACACCACTCATATTGGGGGCACCTGTCGTGGCTAAGTGCTAAGGCAGGACTACTCACCCACCCTCACTCTCATTATAATCTCCTTCCTTCCTTCCTTCCTTCCTTCCTTCCTTCCTTCCTTCCTTCCTTCCTTCCTTCCTTTTCTTCTTTTTCCTTCGCTCTTCATTCTCCTTTCTTCTTCCTTCCCCTCTTTCCTTATTTTTCCTTTCTTGCTCTCTTCCCATCCTTCCTTCTTTTTCTTTTTCTTTCCTCTTTCACCTTCTCCTTTCCTGTCCCTTCTTACATGCTCAAATGCAAAAGGGGAAACATTTCTCCTTTTGTTTTGTTTTTAGTTTGTTTTGATGGCCCTCTGACAGTGAAAATGGAGCTCAGGGGTCATGTGTGGCCCCCCCTGAGCTCTGTTTTTGCTGGCAGAGGCACTGCGGTCCTTTGCTGTTTCCAAGCTAGCCCCAGGGGCCAGATATAAGCACCCCACGGATCTTATCCAGCCTGCAAGCCTTGAGTTTGACACCCCTGCTCTAAACCTTTCAAAGAAGAAAATGCAATGCAACTTGCTTTTGCCAAATTGTATACTTTGTAGAATTGTGTAGCTATTAGTTTTATATATCATGAGATCTATCGGAAAAATCAGTGGTGGCATTCAGCCGGTTCTATCCGGTTCGGGTGAACCAGTAGTGGCGGTGGTGGGAGGCTCCGCCCACCCACCCAGATGTCATCATGTCGCATTTTTGTTGCTCTGCGCATGCACGGAAGGTCCTGCACATGCATGGAGGTGGCACGCGCTCACATTTGTGAACCAGTAGCGAAGGTAAGTGAATACCACCCCTGGGAAAAATGCCTTCTAATATTTAACAATAATTATAGAGAAGCTGGAGAAAAATATATTTTATGAAGAGCTTATATCTTTAAAATAACAAAGACTAAAACCCCACCCTGAACCATGTCCTGTGAATGACTTTGAGTCAATATCTTAATTGCAATCCAACCTATCTCTTAGGTTAGCTATCAGAAAAATAGAAACACAGAAATATATATAAAGGCAAGATAGAAATTGAATGAATAAGTGATGGGGAAAAGGGAAGGAAGGAATTTCTTCATTAAAAATAATTATAATTGTCTGAACTTCTGCAATGGCACGGAGCGAAGTACATGGTCAATGCTTCCCTCCTCATCTTGCGAACTGCAGGTCCTGCATCCACATCCCAAATTCGATCCAGAAAAAAGGGAAAAGGATGTTATAAAAAAAATTAATAATCCATCAAGCACGCATGTCTATTCACAGCTTAGTTCTTCAAAGAGAATGAATATGTGACGGGCTAGCAATTGAGTTTGTATTTTAGTATATGTTTTTACCCCCAAACACAAATGAGTCATTGTCCTGGTTAGATATTTTCGCACTATAATAAGAACTAGGCCAGCTATTTTTGACTATGCGGTTATAGCTTGTCTTTGAACATTGCAACCTACTCTAGACTTTTTGTTATCGCACTGAAGAAATAGAAAATACATCGTGCATATAAAAGATAGAACTAAATAAATAAAATAATCTGAAAAGCAAAGAGAGTCTTCACAGCTGAGGGGAGTTGGGCTATTTCAGATACAAGGTTTGCAAATGTCACTGAAATACAGGTAGTCCTCATTTGGTGACTGCCTTGTTTAGCAACCACTTACAGTTAAACAGTGATGTTAACATAACTTCATGAGCAATCCTTGCATTTGTGACCTTTGCAAGGAAAGCTGAAGTAAAATCATAAGCACAGTTACAGTTTCACTTAATGATCACTTTGCTTAATGTGGGTCCCAATTGTGGTCTATAAATAAGGATTACCTGTATTATTTATTTATTTATTTATTTTGTCACAACAATATATGTAACTATCATACAGAAAGGTTATATAGTATATAAAGGTATAAGCATATATATATATATATATATATATATATATATATATATATATATATATATATATATATATATATATATATATTTGTTTTCTGAGGTTTTCGGGTGTTTGTATGTAGGTCTTTGGTTATTCGGGTTTTCTCCCGTAAAATTGGAAGTGTCTTGGCGACGTTTCGACGAAGTCTCATTCGTCATCTTCAGGCTTCAGCCGTGCTTCTGGGAGCAATGTGTGATTGCAGCTGTTTCTTCCTTTTAACTGCTAGTGGAGTTTGAACTGATTGGGTGGGAGCTTGGCTGTGCTCTGATTGGATGTGGGGTTTTTTGTGCTCTGATTGGCTGGGGGTGTGTCCTGTTTGGATGGGGGCTTTGGATGGGGGCTTTAACAACAGAATAATCAGAGAAGCCATCGAGATAGAAAAACGCCCACACAGCATGAACAAACGAGATGATACCTCCCGCCTACCAGCCATTTGGAAACCTGCCCTTATTGACAAACGTGTCCCTAACACGAGGAATGACACCAGACCCACACTCACGAGGTCCACACAGGATGTCACCACCACACATCCACCCAGAAGACACACCCAAACCCACACTGATCAGGAAGCACGACCAAGGACCAGAAGCCAGACCGCAGCTGCAACATTAGCCATTTCAAACCCCTCCAATCCATACATGCAGCAGACTGACACCCACTACGAAGATGTAGCACGACCACGAACACGAAGCCAAACAGCAGCAGTGCAGCTCACCAGCTCAGATCCCCCTGCAACTCAGACCAATTTGAGCACAACCAAGCCCCCATCCAAACAGGACACACCCCCAGCCAATCAGAGCACAAAAAACCCACATCCAATCAGAGCACAGCCAAGCTCCCACCCAATCAGTTCAAACCCCCACTAGCAGTTAAAAGGAAGAAACAGCTGCAATCACACATTGCTCCCAGAAGCACGAAGCTGAAGCCTGAAGATGACGAATGAGACTTCGTCGAACGTCGCCAAGACACTTCCAATTTTACGGGAGAAAACCCGAATAACCAAAGACCTATATATATATATATATATATATATATATATATACATATATATATATATATATATATATATATATATATATATATATATATATACACACACATATATATGTTTTCTGAGGTTTTCGCGGGTGTTTGTATATAGGTCTTTGGTTATTCGGGTTTTCTCCCGCGTAAAATTGGAAGTGTCTTGGCGACGTTTCGACGAAGTCTCATTCGTCATCTTCAGGCTTCAGCTTCGTGCTTCTGGGAGCAATGTGTGATTGCAGCTGTTTCTTCCTTTTTAACTGCTAGTGGGAGTTTGAACTGATTGGGTGGGAGCTTGGCTGTGCTCTGATTGGATGTGGGGTTTTTTGTGCTCTGATTGGCTGGGGGTGTGTCCTGTTTGGATGGGGGCTTTGGATGGGGGCTTTAACAACAGAATAATCAGAGAAGCCATCGAGATAGAAAAACGCCCACACAGCATGAACAAACGAGATGATACCTCCCGCCTACCAGCCATTTGGAAACCTGCCCTTATTGACAAACGTGTCCCTAACACGAGGAATGACACCAGACCCACACTCACGAGGTCCACACAGGATGTCACCACCACACATCCACCCAGAAAGCACACCCAAACCCACACTGATCAGGAAGCACGACCAAGGACCAGAAGCCAGACCGCAGCTGCAACATTAGCCATTTCAAACCCCTCCAATCCATACATGCAGCAGACTGACACCCACTACGAAGATGTAGCACGACCACGAACACGAAGCCAAACAGCAGCAGTGCAGCTCACCAGCTCAGATCCCCCTGCAACTCAGACCAATTTGAGCACAACCAAGCCCCCATCCAAACAGGACACACCCCCAGCCAATCAGAGCACAAAAAAACCCACATCCAATCAGAGCACAGCCAAGCTCCCACCCAATCAGTTCAAACTCCCACTAGCAGTTAAAAAGGAAGAAACAGCTGCAATCACACATTGCTCCCAGAAGCACGAAGCTGAAGCCTGAAGATGACGAATGAGACTTCGTCGAAACGTCGCCAAGACACTTCCAATTTTACGCTGGAGAAAACCCGAATAACCAAAGACCTACATATATATATATATATATATATATATATATATATATATATATATATATATATATATATATATATGTATATATATATATATATATATATATATGTTTTCTGAGGTTTTCGCGGGTGTTTGTATGTAGGTCTTTGGTTATTCGGGTTTTCTCCCGCGTAAATATATATATATATATATATTGTTTTTCTTTTCTTCTTACTGAGTTGGCGCAGAAAGAACATTCTTTGTTGTCCTTTTTTAATGATGTTTTTGATGTTAGCTGTCCATTTGAGATCTTGCGATATGATAGAACCCAGAAATTTGAAGGTTTCTACTGTTGATACTGTGTTGTCAAGTATTGTGAGAGGTGGAAGTATGGAAGGGTTTCTCCTAAAGTCTACCACCATTTCTATGGTTTTGAGTGTGTTCAGTTCCAGATTGTTTTGGTTGCACCACAAGGCTAGTCGTTCGACCTCTCATCTATATGCGGATTCGTCATTGTCTCGAATGAGACCAATCACTGTTATTGGTGCCACCCACAGCATATATTTGCCTACTATAAACACAACAGAAGCCTGTTTGAATCCAGGCGGCTTCTTCAGCAAACAGTAAGTAGATGGCGTCCTGCACATTGGGTGAAAACTCAGAATGTAGAAACTTGAAGGGAAGGGATTAATGTGAAAATATACCTTTTTGGAGAACATCAGAAGAGAAGAAATACAGATTGTGGATGCTCCAACACTGGAGGTTTTTAAGAAGAGATTGGACAACTATTTGTCCGAAATGGTATAGAATTTCCTGGTTGAGCTAGGAGTAGAAGACCTCCAAGATCCCTTCCAACTCTGTTATTCTGACATGTTTCAGCCTGCAATGATTGTACTGAAGGAGTTTCAAGGGTAGAGAGATGGATTTTCTGAAATTGAGGAGAAACATGTATCTTGGCATAAAAGTATTGGAATAATACAGCAACAAGTTAATAGAGGCACACCTCATGGTAATTCTGACAGAGAAAAAACATCTGAAAAATTCTCTTATTCCTGATTTTCCTTTCCAAAGTTAATGCAAATAGAGCCAAAGATGGTGATGACAACAACAACCATTTCACAGAACTTGAATTACAGCTAGTGTCGGGAAATTATCACCTTTTTGTAGGTTTGGTTGGTCATATGTGTTTGATCTTTCTGAGAGAGGCAGATGGAGAGATAAATATACTTAATTGTATTGGAAGCTCATTGCACTAGAAATTACCGTATTTTTCAGACTATAAGACACTCCGGACTGTAAGATGCACCTAGCTTTTGGGGAGAAAAACAAGAAAAAAAATCTGCCTCTGCCTCCCAGTATCCATCTGGCCCGTTTGCCGCAGCCCATTCGCTGCCGCCATCCTTTCGCTGCTGCCTGTTCACTGTGGCCTGTTTGCCACCACCACGGCCCGTTCTCTGCCACCGCAGCCCATTCTCTGCTGCCGCAACACATTCGCCACCGCAGCCTGTTCTAGAACATCTGATCAGCACCGCACCAAGCCCCCTCCCCCAGCTGCAATATTCACTGTATAAGGTGAGCAGACATTTCCATTCACTTTTTTTGTGGGGGGGAAGTGTGTCTTATACTCCGAAAAATACAGTAGTTTTATTCAGGAAAAGGCTATGAATAGTCCTAATATTTATGTCATTTGTAATTTTCTTGTTTACTTTTCATTTGTACATTTCTGATTGTGTATATATGTATGTATACATTTATATAATCTTTTGCAGCTGATTGATGGTCATTTTGTGTTCACATGTGCTCCAGTTGTTTTGGGAGTGCTTCCAAGGTGCTTCTTAGTATTGGAACTACCTTTCCTTACTTTTGTCATTCTATTTCTATTTGCGGGCCTTTGCATTCTGTTACATTCTTCTCTTCTCTTCTCTTCTCTTCTCTTCTCTTCTCTTCTCTTCTCTTCTCTTCTCTTCTCTTCTCTTCTCTTCTCTTCTCTTCTCTTCTCTTCTCTTCTCTTCTCTTCTCTGCAGGTACTGCCACATCCACTATCCAGACTTTTTAGTCTTTCTTATTAACAGGTGCTAAGTCTGAGCATTATATGGCAGGTGTTATGTGGCAAGTGCTTGTCTGTTTGAATCCTAAAGTCCCAGATCAAGACAGCTTCTTATTTTCTATTACTTTGTCTATTTTATGTGGTTGTGGTTGTGGTTGTGGCTGTTGTTGTTGTTGTTGTTATTATTATTATTATTTAGCAGAGTCTTAAAACAACTGGTTAGCCTGCTCAATGCATTGCTTAATGTGCAATCTTTCTGCTAACCAGGTCTTGCCCTAATTTGACCCTATATCCAGTTACTCAGATCAGCAGGCTTCCCTGCCAGGGATTCTGTTTGATGTTAATCCGTAACTGAGCTGTGCTGTTGCAATATTAGTTCCAATTTCTTCAGTGTGGCTCTATATTTCAGGGCTGTTGCACCTTTCTTTATATCACTGGGGGGGTGGGGAACCTTCTACGGTCACACGTAATTACCTCTGAAGCAGTTACACCCTATAAACCAACATTGAGGTCTACAACTTGTGAGAACACAATGTTGCTGTTCTTAATTCCTCCAGGGATTCTTTTGCTTTGGAACCTCATCGGTTAATCTGGGCCATCTGGATATTATTCTTTTCTACCTTTGTGCCTGCTTTATGGCAGTTATGGCAAAGTTGGCAAATCATTCTTTTGATTGGTGAATGATTGGTGACAGGCTGGGGGATAGGGCAAGAGCTGCGGTGGTGAGGAGCTGCTGGCATTGGGGGGGGGCACAGTGATGGTGCACAGCTGCTGGTGATGTTGCATGGGTGCTGGCATTGCAGGAGGGATGAACGGTGATGATACATGGGGGGGACAGTCAAACTGCTCATTCAGTGTCAGACTGGCAGGATCAGGTGTGGGATGGGGGGGGAAACACAGCAGTCGAACTGCCTGTTTGGTGTCAGATTGGAATCCAGGTACAGAGGCAACTGCAGGGGAAGGGGTCAAAATGGGAATCCCTCACCCACTGCTGCCTGCCTGTAGAGAATGGCCAGGGAAGAGCCATCGGAGGAGGAAAGCTGGCTGTAAATTGGCTGAGGCAGGTGGCTGGGGGCAAGGGGAGCACAGCCAAGGGTCTTTGTCTAAATGTCCCAGACCCTGTTCTCACTGTCAGGAAATTTCTCCTTAGTTCTAGATTGCTGCTCTCCTTCATTAATTTCCATCCATCGCTTCTTACCGTGCCTTAAGGTTCTATGGAGAATAAGTTAACCCCTCTTCTTTGGCCAGTCCCTCAAATTTCAGAATACTGTAATCATGTCATCCCAGTCCTTCTTTTCACTAGATTAGACATACCCAGTTCCTACAATCCTTCTTCATATGCTTTAGCCTCCAACCCCCTAATCATCTTTGTTGGTCTTCTCTGCACCCTTTCTAAAGTCTTAACATTTCTTTCTTTCCTTTAATCATCTGGCACTTTACTAATGTTCCAGAATTTCTAAAAGATAATTGTGTTCAATCATATGATCTGCTAATTCCTTCAGCACTTTTGGATGCAATCCATTTGGCTGTGAAGATTTAAACTCATTCAAAGAAAAGTATTCCTAGAACATAGAAATATATAGAAAATATTGTATATCAATCTAGTTCAGTTCTGTTCCTTCATCCTCCCCTTCATTATTTCCTGGAAGAAGATATAATTTCTTATTGAAGACTGAATTGAAATAAGAATTGTGTTGCCATTTCTTTGTATCTTTTATCTAGATCCAGTCAGTTATGGAGAAAATATACTCAAGAAGACAAAGGAAAAGAACTAGCCAGCAGAAGCTATGTAAATCGTTGGATTATTTCTATAATGTCAGTGCTATGTGTTATACAAAGTTCAAGAGGGCAGATGCTCTTCCATGAATTTACTTCTTTCCCCATGTGCTTATTATTTACTCTTTGGTCCCTGTGAGAAGTGAATATTTTCCTCTCCCTTAGCTTGGAAAAAAAGAAGGGCGGGGAAGAAAGCAAATATGTTTATATAGATCAGAAATGAATACACACAGAATTCTGTGCTACATAATTTTATGTATACCATTTCTGTTTAGCAAGAGAGTGACAAATAGAACTGGATTGGAATGTGTTCACATCATTGAAATAAACAAGTATATACTTAATAAGCAGGCCCAGTTGATTAGTAAAAGCAATCACTCCATATATGACCTTTGTTGTAGGTGATAAATGAAGATTGAAGGGGATCTGTTCATCTCATCTGCTGTGTCAGGGAGGCACTCATCCCAGGCCTAACATGCTGCCAACATTCTAATCAGAGATAAGAACATGGAAGCTTCTGACAGGAGAAATCGTGTATCAATCTTATATTAGCATAATTCATTTGTACAATTCTGTGTAGCTCTTCCCAGGTTGAGTGGATGGAACATGTATTGCTTCTTTAAACAAGAGACAGTATTATTGTTTATCTAGACTGCATTTCATATTTCAACAGCAGTAGTACTTTAAATTTTGCAATGTTCATTCATTTGTACACAGTAAATTAATTAATATAAATTAGAACCCCACTCATATCTAGTTACAAGACTGAACTATGCAATTGGAAATCCCCAGTTTAAATTTTAGCTCTACCAGAAAGTACATCTTTTACAGTTTAAGACTCATCACTAGTTGAAAAGCACAGGTTACCAAAATGTTATTTACCTTAGTCCTCATTATATATCATTCAGATCCTCCTTCCTACCTCTGCTTAACTTTTTACTTTTCTTTTTTACAGAAGGCAATCTAGGATCAGAGAGTGAAAGAAAGGAGGAAGGAAGGAAGGAAGGAAGGAAGGAAGGAAGGAAGGAAGGAAGGAAGGAAGGAAGGAAGGAAGGAAGGAAGGAAAGGCCAAAACCAATAAAAATAATGCTGGAAGTTGGAACACCTGCCTGCAAGGTGTCCACATTCTTAAATCTATCAACATGGATCAGAATAAAACTGTCTTACCATGTAAGGTTGTTCTACAGATCAATATTGGCAATGTATACAAAGTGTTTTATATTTGTTTTTATATAATATTTCATATATAAATAAAACCATTTATATAATGGTTTAGGCAACAAAATTAAAGTATAATTTGGTGCCCTCACAGCTCCTCTCAAAGAGCGAGTGACAGCCCAGAGGGCCTTTTGCACAGCTTCACCTGGAAAGACAGTTGTACCTAAAGACTTCTGTAATTTTGTTTATCTCAAGCCCCATGTTACTTGATTAATCTTAATTCTAGGTGCCAATGTATGTTTGCGTGTGTTCATATTTGGGTATCAGTTCAACCACAAAATATATTTGACATTAATAGTACTCTTGTCTGGAATGTGAATATTCAAAGTGGGAGGTCCTTTAGACAGTCACTCATGACTTGGTCCCTTACAATTTTATTGCTTTAATTGAATCTACAGGGGGCTGCCCTCAAATACCATTTGGAAGATATAAATGACTCAAGCAGTGAGGGTGTGTCATAGTACACACGCACTACAAAATCCAGCTTGTTTGCAAGCTGCATTAGTTGCTAGTTGACTTCTGGGTAAAGTTCAAGGGGTTGGTTATTAACTATATAGCCTTTCCTGCCATAAGGTCTGGCTCTTTGAAGGACTGCCCGTCTCCATATGTTTACACCTGTCCATTGAGTGGTCTGGATCCTGTCAATTTAACAGTGTCATCTTCAGTGACCCAGAAAGTATGCCTTCTTGGTGATCACTCCTATCCTCTGGAATGACATCCCCCTCCACCCCACCCACCCCCGAGATCTATACTGCTCCTACCTTATTGGTTTTTTTTACAAACTACTCTAATCCTGGTTGTTCTCCCAGATCTTGGAATAGGACGGTGGTTTAGCTCCTTCGGTTTTGGACATTTTGTTTTGGGTTACACAGTACTGTAGAATATGTCTTTTACCCAATTGCATTACCTTTGTTTGAATGTTTTCTTTTTCGTAAGCCACCTAAAGTCATGATAGCAAACTTGAAACTGAATTAAATAAGTGAATAAAGGAAAAACATATCCTTCCTTGCAGACTGATAAATAAACATATATCCAGGGAAGGATCACTATATTTCTAACCCACATCAGTTTTACAGATGTTTTTGTCATTTATTTCCACTTTCAGATTTATAATGTGATTTTTAAAGTCTGTATTAAAAATCCACATAAATATGTATTTCCAAATATGTAAAGGATGGGGTTTTTTTTGAGCTATGACTTATGGAGGGTTTGTACTGTTAACAGTAAAAAGGCATTTTATTTATTTATTTAAAACATTTACATAGTTGCCCATCTATAACCAACTGGGTGGCTCTCAATCAAAAGTTAAAACAGCAAGTAAAGCTATATTTTGCAGCTATCCTGCCTTGCCTTCTCATTACTAGAGTCTAGTCCATAATTAGGTATATAATTGAAATAAATGACTCCTGAGCATGTCTATTTCTGTGCTGTCTTTACATACACCTACCTTGCCACCCATGTTAGCTTGAGCCTTAGCAACAATAATGCAATAAGGACCTTGTGAATTTATAAGTGCTAAAAAACATTGTTACAGTGATCACATTTTCTCAGAGAAAAACAAATTGAAAGAATCTGTTCCTGTGAAAGAAATGTGTTCTGATTGGTTGTCAGACTCCCATGGGGCCATGCAGGGGTAACTTTGTTGGTTGTCTTGTGTTCCAGGCTTGGTTGAATCTAGCCAAGACCTAGCCAACTCCTTATCTCTTAAGGCTGACATCTGCTGTGGGCTATTGAGGAGGGTGGGGGCTATTAAGAGTGAGTCTGCTTCCTGCCTTAAAAAAAAACCATGGTTCTCCATTTCTCATCCAGGAAAATATAATATTCTGCCTTTTTAATATTTCCTAGAATATTTCCGACCCTCTCAATTCCTGACAGATATATGGGGAAGAATTGGAGGTAGTGACAGATTTTATTTTCCTGATCACTCCAAGATCACTGCAGATGGGGACTGCAGCCAAGAAATTAAAAGACGCTTGCTCCTGGGGAGGAAAGCTATGGCAAATCTAGACAGCATACTAAAAAGCAGAGACATCACCCTGCCAACAAAAGTGCGTATAGTCAAGGCCATCATTTTCCCAGTTGCAATGTATGGCTGTGAAAGTTGGACCATAAGAAAGGCTGAGCGCCAAAGAATTGAGGCCTTTGAACTCTGGTGCTGGAGAAGACTCCTGTGAGTCCCTCGGACTGCAAGGCGAATAAACAAGTCAGTCCTAGAGGAGATCAACCCTGACTGCTTTTTAGAAGTCCAGATCCTGAAGATGAAACTGAAATACTTTGGCCATCTAATGAGAAGGAAGGACTCACTGGAGAAGAGCCTAATGCTGGGAAAGATCGAGGGCAAAAGAAGAAGGGGACGACAGAGAATGAGGTGGCTGGGTGAAGTCACTGAAGCAGTAGGCGTGAGCTTAAATGGACTCCAGAGGATGGTAGAATATAAGAAGCCCTGGAGGAACGTTGTCCATGGGGTCGTGATTGGTTGGACATGACTTCGCAACTAACAACAACAAGAACATTTCATTCTTCTAGGAGAAGGGTGGGTGCCAACTTTCTACAGAGTAAAATAACCTGGTCAGTTTCACTTATCAGAGTAAGCCATAGTTGTACTAAATGAAGCCGATCAGCTTGCTTGGAAGTCCTATGTGGCTCCCAAAGCTTCCCCCCAGACTCTGTTGCCCACTAGAAAGACCCACTAGGTCTGGTCTTGTTCTGGTATCTCTTTTGCATATGAGGAATACATTTTATGTCTGCAACTATGGGAGAACATATTTTATTTTCAACCTGGGAGTCGGTTGAGATGTGAGGAGATGGAGTCTTTATGCAAATAAATTGTAGCAGTATTAATATTAAATCAATTTGATATTTCCCCCTGTCCTTTCAAGATCTTTTTATGTAGTCCTGATTTCTTCCGAAGTGTAACCTTGGTATGCCCTCAAAGACATGGTTGGATCTAACAAAAAATGGGCACTATTGGTAATTGGTTTACATTGGGCTTAGCACGTTGAGTGAATCTAGCTGCTTTAATAAAGCTGTGGTTTGTAATATTCTAGGCTATGATATATTCCACAACTGTTTTTTTATTCACAGTACAGTGGCTAACAGTTTTATGAGGTGCATGAAATCATGCTTTGTTTTTAATCCAGAAAGAGATAATATTAGAAGAGAAAATACCTTCTGGAACTATTAGAATTGTTTCTTTAAAATATATACAGAAAAAATGTACCCTGGTCCCAGACATTTCCACACACTTTGTCAAAGTGTTTTAAATCCAGAACTGCTTTCGTGCTTCTCCAGTGCCTGAAAATCAGGGACATGTTCCTGTTACATAACTAGGAATGCCTTGGAAAGAAGCCCTGGCTATAAGCTTTTTGCATCACGATTATTTCAGTGGGCATTTGAGTTCAGATTCCCAGCATAAGCTTAAAAGCTTTTTCATAAATATTCCATGGCATTTTCTAGCCTTTAATGTGCCAGTTACAGAGGAAGCTGTTCGAAGGGGAGGGATGTCAACAAATTTATCCACCAATAGCGTGCTCTTTTGGCACAAAAGCACATTCTTATCTTTACATCCCATAATGAGAAGGCAGAGGCAGAATATGTTGCTCTAAACTCTTCGGGTGGGTAAATACACAGTTGGGAAGAAGAAAGAGAAGGAGAAGAAGAAGAAAAAGAAAGAGAGGGAGAGAGCAGTTTGTGTTTTCTTAACTCCTGATCGGCTTTCCCCGATGACGGAACGACTTCTGTATTTATCCTCCTGCGGCTCCTCTAAGCAGAATTAAAGGAAACTTCTTTTCGCATGATGTCAGACTGCGAGGGAATGGCTGTGGGTAGGTGCTTGATTTCTATTTACCACACTGTCCTAGTTCACATTCTCAGCTTGCAAAAGCAATACATAGGAAACTGGCCTGGTTCTTAAGTAGACATCTAATCCTGTCACTGTGGAAGAACAAGAAGGTGTGAGAGTTTGGGGAGGATTTTCCCTTTCAAAGCCAGTTTACATCCTGCAGAGCTTTTGCACAGCCGTAACAGGAAAAATATTGTGGAAGTGACATGTACTAATTTTGTTAGTTTAAAGTTTCAAACAGTAAATGCTATGTGTTTATTTGGCTTGTAAGAAGAATTAACTTCTGTGCTGAGGGATTAGTGCGAGGAGCATTAACAGTACGTGGAAAAATGTTGACAGCATACATTGTGACTAATTCCTTAGCCATGGTAATATCCACATTTGTGTTCAGGATCACCTTGGCAGGCACTGTCTGAAACCGGGACCAGAAATAGCAGCCTGCTGCAATATATTCCTGTCATTTCCTAACTGCCAAAGATTGCAGAAATGGGAATGAAAACAAAACAGGGATTTTTGCTGAAAGATGGAAGCGCACTTTAGTATGAAGTTGAGTTCTTAGCTCAGTATATCTTAAGCATATTCTTTTACTGTTAGGAGGCCATGCCACACCATAGAAATTGGCTGAAATAAATGTTCACAAACTTCTGAATCCTAACTGTAAATACTGCACCGTACTGTTTCTATTCCAAAAAGAAAATTGCATTAAAAGAATCCAGTCCAACTAAATGCTGAGCCATTTTGTGAAAAGGTGATATAAAACAGCTCATTTGAAAATAACTATAGATGCAGAAGAGCAAAACTTTTATCTCTTTCAGTATTGCGTAAAATAATTCTGAACGATCATGGAGTCACTTTTATTTCCTAGGCATGTAACGATGTCCATTATGGTATTTTAGAATGCAGATTGTTTTTCACTAGTGATTTGCAGCACCTTCTACTGTCACCCTACCATTGTTGTGGCAATATAATGGCAGTCTTTATTGCTCTAATTGTGTCACAGCACGATTAATGATTGGTCAATGCTATAAATCAGTAGAAGAAATAGCCAGAGACTATTAGGCCACCAAATATCTTCCATTGTAAAGAATGAAGAGAATAGAGACTTGAAAACCCATTTATTCATAATATTAAATGCTTTCTCATTTCTGATATCTTCCATTACTCAAGTCCGTAAATAAGTAAAAATTTACTTATTCTATAACAAGGTATACCCAGAGAGAAAATAAATCTTACATAATGATAAGGAAAAAAATGGAAGACTGAAATAACAGATAACAGAGATATGAATAGATTCAGTGAGTGTTTTTAAAAGTGAAATAAATGGCCAAATAGGGAATATTTCAATGAAGTGAACTCAGAATGTTTGCATCCATTGGTTTGTTTATATCTAGTGTTTTGAGACTGGAAACTGAGGAATTATTAGCAGTATTAGTAATTTGCAAATCTTTGTTCTATGCTTCAATTGTATCTTATTTATCATTCTCAAAGTATAAGTTTGCCGTAAAGGTTTTACCAGGAGCTGAGTGATTGTGCCAATAGATACATGCAGAAATAAGTTTTGTTTGAGCAGTGCTTGTATTCAAAATATGTATTTCTGCATCTCAAAACACATCCACAAGATGTGGATTATACGTAACAGTCTCCTGTAAATCCACATTTCAAATGCTTCTAGTCTCTTCAAATAGCTTTCTGTCACAGACCAACTCCATAGAGCATAAGGGATTAAAAATGATAACAACAACCTTCCTCACATTCATCATAGTCTGGTTCTGCTACAGTCTCCTCACTTCATGTCCTGACATTTTATGCCTGAAAGTATTTAAATGAATACATGAATTGTTTTAATGCAATTTTTATGCGTAGTTTGACTCAGAGCATTACCATACATGGCTTCAGATCTGTACAGGAAGTGAATTAAGCTTCCTGCCAGTTAATTGAGTCTCAATGGCTGCTTTTATTTACATCAGATCCTGTCTTTCTCCTTCTAGAGTCTGGAATAGTTTTGTGCAAACGTAAGTTGTTTGCACAAAATCTTTCATTGCAAAATCCAGATCCTGGTCCAGTAAACAATACCCAGAAACACTGCTGATGAGTTGCCTTTAGATCCATACAGTATCAGGTATAAGCCATAATATTTATAGTGTAGTATTTTGATACTGAATAGTTATTGAAGCTTGATACACAGAATTGTTTTGTGATAGTCAAGATGACTCCCTCAGGCCTAATTCTTTCATTCGGATGATGACTGGATCCACACAGTATGTGGCTGGTTATTGATGGCTTAGATTATTGTATAAAATTAATTAGGTTAATTTTGTAAACCATGGTTTAGTTAGTCATAGGATATCATTTTGTGTAAGCAAAGTTAATAAGATTTTTGTAAGTTGAGTTTTCAGTCGTAATAGAATAAAATCCAACAAAAGGCAATTGGTAAACAATATCACTTTCTCCAACATGTGAGAGTAAAACTATAGATAATGGCTGGATATTATTCACTTTTTCTATTATTCAAAAGGAAAGAGAGAATGAGAACTCATGTGGAGCAGGAAATCCATCTGTGCTGGAAACTGAGCTTGAAAAAAGAAGCAGCGAGATAATGTTGTTCTCTGCAGGAAATCCCAAGTCATTACGGATTCCTCTGGAAATCTAATGGCGAAAAGGACTCTTTCATCATGCTAATTCTCTCTATCCTCATTTTTTCCTCAGCCTAGTAGAGTTGTTTATACCAGAAAATCAGATTATAGCCATTTTACTGTGTAGTTTGCTTGTGTGTGTGTGTGTGTGTGTGTGTGTGTGTGTGTGTGTGTGTATCAATTTACCTAATGTCCCTCTTAAATTAATGACTCTGAACTGTTGGAAGAAATATCCATCTGGGTTCAGTTCCAAGTGGGGACAAAGACACTGGAAACATGGAGGCTGCTTGGAAAGATGGTTTAATGGTGGCCAGGATCACATGGCTTGAGATCCTGAACAGAAAAGGGCTGAGATCCTGTGTGCTCCCTGGCTTTATGCTTTTTCTGAGCTTTGAACTTTCTGGGGCACAGGAAGAGTATCCTGATTGGTTGTCAGACTCCCAGGTGGTCTAGGGGTCTTAGCTAACATTGTAGGTTGTCCCTCAAGCTTGCCTGAGCCTTGCCATGTGGTGAGTTTCTGTTCTATTGTGTTGCAAATGATGGTCCATTGACAAAGGTGGGGGGATTGAGTGAGCTTGGCTGAAGCCTTAATTGCCCATTGACAAAGGTGGGGGGGGTGGCAGGAAGTTGCAGGGAGCTGCTTTGTCTTTAAAACATGTTTCTCCATTTCTCATCCAGGGAAATATATTCTGCCTTTTAAATATTTTCTAAAATATTTCATTCTTCTAGGAGGGCGGGGGGTGCTAAATTCCTACAGAACAACAGCTAAAAACTATACATAAAAACAATTAATATAAAATAATATATTAAAAACTATGCATAATAAAACATATAATAAAAACAGCATGAATATTATCAACAGCTGAGGTAAAAGAATCACCAGCAGCAATTTAACGCAACCTCTGCAGAGACTCTGCCACATATCTGGATTCTCAAGTCAGCTGATAAAACTGCATCTTTGCAGATGTACATGCTTTTTGATTTACACCTTTCCAACATATTATATACTACAAATGGACTTTAAAGACCATGTTATATTTATATTGCATTGTACTCATACAGTGAGAGTCATAAGAATAATTCATTTCCTGGCCTTTAAGGAACACAACTGCTTTTGAATGTTGTAGCCGAGATTTGACAAGAAAAACTGTGATATTCTTTTTCAGAACTAACAGATATTTTCTTTCTCAAATCTCAAAAGCAATTTTATTTTTTCCATCATCCCCCGCACATCAACTCTGACCCCAACAATATTGGTAATTCCTCAAAAAGAACAAAGATACATTATAGGCAATCCTCGCCTTACAATCACAACTGAGCCCAAAATTTCTACTGCTAAGCGAGACAGTTGTTAAGTGGGTTTTGTCCCATTTTACAACCTTTCTTGCCACAGTGGTTGTTAAACAGTTAAGTGAATCTAGTTTCTCCATTGACGTTGCTTGTCAGAAAGATCATGATCACATGATCCTGGGCCACTGCAATTGTCATAAATATGAAGCAGCTGCCAAGCATCCGAATTTTGATCACATGACCATGAGGATGCTGCAATGGTCCTAAGTGTGAAAAAGAAGGCATAAGTTACTTTTTTTCAGTAACTTTGAATGGTCACTAACAAATAGCATAAAGTATAGTTTACTTTATTGTCATTGCACATGGTACAACAAAATTAAATGCCGTTTTCAGTGAACATTATAACTATAAAAATAAAAACACAAACATACATCCTTTACATTCTATATAATTGAAACTAAAATCCTGATATTGCACTATACCGTAGAATTCAATATGGTTGATGCCCTGGGATAGAAGCTGTTTTTCAGCCTATTCATCCTTGTTTTTATTGACCTGTACCGTCTGCCAGATGGTAATAGTTCAAAAAAAAGGGTGCCCAGGATGAGATGGATCTTTAAGAATATTTTGAACTTTCGTAAGGCAGCGGGAGCTATAAAGGTCTTCCAAGGAGGGGAGAGAGCAACCAATGATCCTCTGGGCAATGACGTTGACCCTTTGGAGCGCTGTCCTATCAGGGTGCAATTACCTTATCACTGTGCAATTGGCAAACCATACACAGATGCAGTAAGTTAAAATACTCTCTATGGTGCAGCAGTAGAAGGCCAGCAGCAGTTTTGAAATGCTTGAAATGGTTGCAAGTCAAGGACTACCTGTACAGCAGATGAAATTACAGCAATATATGTGATAAAAATATATTGGTAAACCCACTTTCAGACCTACTGCAACTTAAACCTCTCAATAGAAATGATCCTTGGCTCCATTTGTTGAGAAAGATATAGTTTTATTACAAGTCAAGTGCATTTGAAGTAGTGCATAGCCAGAACTGAGAATCGCATGCCAAGATCACTACCTCCCCTCCCCAACGACCAAACAAGTTCAAGCAAGACGTTTTCAGAAGGGTCACTTCAAGAGTAGGTTGGTATGCAGCTGCGTTCTTCTCCCAGCCAGGTGACCCTGAAACAGCATTCAGTGGATACAGCAAGCAGCTTTGTGGGGGTGGGGGCAAATACAGCTGTTATTCCCACTTTCCCTAAGCAGCAATTCCTTTCACTTTCCCCCAAGCATCCCCCCTCCCCATAGTTCATGGCAGATTGTTACTGAATGGTATCAAAGTACAAGCATGTGTGAGGTGGCAGCTGACATAATTCCTAAGCTTTTACAGCAGAATGCGAATCAGCAACAAAATCCCACAGAAATAAAACTAAACAAATAAAACTTAGAGTTTTTACAGCTCTCTCTAGGTGGTTTACAGAATCAGCATATTTTCCCCAGAATCCTCATTTTACCAGCCCCAGGATGATGGAAGGCTGAGTCAACCTTGAGCCGGTGAGAATTGAACTGCTGAACTGCTGGCAGTCGGCAGTCAGCAGAATTAGCCTGCAATACTGCATTATAACCACTGCGCCACTATAGTTCAAAGCTAATGCTGACTGGGAAATTCTGGAATTTGAATAAGAATCAGAAAGTCTTAAAGTTGCTGAAGTTTGGAAACGCTGGACTAGACCATATATATGCAATCCATTCTAAGCAGATTTTATTGGCTTTTATGCTTTTACCAGTGGTGGGTAGCAGTGGCGGTGGGAGGCTCTGCCCACCCACTTGGACACTTCTGCGCATGCGCAGAAGCACCCTGTGCACACATGCACTTATGCAAACCAGTAGCGACGGGATTTGGAACCCGCCTCTGGCTTTTACCCCTTCTTTAGAGATACCCCAGGATCATTAATATCCTATTTTCAAGACTGGGGCTTTCTGAGAAAGCCTACCTCTAGTCTTAGATCCAGCCAGCCAGTAACTGAGTTGAGAGCAGTGCAGTTCAACTTATTTCAGTTATACAGTGCTCACTTTTTCTGCTTTGCACATGTCACTTGTCAAGTTTACATATATAAACTTTCAATTAATTCATGAATAAGAGAAAGAGAAATCAAAGCTTAAATAGGTACCCTCAATTCTCCCCTTCCCCATCCTATTTCACCATCTTTCTTCCACTTACATTCGCCATGCATTTATCTTTACATATTTGCTTGTTGGTTTGCTGCTCTGCAAAACAGCCCCCAGAGCAGGTTGCTATCTGTGTAGGTATGATGGGTCGACTGGTTTTCAAAATTGTATAAAATTTGGCTGAGGAGCCAGAAGCACAGACTCACAAGCTGTGCAATGGACTATCTTTCTGTTGTTGAGTGTGAGAGATGCTGCTGCCACATTAATGATAATTGGAAGTCAGAAGTGATGAGGACAAAGCAGGAGAGTAGTGTAATGGTGATAGGGCTTGGGGAGATTTAGGCATGAAGCAGATAGTACAATCCTTGAGTTACGACAACAATTGAACCCAAAATTTATGTTGCTAATGTCTCGCATTCTATGTCCTTTCTTACCACAGTTGTTAAGTGAACTATTGCAGTTGCTAAGTTAGTAAGAGGATTGTTATATGAATCTGGCTTCCCCATTGACTTTGCTTGTCAGAAGGTTACAAAAGGGGATCACATGACCCCAGGATCCTGCAACTGACATAAATATGATTGCCAAGCAATTGAATTTTGATCATGTGACCATAGGGATGCTGCAACGGTCGTAAGTGTGAAAAATGATCATAAGTCACTTTTTTAAAATGCTCTTGTAACTTTCAATGGTCACTAAATGAACTGTGGTAAGTCAAGGACCACGTGTAGTGTGGTAGAGAAAGATACTTTTTATGATTTATAGCACAGTGCCACTCCTTTCTGATAAGGATATGTGAGCAAGAAAGATGTGCAGAAATGATGCAGTCTTTTCCAGCATGGGAGGACTTAGAATTCCCTCCTCATACAGTAAAGAATTTAGCACTATCTAACTGCAGTGCAATATCAAAACCTACTGTAAATCCCCCCCACTCCACTTCCATTTAGTCATGTCCAATTCATGGAGATTGCCTGAACAATTCCTGCACTTCTCTTGGCAAGGTTTTTCAGAAGTGGTTTGCCATTGCCTATTTCCTGGGGCTGAGAGAAAGTGACTGGCCCAAGGTCACCCAACTGGCTTTGTGCCGAAGTGGCACTAGAACTCATGGTCTCATATTTTGCAGCCCGATCCCTTAACCACTATATCAAACTGGTTCTGTAAAAACTAGACATGTTAATAAATTCATGGAAGTGTAGTTTATGCAGTAGTTAGAATAACCAGATGCCATAATTTCTGTGCCATTTGTTGTCTATACAAGGAACGTATTTGAACAGCTGCACAATTGTTCTTGTTGGGTGGAGTGGGAGTAGAATAAAGGCAGAACATTGGGTGGAGAGCTACTGTCCACACCTGTTTGCGAGTCAATAAGTAGACACTACTGATAACATTTCTTTTCCAATAGGAAACTTTAATTATATACAGTTCTTTAGATTTTAGCAGGCAGCCTTTCAATAGAAAGCAGTGACTTGCTTTCTCTAAGTTGAATGGAAAATTAAATGTGTGGGGAGGAAAGAGGACAAGAACATAAAAGAATGGGGTGGTAGAACAACACATCCTGGGATTTCAAGCAGAAGAAGAAATGCCAAAATATTCTGGTATCAGTATAAAAAAAATAAACAAGTAACAAAGTCAGCAATCCTATAGGGCCCTTGGAAAGTAAGGCAATTTTCACACACATAACAATTCTACAAAAAACAACACCACACAGTGCTTTTCTCCCCATGTTGGTGTTCTGGTATCAGCAGAGGGGAGAAGGGAGACCTGAGAATAAACTGGGGTAGATCACCAGAAGCTCTGAAGCTTCCTAATCCTCCAAATCTCATCAGGAGAGGGATTATTGTAAATCAGTCTTTGAACTACTTTGAACCCCTGTTACTGCTTGCAATGGAAGTCTTTACTATCTTGCTTTCTACTGACAGGTAGCAGGAAGACTGCTAACGTTGATAATGGCTCCAACAGGGCAAGGAGAATTGCTCTCCAAGAACTGGAATGCAAGTTAGAAAATTCATCATGTAAACATAGTAAAGCAGTGTACTTATAGTACATTGACATGAATTTTGCAACCTTAACCCAAGTGCCATCATACAAATTTAGCTATGCAATATCCTAGTACCATTGATCCTTGGAAGATGATTTTAAGTCTGGAGCCTTGGTGGCACAGTGATTAGAATGCAGTATTTCAGGCTAACTCTGCCCACTGCCTGAAGTTTGATCCTGACTGGCTCAAGTTGACTCAGCCTTCTATACTCTGAGGTTGATAAAATGAGGGTTCAGAATGTTGGGGGCAATATGTCGATATTTGCAAACCAATCAGAGAGTGCTGTAAAGCACTATGGAGTGGTATATAAGTGCTATTACTATTGCTATTGCTAAGTCTGTGAAGTCAGAAGTACTAAGAACAGTGGAAGCATCTCTAAACGAATGGACATGGGCAGTACACACACACACACACACACACACACACACGAAATGAGATAGCTGCTTTACTAAAGAAAAAATATATAGCATAATCATTCTTGTTCTTTTCATCTCTTTGACCTTGAAATAAATCTGGGTAGTAGAATAAAAGGTTCAATGCTGTATCCTTTCTTTGTTCTGCTGCCCAGAGTTGTTTGAGGGATTCAGATTTTAGGAATTTTGATGATTGCATTGTCTGGATTCATAAAGTGATAAGAATTTACCGACTCCCCAAATTTCACACATACTGAATATTCTGTAGCAGTTCTTGGTTTAAAAAAAAACCAAGGTGCATTTCTAAAAAGTGTATTTTAAGAAAATTATATTTCAAAATATTCATTTTAATATTATTTTCAGTTGTGCCACAAATAAAACCAAGTGGATACATATGTAAGACAACTAAGCAATTACAGGTTTGGAACATTTGCTAATTCTTAATAGGGACATATTTGTATCTGATCAGAAAAATAAATGAGAAATCCCTTCGCCTGACACCTGGTTTAATAATTGTGTTTTTCTTCTGCCGTTTTATTAATTAATGTAGGGACAGATTGCAACACTTGAAATGGAACTGCAGTGCCACTCCTAGAAGTCATACTTGTAAGCACTTTCCCATTCAGTGGAATTTTAATTAACAAACACACATTGCAAAATGTATTGCAAAATGTGCTATATTGCAATGGCAATTTCTAATAAATTGTACAAGGAGATACTTTATTTGTTGCATTTGAAGAACATCATTTATTAAAAATTGCCATTATAATGTACCATGTTTTACAGTAAAATGTATGTATGTGCAAATAAGGGAAAAATTATTTATGTTAGTCATATTTATTTGACTAACATATAAATAAAATTTGTTTTTGATAGTTCAATTAAAATATGTCATCAAAAGTGTACCAATGAGGGAGGGGATACCATTATTTGTTGCCACTGAATAAAAATACTCATAAGTACACATATATACTGTATACTGTATATATCAATTTGTTGCATATATAAATGTGAAGTAGAATAGGTTAAAAGTGACCTATTTTTAAAGGATTATTGCAATGCTCTCTACATGGGGCTGCCCTTGAAGTGCACCCGGAGGCTGCAGCTAGTCCAGAATGCAGCTGCGCGGGTAGTAACGGGAGCCACTCGTTGCTCCCATGTAACACCACTCCTGCGCAGTTTGCACTGGCTCCCTGTGGTCTTCCGGGTGCGCTTCAAGATTTTGGTTACCACCTTTAAAGCGCTCCATGGCTTAGGACCCGGGTACTTACGGGACCGCCTGCTGTTACCTTTTGCCTCCCACCGACCTGTACACTCACACAGAGAGGCCTTCTCAGGGTGCCGTCCGCCAAGCAATGTCGGTTGGCGGCCCCCAGGAGCAGGGCCTTCTCTGTGGGAGCTCCTACGCTTTGGAATGAACTTCCCCCTGGTTTACGTCAAGTGCCTGATCTTTGGACTTTTCGCCATGAGCTGAAAACGCACCTATTTATTCAAGCGGGACTGGATTAAAATGTTATTGGGGTTATTTATATTTTTAGATTTTAAATTGTTTTAAATTTTTCGGCCACATCATAATATGTTCCTTTTAAATTTCTTTTAATTTGTATACAGTGTATTTTTACTTGGCTGTACACCGCCCTGAGTCCTTCGGGAGAAGGGCGGTATAAAAATCGAAATAAATAAATAAATAAATAAATAAATAAATAAATAAATAAATAAATAAATAAAGAAGTATATGAGCCTCCAGATCTTTGAACTGCAGTTTATAACTTCCCTTCTTTTTATAATAATAATAATATTTAATAATATTTTAATTTTTATACTTTTTTTATACCGCCTTCTCCCGAAGGACTCAGGGCGGTTAACAGCCAAATAAAATAACAATCACATACAACACAATAAAACCAGAATTAAAAAACTTATTCAATTTAGCCTATAATTAAATATAAAATACATATAGTATTCCAATTTATATAGCTGCCCATCTCACCTATATGCCCCATGAGAGATTGCTGAGGTGGTTGAGAGATGGAGGGCTATTAGTTCAAACTATCTATTATCCCAAATAGCAGGATACAAAAATAACAGATTTAACTTACAGGAAAGTGGTTGAATGTTTGGAAAAAATGTTAGGAAAAAGTGGAAAGAAACAATAAAAGCAGTTCTGTAAACTGACACTTATCCAGAGTATCAGGGGTGTCTGCAGAGTGTATCAAAGAAGTTAGGATGGGGGCAAAGGTGACATTCAACTGGTTCGCATCGGTTTATGTGAACTGTTGGTGGAAATTTGGCCAAGGTCGCTGAACTGGTAGTAATGGCCAGATGGCTACACCCCCAAACTGGTCTCCCAGTCACTGCTTGCTCGTCCCACCTGGCATGTTCATTGTCGTGTTCTTTGTGCACATGCATCCCATTGCCTTGCAAGTCCAATGAGATGCGCATGCGTGAAGAACATGGCAGCGATGGCAGCAGCTTTTTCTGTGACCTCTGGTACTTTTCGGTGGGCCTGCAGGGCTCTTAAAGAGGCAGCAGCTGGGGGCCGCTGAAAACTCCAGTCAGCTTGCCTTCCAGACTCTGGACCAGCTGCCATGGAAGGTAAGTAGCCCAAACAAAGAGATGGGGGGAGGAAGCAGGGCTGGGGCCGGGGTTGCTAAAGGAGGAGAAACGGAGGTGACTGGCAAAGGGAGGGTGGGGGTAGATAGGTGGAAATTCCAAAAATTTTCCGACCTTTTCCTGTGGGCGTGGCTAGGTGGGGGGTCATGTGCCCGAGTGGGCGTGGGTGTGACTGATGTCAAGTTGGCCACACCCACTCAGTCGCATGCCCCCCCACCTAGCCATGCCCATTGAACTGGTAGCAAAAAATTTTGAAACCCACCACTAGATGGGGCATGGATCCCAGCCCTGTCCCTTTTTATATGCATGTAAAAAGGGGTGGGGCTTTGATTACATGGGTATGGTCATCATCTTGACTTTTTGATCTCCCTGAAGATCCCATTGCAGAGAATAAGATCCATTGAACTATATTCTGAGTAATTATGCATAGGATAGATTAATTTAAACCGACTCCCTTTAACCAGAGTGCTATGGTACCATAACTGTATTTTTGTTAACTCTAGCTAAGCGACATATCGAATAGAATTATCTACACCATCAGACAATATTGAATATTTAGAAGAAATATGACTGTCAAACTTAATTATTATTCAGATTTGTACTGTACATGTTTTTGTGATGGAAATAAATACACAGTGCTCATTTCACCATTATACATTAAGATGGACAGGGGACAGAGGAAGAATAGAAATCTGATGCTTCTGAAATTCCTTTTGAAAAAAATAGCTGTTAACGCCTTTGTCTCGAAATCAATCCTGTTTCAGCAAATTGTGCAAGCAAAGGGCAACCCAAGCAGCTTTTTAAATGGCCAGGAATGAAATTGCCATCCCTTCCTGAGTAGCAAGCCTAGAGAGGATGAAAAGTAGGTAAAAAGAGTCCCCAGGCAAAGGAATGTGCTGTAGGACTAATATCCAAATGGGCTACCACAATGTAAATGGAGCCCTGCTGAGACTTATGAATGGCAAGTCAGAAATAGGCTCTTGCTTTGCACAACACATTTTCACAAGCACCCCTACAATCCATGGGTGATGCATGCAACAAAAGACCACAAAGCCTTTGAATTCACAGCATGCAGCCTACATCTGCTACAGGATAACATTTGAGTTAAAAAAAAACAACCCAACAGCAACAAAGAAGAGGAAAGAAAATAGCTTTATTTCTAAGCAAAACCATTCTGTAGGATATGAAACTTTAAGAGCTTTTTATTTTTTCTCTGTCTCAGATCTTACAATCAGAAAAAAAAAGAGATTTTTAAGTAACTTGGATGTCTGAAAGCTGTGCACTCATCAATGAAATGACCTTGTCTTGACTCAGAAAAGAAAGGAAATATGGGCCTAAAATCTGTTCTAGAAAGCTGTCATTTATTATTTCAGAGGACAATATTAGATATGCATTGTACCCACTTCATCAGCAACATCATTAGTCAGACTCAAGCAGGGGTGTTCCCTCATTAAAGTCATATTCATTGGGAATGATAAATGAGCATATTTGTTAGGATCATTTTATGTGATATATACAATATAGAACTTCCTTTTATTCCTTTATTTATTTTTGCAGTTAGTCCAGAAAGAGTTTTAGATAACTGAGAAGCTGGCATAACATATTGTGAGCAGGAAAGCCACTTCTAGTTATCAAAAAAGAAGAAAAATATTGCAGAGGAGTAGAAAACAAGGAAAGACAGTGTTGGAAGAAATGACCATCTGGGTTCAGTTCCAAGTGGGAAGAAAGACACGGGAAACATGGAAGCTCTTTGGAAAGATGGTTTAATGGTGGAAAGGACCACATCGGTTTTTGGGTCCTGGGCAAAATGAGCACATGGGTAAGAGAAGGAGAGAGATTTATACCCTCTCTTGGGCCCTGCCTTGTAGCTTCCTGTTCCTCTGTAAGAAATGTATTCTGATTGGTTGTCAGACTCCCATGGGGCTATGCAGGAGTAACTTGAATCTCAGGCCCGGTTGAATCTTGCTGGGCGATGATGTAATGAAGGGGTTCGGGCAATTCCTATTATGGCTTAATGGCTTTGTCCTGGTTTGGATCTTGAGTGACGGCTAATCCTATCATATTCTGAGGGCCATCTCTTTTCTTTTGTAGATAAGCTGGCCCAGCCTTTGCCTTGTAGATAGGTTGGTACCAAAATATCTGCTGGCGGGGGAGTGTAGGGAGCTGACATTCTGAGTTTATGTCTTTTAGGAACATCTTTCTCCTTTAGAGAAAATATAATATTCTGCCTTTTAAATATTTCCTAGAATATTTCATTTTTCTAGGAGAGGGTGTGTGCTAACTTCTTACAACAGTTTTGAATAAAACTTATATATGTCAACTTACATGCTACAAGGTATCTTTAGAGAGAAAAGGGGGAAACCTAATATTAATGTATTTTTCAGGTGATAAGTATTGATAAGATTTACCTATAGCTCAGACTTCAACTGGACATTGAAAACTGCTTGAAGTGTGACAATGCAGCCAAATATTTGGAATGTTAGTAGATATTTTCTAACTGGAGTAATTCAAGCCAAATTTGGATAAGGGGGTACATGAATCATTTACAGTCTGATTTCCATCATTAGTCTGATCATTAGAATGGATTTAGAAAATCAGCTAGAATCTATTTTTTATTTATTTGGATTGAAGCATCATACAGTACTACTATACAACTGTTTTGATGACTTGTTTTGACATTGAATTATTTACTTTGGTAAGTGATTTGGACTAACTTGAAAGATCACTTCCCACTCAATCATCCTATAAATCTTTGTATGTAGACTTCAGCAATGGGGAGGATAGCATTTATGATTCCTGTCATTACCATTCATTCTATCTTTAAATGCCTCCTCATAATCCATTTCTTTCTATATGTAGCAACTTTACATTTCTTTTCAAATACACCACCAGGAAAACTAGCATCCTACGTTAGTTTTCTCCCCACTCCAAAAAAAACACACCTTTGTTGGTTAATAAATCAACTAAAGGCAGTAGAAGAAAGAATAATGAACATAGATTGTATACCAACAAGTTCCAATGTCACCTCCTTTAGCAAAGGTAACAAATATATTTTGCTGGATTACAGTTTTAATAATTTACCCAATAGTTTATACTTAGAACAGTATAAATTGGCATTATTAAGAAATCTGCAGGATATATATTTTAGCTTAATATTCACCCCTTGCACCAGTTTCACCATCCTGAATTAAACTATGAACCATCACTAACTGTGCATTTTAGTTACTAAAAACAGAACTAAACCTAGGGGTTAGAAATAGCTAATACAGATGGGATCATGTTGTATATTCTATGTAAGATTTATTTCGGTCCGTGTATTTTCTCTGGAATTTATTCGAACTGTTTTGTTTCTCATGTTACTCGGGGAAACTATTGGGCATGAAGATTATGTTGAATGAGTAAACCTACAATATTATAATTGGTTTAGTCTTTAAATGAATAAAACTGAAGATTTTATGGAACCTACTGTAAACCTGCATAGCATGAAAAATGGGACAGGAGTTCAATGGAATAGGAGCAGGACCAATGGAGTAGATTTGTGTGTTCAGCATAACATGAAAATGAGTCTACACTGAAGCAAAATATTAGGGCTGTATAATGCTTTGGATCTGACTAAGAATAAGCATTTCAGGGTGCAGGAGACCACAAATGCAACACTCTATTTATTAAAGCAATTTTCTCTCTTTTCAGGATCATACAGCTGCAATGAAAACTTCCCTGTGGCAGCTGCATGATTCTGGAATAGCTGCATGGCTGTTTTAATAAGATGCAGACTGGTGTTGCATTCATGTTCTCTCCTGTCTCTAAACATCTCTTCCAAACTGAATCTAAAGCACTGCACACCCCTACAAAGTTCTGTGCCTGCAGTTGGAAGCCACGGATTAAAAAGAGTAACAATTGAACCCATACATAGAGAGAACAATTATATGCAGTTTATGTACAGGGGCTATTTAGACAAATTGGGGCAAATGGATATGTTTTTCTTCCTCTGTTCACATTTTCAATATAACATATGTTGCAACTCCTAAATTCCATTCAAGAGACTATACACTTAAAATAAAGACTTATCTGCATCAATATGTTCCTAGAAATCTGAAGAGGACCAGTATGCAATATTAGTTTATGTCAAAAGGCAAGTAAGCAATGACTTCCATATTTGCAGCTGATTGATCCAAAGAAAAACACTGAAGCAACTCTTACTATCACTTTGTTCTCCTCAGACTGGAATCCTAATTGCATACCTACTACATGAGTGTGCATAAGCAGCCTAGCACTAGTAATAAATTTATAGCAAGCAGTTTTCTTGCTATGTGAAGCAAGATTTTATTGTTACTGTGCAACAATTTTTAAAAGTGTCTCTGACACTTGAAGTTGGTCTTAATATCCCTCTTTATTGGTTTTCCTAATGTAGGCTTGATCAACCTGCTCTCTTCGGGAGTAAAATGAATTAAATTGTGTCTCCATCTGGTTGTTAATAGCAGATACTTTATTCTCTCCGATGAAAAAGCAAGAACAGCAAAAATACATAAGAATGTGTGCAGAGATGTTTTCTGAAGCAAGGCGTTTCCTGATGCTCCAGACCAGTTAGAATATTTTGCCTCTTACAACACACCAAAGCTGGTCATCTCTATTTGCCAAGACGATTATCAAAAAGTGGAATGTGACTACATGGTAAAGATAACTCTGGCACGATCCTGTATAATTTAACATATTTGAAAATCAGTATAGACACCATCACCTAATTAAGCTGAAATTGGCTGTAGAACCTGACACTGGAAAAAGGGAAACCAAGGATGAGACATAACCATGCACCTTGTTCCCTAACCATTTGCCTATTTTTAAATGGGTTACATGGAACAGTTATCAAATCTTAAGAACAAGTATGGGACATTTTTTTAAAAAAGAGATGTGAAAGTCCTGAGTTGTAATTTATAGCTTCAAAATGAATTTGAATTGAGCCCAGAAATCTCTAGTACATTCATTTAGATTATAGGGAACCAAGATTTCTATAAATTTGGATTTTATGTTTGAACATGCAGTGGGGTTTATGAGATGCAGTTTTCTTGGGATGAATTGATAAATATTGGACTCAAAACACTAATTTAGAGGTCCCACTTTTTTTTATTCTTTGTGGAGGTTCTTGTCTTTTTTACTCTCTCTCCAAAACTATTAATAGCTGTACAAAGTGTTCAGCCACTAGATGTCTCTATACGCTACACCAAATTTTAGAATCAGGGAAGGTGAAGTTTACAATCAACAATAGAGGACAAGTTGTGGGTATAGATTGCTGAATGCCTATTCTTTTGCTTTGTTTTGTTTTAGTGAGTAATGTCTTCTTTGTCAATTGCAACACAGCTTTTATTTTTGGTATTTGCTCTTTGTTTAGTCTCTTGAGATGATTATAATTTACAATGCTAGCTGGATTATAACAATTAGTAGCACAATGCATATACAATGGGCTGTATTTCCAAGTAAATAAATATTGTACGGCAGCATTTCTGGTATCTTACTGGATAAAATCTGGCCAAACTCACAAAATATATAAAATATTGGAGTGGTGTGGTGGCTCAGTGGTTAAGACACTGGGCTTGTTGGCTGGAAAGTTGGCCTCTCAGCTTTGAGACCCCAGTGCCATGCAACGGGGTGAGCTCCCATCCTCGCCCCAGATCATGCCAACATAGCAGTTTGAAAGCATACAGATGTGAGTAGATAAATAGGTACCACATTGATGGAAAGGTTACAGCACTCTGTGATGTCATGCTGGCCACATGACTGTAGAAATGTGTTTGGACAGAATGGCTCAATGGCCTTGAAATGGAGATGAGCATCTCCCCATATAGTTGGCAATGACTAGTGCAGTAAAATAGTAGGATTCCTTTACCTTTTGCTTACAAAATATATACATATGTGCTAGTTCATCAAATTCTGCTTTGTTCAATACCTCTTACCTGTTCCATCATGGCTGCTTCCCAAGTCTTTTATGCATCCCCTTCTCTGAGTACTGTCACCCTCAAATGTTGCAAAGAGAAAAGGTGGTGGTATCTGTATTAGGCAGGTATTTTGATTGGCATCCTCTTTTTTATTATTTATTTGTATTTATTTAGTTGCAAGCAAAATAATTTCCAGAAAAACATATTTTCTGTTGGCTTTTGGTGGTCAGGCATACCATAGTGAAGAATGTGCTGTAATTTCACATTTGTGAAATGCTATATTTATTTTTTAAGATATTCATTTTGGAGATTGTATTCATTATTTCTATAGATCTTTAAATTCCAAAGCTTCAAAGAATTAGGAACAACTAAAACATTGTCAAACCTAGTGATGTCCCTCTGTTGTTTCCCATCCCTCCTCAGGGTTAGGAGTGGGAGGCACTATTTTTCTCCTTTTTCTTGGGTTGGTTCCAGTCAGTGATTTTAGGAGGGAAGAGATCAAGATGGTCTGGGCTCCATCCTCTTCCTCATCTTATTTAACATCTATTCTATATGAAGCCATTGGGTGAGGTCATCCACGGACATAAGAGTGTAGTAAAATGATAAATTCTTCAAAATGATAGAAGGGCAGGAAAGATGGTGGCTTGTTCCATTAATCATATTTTCCATTTAATATACTGAATATATCTATTTTACAGTTAAATTGGCCAGTATAAGGATGAAATCCCCAAAATAAAGTTAGCTGGGGTCATTGCCATTCCTCTAATGTTTCTACTCTCCAGGTCCTTTCTACATTATTGTTTAGACTGCCTAATGCCAGTACAACGGGAGGCGGTGGCTCAGGGGCTAGGACATTGAGCTTGTTGATTGAAAGGTCGGCAGCTCAGTGGTTCGAATCCCTAGTGCTGCCATAACGGGGTGAGCTCCAATTACTTGTCCCAGCTTCTACCAACCTAGCAGTTCCGAAAGCACGTAAAAATGCAAGTAGAAAAAATAGGGACCACCTTGGTGGGAAGGTAACAGCGTTCCATGCGCCTTTGGCGTTTAGTCATGCCGGCCACATGCACCACGGAGACGTCTTCGGACAGCGCTGGCTCTTCGGCTTTGAAACGGAGATGAGCACCGCCCCCTAGAGTCGGCAACGACTAGCACGTATGTACGAGGGGAACCTTTACATTTACCTTTTTAATGCCAGTACACAAAGCAGTTAGAAACACAGGTAGTCCTTGATTTACGACCACCATGGAGCCTAAAAGTCCTATTGTTAAAGAGACATTTGTTAAGTGAGTTTTGTCCCATTTTACGACCTTTTTTGCCACCATTTATCAAGTGGATCACTGCAGCGGATAAGTTAGTAACTTGGTTGTTCAGTGAATCTGGCCTCCCCATTGATTTTGCTTCTCGAAAGGTCGCAAAAGGGGATCGGATGACCCCCAGGACACTGCATCCATCATATAAATAGGAACCTATTGCCAAGTGTCTGAATTCTGATCACATGACCATGGGGATGCTGCAAAGGTTGTAACTTTGAAAGATGGTCATAAGTCACTTTTTTCAGTGGCGTTGTAACTTTGAACGGTCACTAAACAAACTGTTGTAAGTCAAGGACAACCTGTAAAGACAGCTTTAAAAATCCCTTTCTGGGCTTCCTTTGTGAGAGCCGAGGTGACCACCTGCCTGTTTAGAAGTGCTTACTCAGGTCCCTGATTGTTAAACTCTTCTGCTTCTTTATCCATCCCATGGAAATTTGCTTTCTATACTCTGGGTGGTTCTTGACATCATGAGGCTTCCATTAATAGAACTTTTGTATGAACTTCTCTATTTTATTCCGCTTTGCATTTAACACCTTCCCATCTGATGCGTCAATGGATAGACAAGTAAAAAATAAAAAAAAATTAAAGGATTACAGTTATACTGTCACAAGGACTTGAAAAAAAATCTGGTGGAATTTTTATCAGTTTTGTTTACTATTTCACTTTTTAAATCCATGAGCTGATTTAAAAAATACACAAACCAACCAGTGGTGGAATTCAATTTTTTTTTACTACCAGTTCTGTGGGCATGGCTTGCTGGGCAAGGTGTGGCTTGCTGGGCTTGGCTTGCTGGGCGTGGCAGGGGAAGGATACTGTAAAATCTCCATTCCTGCCACACTCTAGAGGAAGCATACTGCCAAATTCCCATTCCCTCCCTGCTCCTGGGGCAAAGATATTGCAAAACCTCCATTCCCACCCCAGCCAGCCAGAGGTGGTATTTGCCGGTTCTCTGAATTACTCAAAATTTCCGCTACTGGTTCTCCAGAACCTTTCAGAACCTGTTGAATAATACCCCTGAAACCAACCTTTCTTAGGTGAATCTGTAGAATGAATAAATAGATAAGCTGGGTCTTTCATAATTGTACCAATAAATTTGGATGCATGTATTGTTATGCCCAGCCATCACAATTTACTGCTGTATCTTTGTTTAAAAAAGGGTCCAGCGGTCCAGGATAAAACAGCAACTAGTGAGCAGAGAGGAGGAAGCATTCCTGCCATAGTGCATAGTAACCAAGTGGAGTGGGAATGTTTGCCTAGAATGCAACAATGCACAATAGATAAATGAAACAACACTGCTTGAGAAGTTGGAACCTTCTGCTTTCAATATGGTACAGGAAAAGGACAGGCAGAGATTGCCTTCTTTGTTGGGCTGGGACAAGCAGGGGACAAGCAACACTGTTTATTCCCATCTGTGAGAAATTATTAGCATCTTCTACTTCGGGTGACCTTATCATGCAGATCAGAACCTAATCTTTCAAAAGTAGTCTGAGGCCAACTGATTATTAACTTCACTTCCATCAGCCATGAAACACTAGTATAAGAGAGAACTCTAAGCCATCAAGACCATCATTCTTCTCCTGACATTGAAAGGCCCCATGAAATAGGAACTGGGGGGCAGGGAGAAACAAAAGTTTTCTCCTCTCAGTGGGAAAATGGCCTTCTCACAAAGCTGCAGCAATACAAACAAAAATGGCAGAAATTAACTATCAGAGGATATTGAATGATCAGACAAGTTCCTGGGGAATCTGAACTGGTGCAAAGCCTTCCAGTGTTAGTCCTTTAAGTAACACATGGTTAAATAAATTTTGGATAACACAGCTCAAGTGGTTGCAACTTATATAGATTTATGTTGCCAGATCTAATCAAGTATTGTACTATAAAAATACCAAGGCCCTAGTTTATGTATTTCATAGTGGCTTCTAATAGCTTATTTAGATCCAAAGTAAGCAATGCGCTCATACAAGCAATTAGATGCATGTCTCATATAAATTAGCTCTCCTTGCTTGGGTACATTATTAATGGGTATTAAAAGATATATTGGATTCACTGGTTGTGTTTTGTTACAATACAGGCCATTCCACCTTTCCAGTTGAAAAGTGTTACGTGGAAAATGACTCTACAGAGATTTGGAAAAATTCTTGTGCAAAACTATACTATATCATTTCATGACATTTTCATAGGCTACTAAAGTAAATCTTGTTATTTTTCTTATGCTGCAGCATAGCTGATCATTCTTTCATACTGCACCCCCCCCCCCAAAAATTCTCACATTTACAAAAATTTTTTATGGAATACCACTAATGCATTTTCATTTTCCATTCACTGTTCTTTATATCTAAGCTATTATGCACTTTAATTATATCTAAGCTATTATGCACTTTAATTCAGCACAATAGATGAACCAATGAATTAAATAATTAAATAAATAAGACTACTAGAACATAGCACTTCCCTGAAATTAGAACTCAGTCTAATATATGTGAACATTCATGAGTGAGCAAAAATAAAAAAATTAAAAAAAATCCAGCTGTGAATGAATGTAAGAGGGAAAATTCTCACCCATTATAGTATTTTTCAGCTATTAACTAGTTTCTTACACTTAGTAGTATATTATAAACTCATAATCCCATCAAGAGATCTGGTGACAACCAAAAAAGAATAAATAAATCCAGAGTTGTGAAATAAAACCAAGTTCTTTATTACACTACTGTTCCCAGGAGGGTAATATAACACTATAATTACAGTCATTTCAAGATTATTATTTAGCATTACTACAAAGACAACTCTCATTAGGTTCAATTTCCAACCTCTTTCTGATATGTGTTCCAAATCTATCTGTTTTAGAACATAATTTACAGGAGATAATTGGTGCAATAAAGTAGGGTGTAATAAAAATACAGTTGTACCATCATATAAATACTGAATCCAATTTCTATATTTAAAATGTTTATAATTTGAAAGACTCACTTAAAATAGTTTAGACTACTATGCAGATGCAAGCTTCTTTTCTTCATCAATAATGTCATATCCCTAAGTAAAAATAAACACCTTTTGACCATTCCTGGTCCTTACAATAAATAGAGAAAATCATCTCCAGTATCTTTTGGGAGAGGAGGCAAGAATTAACTTATTTAACTTAAGAGTTACACTGGTATCAGTCCAATACAGATCAGATTTGTTAATATAAAGGCTAGGATATCCACTCTGAGGAAGATGTGGGTGGGGTGGGGTTCAGAAATGTGAAAAATAAATAAATATAATTCCTATATTTTCAAAGGACATGCAGTATGATAGATGAACGGACGGATGTTCCTCAAACACAACTTTTATATACTGAATGTCTGTACTATTGTTAAAGACACAGAGAGCCTGTTTATGCAGTTGATCCCATTTTCTTCTGTGAAAGTCACACAAATGAATGAGACCTTTGCACAACTAGGCAATCAAAGTATAGGCTGCAATTCACATAGATCTTTGAACTGTACAAAGGTTTATTGTATTCAGGCATAACAAGGGAACTTCCAATGTACCATTTTCTCTGTTCCCCAATCCCTCTAAAGAATTTTGAAGCTGACTTGCAGTCACCTTCCCTCCTGCCAGGCTACAGAGATTATTTCTAAACCATCAGTAGGAGAGCACCAAGAAGGTTGTTCAAACAATGCCCCACTGCAGGTTCTTCAATAATAAAAATATCTGTATCCTGAAATATAAATTAGGCTCTGCGCATGCGCAAGATGGCGGCTCGCTAGGTGAACGGTGCCGCCGAGGGGATGATCGACGCGGGATGGCATCGTCCAGACGGCTAGCCGAGCCGCCTATACCCCCCGGCCCACTTTATCAGCTTCTCGGCAGCCGTGGGAGAGGCCCGCGGGCCTTTTCGGTGCCACGGCTGCCGAGAACGAGGCCGGGTGAGGGAGAGTGGCGAACGGCGGCCATTTCCTGGGCGCGTGGTGCGAGGTGAGGCTGCAGCCACGGATCATAGGCCTGTTGACTGTGACTGCTGGGCACTGGATTACTTTGGGTATGTTTACCTCCCCCCAGCCTGGTCTTTTCGGGATGAAGGGGGTTGAGAGTTTACCGGCTTTCCCACTGCCTTCCCTGCATGGAGGTGCTCTGAGGATGTTTTACCCCAATTCTGCCGTATTTGGGATCTACGGCCTATTACATCTTACCGGCCCTCCTCAGAGGTGCCTGGCCCGGTTTCTGGGAAAGGCCCTGGATCTGAGGAGTGGCCAGGCCTTTGGACTAACTTTGAATGTGGGGCTTGCCTGGAGGATCTTCATCTTTGAACCATCTTAATGGAGGGAATTAGCGTGGTGACTATTGGAGGTGTCCCGGCCTTTGTGGGCCTGTTTCTTCCACTATTAGTTGTGCACTGTCACCTGCACTTACATGTACTTACATGGCCTTTTGGGATCTTTGGCCAGGACTGTTCTTTGGAACTATAGTGGAAGGGACTTGGAGACCGATTTAAGATCTGCCGGAGGACGTACCCAAGAACAGCTGTAAACATTGCCGAGGGTGATAGAAGACCCACCCACCCACCTCGTTTTACCCATGGATTTTAGGACTGGGCTATTTTTTCCATCTTTCCATCTTTAACCTATTTATCAACATATATTAGCCACCATCGGACGATGGGTATCCATGTGAAGAACTATGGACTAATACCCTGCCATCCCGGACAATTATCATCTCCCGGCGACTGCTATCCCCTAGCGAAGTATTATTCTCACGATTCGCCTATGTTATTCGGTACAGGAACTCTTGCGCCTGCGAGGTGCCCCCGCCTCGCAGGAATGGCCCGTTTTATTACCAAGGGCCGGCCTCAATGACGGATCTTGGGATCCACAGAGGTGGCATGCGAAGAGGAAGAGCCTTTGGGGTTTTTTAGATAGGGCATTTTTAAGGGGTGGGAGGGGTAGGACGGGTGTTGGGGGAAACCCGCCGGGTGGGGTATCAGTTCCTGCGCATGCTCGTGGCGGTGAGTTAATAGGTCCGAGGGCTATGGGGGGAGTTCAGGTTCCACTGGTGGAGGGTGGTGCTATTTGCACGGTATGGGGGAGGGGCAGATTTGGCGGAAGCGGGGGCTCGGATCGTGTTAAGGGGGCGCGCGCTCGATGCTTGCAGGCGATCGCACGCCCCGAGCCCCCAGACTTCTCCCGTTCCCCGGATGGTCAGGACCCTCAGAGCCTGGGCCTTCGGCTGATGTTGTGTAATGCACGGTCCGTGGCCAATAAGGCCCCCCTAATCCACGATCTTATTCAGGGGGGTGCCGCGGACTTTATAGGCATTACGGAGACCTGGTTGGGCGCAGAAGAGGGCGTGCCCCTGGTACAGATGTGCCCACCAGGTTTCCGTGCATTCCATCAGCCAAGAGCCCAGGGTAGGGGTGGGGGGGTGGCGGTTGTGATTAGAGAGAGTCTGGAGCCGAGGGAGACCACTGTACCTCAGATTGCCGGGTGTGAATCCCTCCTTGTGAAGTGGGGCCATAGATGTCAGATGGGCTTGCTGGTCGCGTACCTGGTTCCTTGCTACGTGACAGCTGCCCTGCCCGAGCTTCTGGAGGTGCTTGCTGGGGTGGCAGTTGAGACCCCCAGACTTTTAGTCATGGGGGACTTTAACTTGCCATCTTCCGGCTCGTCATCGACAGCAGCTCGGGAGTTCATGGCTTCCATGACGGCCTTGGACCTGACTCAAGTAGTTGATGGCCCTACCCACATTGGGGGTGGTACACTCGATCTGATTTTGTCTCTGGTCAGTGGTCGAGATCTGGACTTAAAGGAAATAGTCATCGAACCTTTGTCATGGTCAGATCACTCTCCTTCGCCTGGACTTTCTGACCGCCATTCAACACCGCAGGGAGACGGAGCCGATGCGCTGGTTCCGCCCCAGGCGCCTGATGGACCCAGAGAGGTTCCGGACGGAGCTTGGGCCATTCCTGAGGGTCTGGCTCACGGCACGCCTGAGGAACTTGTTGCGCCTGGGAACGGGCCGCGGCGGGGGCCTTAGATCGTGTCGTGCCTTTGCGGCCTCTGACCCGGCGCAGGTCCCAACCAGCTCCTTGGTTCTCCGCTTTGTGGCGAAGGTTGTAGGGAGGATGGTGGCATATCAGTTTCCCTTACACCTGGATGAAACCGTCTATCTAGACCCGTTCCAGTCCGGTTTCGCCCGGTTACAGCACGGAGACGGCTTTGGTCAAGCAGGATGATCTCTGGAGGGCCAGGGATAGGGGTTGTTCCTCTGCCCTGGTACAGATGTGCCCACCAGGTTTCCGTGCATTCCATCAGCCAAGAGCCCAGGGTAGGGGTGGAGGGGTGGCGGTTGTGATTAGAGAGAGTCTGGAGCCGAGGGAGACCACTGTACCTCAGATTGCCGGGTGTGAATCCCTCTGTGAAGTGGGGCCATAGATGTCAGATGGGCTTGCTGGTCGCGTACCTGGTTCCTTGCTACGTGACAGCTGCCCTGCCCGAGCTCCTGGAGGTGCTTGCTGGGTGGTAGTTGAGACCCCAGACTTTTAGTCATGGGGACTTTAACTTGCCATCTTCCGCTCGCCATCGACAGCACCTCGGGAGTTCACGGCCTCCATGACGGCCTTGGACCTGACTCAAGTAGTTGATGGCCCTACCCACATTGGGGGTGGTACACTCGATCTGATTTTTGTCTCTGGTCAGTGGTCGAGAGATCTGGACTTAAAGGAAATAGTCATCGAACCTTTGTCATGGTCAGATCACTCTCTCCTTCGCCTGGACTTTCTGACCGGCATTCAACACCGCAGGGAGACGGAGCCGATGCGTTGGTTCCGTCCCAGGCGCCTGATGGACCCAGAGAGGTTCCGGACGGAGCTTGGGCCATTCCCTGAGGGTCTGGCTCACGGCACGTCTGAGGAACTTGTTGCGGCCTGGGAACGGGCCGCGGCGGGGGCCTTAGATCGTGTCGTGCCTTTGCGGCCTCTGACCCGGCGCAGGTCCCAACCAGCTCCTTGGTTCTCCGCTTTGTGGCGAAGGTTGTAGAGAGTATGGTGGCATATCAGTTTCCCTTACACCTGGATGAAACCGTCTATCTAGACCCGTTCCAGTCCGGTTTTCGGCCCGGTTACAGCACGGAGACGGCTTTGGTCGCGTTGGTGGATGATCTCTGGAGGGCCAGGGATAGGGGTTGTTCCTCTGCCCTGGTCCTATTAGACCTCTCAGCGGCTTTCGATACCATCGACCATGGTATCCTGCTGCGCCGGTTGGAGGGATTGGGAGTGGGAGGCACCGTTTATCGGTGGTTCTCCTCCTATCTCTCCGACCGGTCGCAGTCGGTGTTGACAGGGGGGCAGAGGTCGGCCCCGAGGCGCCTCACTTGTGGGTGCCGCGGACTTTATAGGCATTACGGAGACCTGGTTGGGCGCAGAAGGGGCGTGCCCTGGTACAGATGTGCCCACCAGGTTTCCGTGCATTCCATCAGCCATGAAACACTAGTATAAGAGAGAACTCTAAGCCATCAAGACCATCATTCTTCTCCTGACATTGAAAGGCCCCATGAAATAGGAACTGGGGGGCAGGGAGAAACAAAAGTTTTCTCCTCTCAGTGGGAAAATGGCCTTCTCACAAAGCTGCAGCAATACAAACAAAAATGGCAGAAATTAACTATCAGCGGATATTGAATGATCAGACAAGTTCCTGGGGAATCTGAACTGGTGCAAAGCCTTCCAGTGTTAGTCCTTTAAGTAACACATGGTTAAATAAATTTTGGATAACACAGCTCAAGTGGTTGCAACTTATATAGATTTATGTTGCCAGATCTAATCAAGTATTGTACTATAAAAATACCAAGGCCCTAGTTTATGTATTTCATAGTGGCTTCTAATAGCTTATTTAGATCCAAAGTAAGCAATGCGCTCATACAAGCAATTAGATGCATGTCTCATATAAATTAGCTCTCCTTGCTTGGGTACATTATTAATGGGTATTAAAAGATATATTGGATTCACTGGTTGTGTTTTGTTACAATACAGGCCATTCCACCTTTCCAGTTGAAAAGTGTTACGTGGAAAATGACTCTACAGAGATTTGGAAAAATTCTTGTGCAAAACTATACTATATCATTTCATGACATTTTCATAGGCTACTAAAGTAAATCTTGTTATTTTTCTTATGCTGCAGCATAGCTGATCATTCTTTCATACTGCACCCCCCCCCCAAAAAAAATTCTCACATTTACAAAAAATTTTTATGGAATACCACTAATGCATTTTCATTTTCCATTCACTGTTCTTTATATCTAAGCTATTATGCACTTTAATTCAGCACAATAGATGAACCAATGAATTAAATAATTAAATAAATAAGACTACTAGAACATAGCACTTCCCTGAAATTAGAACTCAGTCTAATATATGTGAACATTCATGAGTGAGCAAAAATAATGCAATTTTTTTCCTGTTGTTTATTGAGCAGCCAGATTACACCCCATCTTCATCTTCATACATTTCTTACATTTGCCACCAAATTACAGAAGGTGTCATATGAATTCCAGGTACAGATCTGTTGTGTCTTGCCCGCCCTCAGAGCAGCCGGGGCCTTCTTACCTGCTCCCGCACACTGAGGAATGTATGCCTCCCGGTCCCAGTCCTGGCTCCATGCCCACACAAACTGCAGAAGGAGAATCTCCCTGCCCCAGCCCTGACTCCATGCCCAGGCAAACGGAGCAGCTAGACCCCTCCCCCTCCTCCACAGCAGGTGAGCCTGAGGAGGGTTTATTACCAACAGCTGATTGGTGTGACCCTCGCATCAGAAGATTGGAGAGGCGGAGGCTGCAGAGGGAAGGGAGGGGCAGGCCTTAATGAGTGCTGAGTCATGGAGCCACACCCCATGGCCTATATAAAGGATCTACTATCTGGCAGTCTCTGAGTCAGGCAAAAGTCAAACTTATCTTGCTGAAGTCACTTACTGGTCTCCTGCCTGCTCTGAGGACTTTGCTAGGACTTTGGGCAGAGCTGCAGAGGCAAGCCTGATTCGGATTTCCCGGACCCAGCCGTCAGCGGAGGAGTGGGACACGACAAGATCCAAAGTTTTCCTTACATGTCATGGCGCTCAGTAAAAATCTCCAAAGGAGAAATGATGGCAAAGAATCCAAGAGCAGAGAAGAGTTTTCCCAGTGATCAAATGGACCAACCACCAAGTTTTGCAGAACTGAAGCACTAGAAAAATACAATTATAGCAAGGTTGCAAGATATGGGTTTGTCTTCAGAAGAAGGAAAAAAGAAGCGATCTAAAGAGTGCATAAGCTTGTGGGAGGCGGAATATTAACTGAACCATGGTTAGTGTCAGGCACAAAAGACCAGGTCCACATGTCAAAGTTCAATTAAACTGATTTATCACTAAAAGCCTATGCATGGGAATCTTCTCAACTAACGGTCAGCACTTTATTTATTTATTATTTATTTATTTAATTTTGTCATAACAATATACAAAAGCATAACACAAAAGATTATATAATATATAAACATATATATGAGGAGAAACAAGGTAGTATAAGCATATATATATATATATATATATATATATATATATATATATATATATATATATATATATATATATATATATATATATATATATGTCTTTGGTTGTTCGGGTTTTCTCCGTGTAAAATTGAAGTGTCTTGGCGACGTTTGACAAAGTCTCATTCGTCATCTTCAGGCTTCAGCTTCGTGCTTCTGGGAGCAATGTGTGATCGCAGCTGTTTCTTCCTTTTAACTGCTAGTGGGGGTTTGAACTGATTGGGTGGGAGCTTGGCTGTGCTCTGATTGGATGGGGGTTTTTCTGTGCTCTGATTGGCTGGGGGTGTGTCCTGTGTTGGTGGGGGCTTGGTTGTGCTCAGTCTAGTCTGTGCTGCAGGGGGATTTGAGCTGGTGAGCTGCATAGCTGTTGTTTGGCTTTGTGGTCGTGCTACATCTTCATAGTGGGTGTCAGTCTGCTGCAGACACTTCCAATTTTACACGGGAGAAAACAACAACCAAAGACCTATATACAAACACCCGTGAAAACCTCAGAAAACATATATATATATATATATATATATATATATATATATATATATATATATATATAAGTCTTTGGGTGTTCGGTTTTCTCCCGAATATATATATATATTTGTTTTCTGAGGTTTTCACAGGTGTTTGTATATAGGTCTTTGGTTGTTCGGGTTTTCTCCCGTAAAATTGAAGTGTCTTGGCGACGTTTGACAAAGTCTCATTCGTCATCTTCAGGCTTCAGCTTGCTTCTGGGAGCAATTTGCTCCCAGAAGCACGGTTGAAGCCTGAAGATGACGAATGAGACTTCGTCAAACGCCGCCAAGACACTTCCAATTTTACACGGAGAAAACCCAATAACCAAAGACCTATATATATATATATATATATATATATATATATATATATATATATATATATATATATATATATATATATATATATATATATATATATATATATATATATATATATATATATTTGTTTTCTGAGGTTTTCACAGGTGTTTGTATATAGGTCTTTGGTTGTTCGGTTTTCTCCGTGTAAAATTGGAAGTGTCTTGGCGACGTTGACGAAGTCTCATTCGTCATCTTCAGGCTTCAGCTTGCTTCTGGGAGCAATTTGCTCCCAGAAGCACGGGCTGAAGCCTGAAGATGACGAATGAGACTTCGTCAAACGCCGCCAAGACACTTCCAATTTTACACGGAGAAAACCCGAATAACCAAAGACCTATATATATATATATATATATATATATATATATATATATATATATATATATATATATATATATATATATATATATATATATATATATATATATATATATATATATATATATTTGTTTTCTGAGGTTTTCACAGGTGTTTGTATATAGGTCTTTGGTTGTTCGGTTTTCTCCCGTAAAATTGGAAGTGTCTTGGCGACGTTTGACAAAGTCTCATTCGTCATCTTCAGGCTTCAGCTTGCTTCTGGGAGCAAGGTGTGATCGCAGCTGTTTCTTCCTTTTAACTGCTAGTGGGGGTTTGAACTGATTGGGTGGGAGCTTGGCTGTGCTCTGATTGGATGGTTTTTCTGTGCTCTGATTGGCTGGGGGTGTGTCCTGTGTTGGTGGGGGCTTGGTTGTGCTCAGTCTAGTCTGTGCTGCAGGGGGATTTGAGCTGGTGAGCTGCATAGCTGTTGTTTGGCTTTGTGGTCGTGCTACATCTTCATAGTGGGTGTCGGTCTGCTGCATGAATGGATTGGAGGGGTTTGAAATGGCTAATGTTGCAGCTGCGGTCTGGCTTCTGGTCCTTGGTCGTGCTTCATGATCAGTGTGGGTTTGGGTCTGCTTTCTGGCTGGATGTGCGGTGGTGACATCCTGTGTGGACCTTGTGAGTGTGGGTCTGGTGTCATTCCTCGTGTTAGGGACTCGTTTGTCAATAAGGGCGGGTTTCCAAATGGCTGGTAGGCGGGAGGTGTCATCTCGTTTGTTCATGCTGTGTGGGCGTTTTTCTATCTCAATGGCTTCTCTGATTATTCTGTTGTTAAAGTGTTCAGTTTTGGCGATAGTTCTGGTCTTTTTAAAGTCAATATTTAAAGTCAATTTAAAGTCAACCAAGGACCAGAAGCCAGACCGCAGCTGCAACATTAGCCATTTCAAACCCCTCCAATCCATTCATGCAGCAGACTGACACCCACTATGAAGATGTAGCACGACCACAAAGCCAAACAACAGCTATGCAGCTCACCAGCTCAAATCCCCCTGCAGCACAGACTAGACTGAGCACAACCAAGCCCCCACCAACACAGGACACACCCCCAGCCAATCAGAGCACAGAAAAACCATCCAATCAGAGCACAGCCAAGCTCCCACCCAATCAGTTCAAACCCCCACTAGCAGTTAAAAGGAAGAAACAGCTGCGATCACACATTGCTCCCAGAAGCACAGACACTTCCAATTTTACACGGGAGAAAACCCGAACAACCAAAGACCTATATATATATATATATATATACATATATATATATAAGCATATATATATATATATATATATACATATATATATATATATATATATATATATAGGGGAAGAAACAATAGGACAGGAATGGTAGGCACGTTTGTGCTCTTATTCACGCCCTTAGAGTCTTCTTAGGAATGTGGTGAGGTCAACAGTGGATAGATTTTGAATAAAGCTTTTGGGGTTATGAGAAGAGACCACAGAGTCAGGTAATGCATTCCAAGCATAGATAATTCTGTTACAGAAATCGTGTTTTCTGCAATCTAAACTGGAGCGGTTGACATTAAGTTTAAATCTGTTGGTAGCTCTTGTGTTATTGTAGTTGAAACTGAAGTAGTCATTGGCAGGAAGGACATTACAATGGATGATTCTATGAGCTAAACCCAGGTTCTGTCGAAGGCGACGAAGTTCCAAGTTTTCTAGACCCAGGATATCAAGTCTGGTGGAATACGGTATTTTATTGGTTACGGAGGAGTGGAAAACTCTTCTCGTAAAATACCTTTGGACACGCTCAACTGTATTGATATCAGATATATGGTATGGGTTCCAGACAAGTGAGAAGTAATCAAGAATTGGCCTAGCAAATGTTTTATATGCTCTGGTCAGTAGCATGGTATTTTTGGAAAAGAAGCTACGTAGAATTAAATTAACAACTCTTAGAGCCTTTTTTGCTATATAGTTGCAGTGGGCTTTGGCACTTAGATCGTTGGATATAAAAACTCCAAGGTCTTTGACAGGGTGGGGGTCATCTGTGAGGTAATGTCCATCAAGCATGTACTTAGTGATTGGGTTCTTTCTTCCAATATGTAAGACTGAGCATTTGCTGGTTGAGATTTGTAGTTGCCAAATTTTAGACCAAGCGGTTAGATAATCAAGGTCTTTTTGAATTGTAGATGTATTGTCAGTGGTGTTAAAAAGTTTGACATCGTCAGCAAAGAGAACACAGTTACTTGAGATATGATCACAAAGATCATTTATGTATATTATAAAGAGAGTTGGTCCAAGAACGCTACCTTGAGGAACACTTGGTTAGAGATAGACTAATCAATGGCATCCGGGGTGGTGGTGGTTAGATTTAATTCGCTTGTCGCTACAAAGGGATTCTAGGCTGATTCCCCTTTTTCACTCCACCCCCAGGCACTGCTATTCCTTCTCCTACAATTACTGTCTGCAGTAAGGATGACCACCAGATGGCAGCAAAGAGATATAGAAACCTCCAGATCTCCAAATCTTTGCAGCCCAGATTTGACAGGTTTAACCATGGTTTAATGAATTAATCCAATATCTTGAATTCACACAATCCAGTGGATCACAAGCTAGCCAACTTGATTTTAACATTTACATCCATTTATTTATATTTTGCATTTCTGAACCACCCATTTCCCTCAAAGAGATGCGTTACTTCATGTTTAATCACCATTCACTAAGTTAAACTAAATTGCCTTGATGAACATAGAACTATATGCTAATGATATGATCTTTTTTTAAAATTTAATTTTGTCACAACAGTATACATAAACATTGTCATAGTAAAAAAGAAAAACATATCATGAAATATATATCTTACTCTGCATTATACAATAATATCTTACTCTGCATTATACAAGTAATATATAATATATAATATAATCTTGACAGACTAGAACATTGTCCACTATCTAACAAAATGAAATTCAACAGTGAAAAAAGTAAGGTTCTACATTTAGGCAAAAAAACCAAAATGCACAGGTGCCGTATATGTGGTACCTTGCTCAATAGTAGTAACTGTGAGAGGGATCTTGGAGTCCTAGTGGACAACCATTTAGATATGAGCCAGCAGTGTGCAGCAGCTGCCAAAAAAGCCAACACAGTTCTGGGCTGCATAAACAGAGGGATAGAATCAAGATCACGTGAAGTGTTAGTGCCACTTTATAATGCCTTGGTAAGGCCACACTTGGAATACTGCATTATGTTTTGGTCGCCGCGATGTAAAAAAGATGTTGAGACTCTAGAAAGAGTGCAGAGAAGAGCAACAAAGATGATTAGGGGACTGGAGGCTAAAACATATGAAGAACGGTTGCAGGGACTGGGTATGTCTAGTTTAATAAAAAGAAGGACTAGGCGAGACATGATAGCAGTGTTCCAATATCTCAGGGGTTGCCACAAAGAAGAGGAAGTCGGGCTGTTCTCCAAAGCACCTGAGGGTAGAACAAGAAGCAATGGGTAGAAACTAATCAAGGAAAGAAGCAACTTAAAACTAAGGAGAAATTTCCTGACAATTAGAACAATTAATAAGTGGAACGACTTGCCTGCAGAAGTTGCGAATGCTCCAACACTGGAAATTTTTAAGAAAATGTTGGATAACCATCTGACTGAGATGGTGTAGGGTTCCTGCCTGGGCAGGGGGTTGGACTAGAAGGCCTCCAAGGTCCTTTCCAACTCTGTTGTTGTTGTTGTTGTTGTTGTTGTTGTTGTTGTTGTTGTTGTTGTTATTATTATTATTATTATTATATGGTGGACTAATATTTGATTTAGTGTGTTATGCATGATCAAGCTAAATGCAATACTATGTAAATAGCAATTCTGTTGCCAGTTTTTTAAATTGAATACAAGCAGACATGGGAACAGCAGATTTATAACCTTAGGAGGGAAGTAAAATGTTTTAACCCTTCAGTGTTACCGTGATCCTAATCCAGTCTGATTCACATGCTGGCTTTTTGTTTTAGAAGGAAAATATCCCTCTAACCCAATGGAAATTTGCTTTCCATTTAAAAACAGCTGGTAAAAAAGAACAGATCTGATTTAAGGCAGAATTACAGCAAGATAAGTATGGCTAAAATCCTATTTTCTCATTAGGGTTGTAATCCAGATTAGCAGACCTGTGCCTCCTATTTACACAAATATTGCAAACAATGAATTACCCATTTAGGTCACGTATGATTTGATATCTGCTCAGAAGCTGTGGAAAGCAGGAAGTGAAAGGCAGAGATTTTGAAGCATTTAGAGCTAGAATGAATATACATTGTACCAGGGGTGAAATGCTCCTGGTTCAGACCGGCTCGGCCGATCCGGTAGCGATGGTGGCTGCTGGTTCGGAGGACCAGTAACAAAAATCCCTGGCCCGCCCCCTGCCCCTGCTGAGCCGCACCATCAGCAGAGGTGTTTTTTTTTTAACTTTTAAAAGCAGTTTTTCTTCAGCCGAAAACATGCCTTTAAAAGTAAAAAAAAACCTCTGATGATCACGGGGCTGAGCAGAGATCATCAAAACCCTTTAAAAGGTTTTTTTAAAAAACCCTGTTCAGCTGAAGGGAAAAAAAGAAAAAAAAGAGGTTATAAAAGCCTCCTCTGGCAATCCCAGAGGAATTTCCTGATCATCACAGACTTTTAAACTCACTTTTTAACAGCCCCTACTTACAAGAGCCCCCACTCACGCCCAGCCAATTCCCCCTGCTCACTTACCTATAATTACTGCTCCTTTCGGGCTGGCAATGGCGTGCTTTTCTTCAGCTACTGATTACAGCTTGCTTTGACTTCCTGCTTTGCTGAATGAGGAACTCTGGGAGTTGAAGTCCACAAACTAAGTTCCTAAGGTTGGAGACCCCTGTTCTAAAAAATAAAAATAAAAATAATAAAATAAAATATTTGTGCAGCTTTCTGAGATTTGGTGTGTTTCTGTAGTGTTTCACTCTAACTACACAAACACACAAAATCTCACAAAGTTGTATGTGGCGTGTGTGTGTTTGTGTGAGTCAGTTGTGTTGTGTGTGTGTAAAGTGTGAAAGTATGAGGTTCCTGCTTGTTGCAGGGGCCATTTTGGGTGAAGTGTAGCTGCTTTTACATTGTGTGTGAGTCAGTTGTGTTGTATTTTGTGTGTGTAAAGTGTGAAAGTTGGTTTTTGGTACCTCTTAATGTTTTGTAAACCTTATTTATTATATTTATTATTTATTGTTATTGGCCACGCCCACCCAGTCATCTGACCACCAAGCCACACCCAACAGTTAAGCCATGCCCACAGAACTGGTAGGGGAAATTTTTAGATTTCACCCCTGCATTGTACGTATTGCAATTTTTTTTTAATTTAATTTTTTATTGGCCAAGTGTGATTGGACACACAAGGAATTTGTCTTGGCGCATATGCTCTCAGTGTACATAAAAGAAGATACGTTCATCAAGAATCATAAGGTACAACACTTAAGGATAAATGGTGAAATGGTATAGGGTTTCCTGCCTGGGCAGGGGGTTGGACTAGAAGACCTCCAAGGTCCCTTCCAACTCTGTTATTATTATTATCATAGGGTAGAAATAAGCAATCAGGAAACCATATCAATATAAATTGTAAAGATACAAGCAACAAAGTTACAATCATACAGTCATAAGTGGAAGGAGATAGGTGATGGGAACGATGAGAAGATTAATAGTAGTGCAGATTTAGTAAATAGTTTGACAGTTGGGGGAATTGTTTAGCAGAGTGATGGCGTTCGGGAAAAAACTGTTCTTGTGTCTAGTTGTTCTGGTGTACAGTGCTCTGTAGTGTCGTTTTGAGGGTAGGAGTTGAAACAGTTTATGTCCAGGATGCGAGGGGTCTGTAAATATTTTCACAGCCCTCTTTTTGACTCATGCGGTATACAGGTCCTCAATGGAAGGCAGGTTGGTAGCAATTGTTTTTTCTGCAGTTCTAATTTCTAAAGTGATTTGACAGAAATAACTTAAAAAACAGTGGGGCTGAGACTTTTGCACAACTGCAGAAGGTTCCATGGTACAGATTCCTAAAATGACAACATTCTGATGAAAACCTTTAAGATTGGTACTGAAAAGACATGCCCTAAAATGGCTGTAACAGAATAGAAATTCCTTGACTCATTGCGATATTTGCAAAGTTAAGAATTCATTTAAAAAAAAATATCTGACATAATACATGAATGTTTAGAGTGCTTCTTTTCCCTCATAGGAAATCTCATATTGCAGTTTTATTCTTCACTGGGATATGTTCTCTTATTCTCTTAATCCCCTACTTTATAAACCTGTTACAATCTTCTAAGTATTACCTGGCTGATTGCAAATAGCAAATGTTTGTAGATACATCTGTAGCAGCCCAGTTAAAAAAAACAACTCTCTGTTCTGTTTTCTTCCTTTCTTGCCCCTGATAGCAATATATGATTCAACAAAAGAGAGAGGGAGGCAGTGGCAGATTTTGGTGATTGGTGGGCCCATCCCATAATTCAAGTGTTTCCTCCAGGGCTGCCTGTATATCCCAAGACCCTTTGCAACTTCCAGAGCCCTCTCTCCCAATTAGTTGGCAAGCAAATGTAAACTGTAAAGAACAGATGTAAACTACAGTGTAAGCTTTAAAATAGACATACAAATGTTTAAAAAGTAAAACTGTCCCCAAAGAGTTGCCATAAATTTCACTGCCTGCCATACACTGATGTATTCCCATGCAGTTATTGACTCTCAGTCCCTCTTCCCATGTTACTACAACTCTTGTCAATCAAAACATTGCCCGCCCTTATCCTAATTGGAAGGAACCAAGTCCAGAGTGTGACTCGTAGCCAGCAATCGCAGTCAGCAATTCCTTCGAAGGCAGATGATTGGCAGTGAGGCTCCTTTTTTGGACTGAACTATCCATCGCCAATCTATCTGAATGGGCAAAGGAAAGGTTAAAGCAGTGTAACAGTCTGAGAGCTTTCTTTTTTCATGGAGTCCATCTCAGCAAAGACCTCACTTGGAAAAACAATACGATCCAGGTCACCAGGAAGGCCCAACAGAGACTCCATTTTCTTAGGGTCTTGTGTAAAAACAGGGTGGAACAACAATTGATGACCTCCTTTTACTAGTCCACAATAGAAAGCGTCCTCACTTATTGTATCACGATATGGCATGCTGGTCTGACAGCCGCGGATAGAAGAACATTACAGAGGGTGGTAAGCACAACACAAAATATCGTGGGCTGTCCCCTGATGCCACTAGATGAGATCGCTAGGGCTCGTTGCCTTAGAAGAGTGGCGCAATATTGAGTTTCTTTCTCACTCCTTCCATTCCTTCAGGGCTAAGATCATGTTTACACAACCAGTCTTGCATTCCTTCCAATCCTCTAGAAGTAGAGCCAATTAATTTCAAACTTAACATGCTGTGCAAGACAAATTGCTGTGAAAGCAGCCCTATAGCTAAAATGTGGAGCTAGGAGACTCGTGTTTCCCAGTTGAAAGAAATTCTTAACTGCAATCCCATCTCCAGCATCCTCAGCTGTTCCTCCTTCGCACTGGATTTGAGTTGCCACAGCACCTTTTCACTGTCTTTTTAAAGAGAATGAAGGGTACCATTTATGTATTTATTCTTATTGACTTATTGATTTGCAATTCAATTAAAATAGACATACACTTAAATCACAATTAAAATAATCATTAAGAGCATAAAACCCTGACATAAATTCTAACTCATAATAGTCCCAACTGGGTCTTAAAAGTCTGACGAAAGAGCTCTGCATTTACACCTTTAATGGGGTATGATGGGCCTCTGTAGGGAGACTATGCCACAACCTGGGAACTACTGTACCACAGGAAAACATTGATTCCAATTTCCCACTTCTCTCTCATGGGTGAGGCCCCTAAGCATTCTCAAATAGACAAGGCAGACAGGACAAGTCTGTCTGAAAGAAAAGATTTTAAAGATAAGTGGGAGCCAATCCATGTAGGGCTTTGAGCAGTGGTGGGTTTCAAATTTTTTTACTACTGGTTCTGTGGGTGTGGCAGGGGAAGGGATACTATAAAATCTCTATTCCCACCCCACTCCAGGGGAAGGTTACTGAAAAATCCTCATTTTCTCCTGATCAGCTGGGACTCAGGAGACAGAGAATAGATGGGGTTGGGACCAGTCAGAATTTTTACTACCGGTTCGCCGAACTACTCAAAAGTTCCACTACCGGTTTTCCAGAACTGGTCAGAACCTGCTAAAACCCACCTCTGTCTTTGAAGCTTAAAATCAGCACTTTGAATTGTACTCAGAAATTTACCAGAAACCAATACAGGCATTACCTTACAATACAAATTAAGCAAAAAGTTGAAGTAGCTAGGTGCTAAGTCACTGATAGGCTTTATGCTGTCATATTGTTCAGAAGATGTGTCCATAAGCAGCAGACACAGCAACAGCGTATGAGGAAAACTGCAGAATACTCTGAATTGATTTACGAGGGGTTTCTGGATAAAGCAGCTGCTCCATAGAATTGTCCCTACTGGTGCTATTCTTTGTTTATTATGCATTGGTTAAATATTGCACTGTTTGGCCTTTAAACCTTTGATATTTTAGACCAGAGGTCTTCAAACTTGGCAGCTTTAAGACTTGTGGACCTCAACTTCTAGCATAGCTGGCTGAAGAATTCTGGGAGTTGAAGTCCACAAATCTTAAAGCTGCCAAGTTTGAAGACCTCCTTTTTAGACTATCATGCCAAATCTAAAATGTCTAAGAGAGTCCTATATTGGGAGAAGACGGGGAGGACAGAGAAACCTCTGGGTTATGTTGGAGATGATATAGACAAAAAAAGTAGTATATGGTCATTAAGTTGAAAAAGCAGCTCAATGCAAATTAAATAAAAATGATTTCAGACATTTGCCACATATTAGGCACACACAGTAGCTATAGCTAATCATTTTTTTCTAATACTTTTAAAGTAATCAGGTATGTTTCAAGTGCTTTGATGAAAACAAGATATATTGCATCTAATGCAGTACCACAATCTATTACGAAAGTTATTTAATTAATTTTTGTTCCTGTCTCCAAAAACTGGCACAAAGTCAGAAAAGACCACAGCTTTTGAAAGGCACCAATACCACTGTTGGATGGTGTTAGAAACGACTGAACTGAAACAAAATTCTAATGTAATAATTTTTCATAGATGTCTATGAAGATTCTCAATCATCTGGATCAAGGCTGTCCCAAAGGTGCATTTCCAAAGACAACTGGACTTTGTTTTTTCCCTTGAAAATGTTTCACTTCTCATCCAAGAAGCTTCTTCAATTCAGTTCAAGGAAAAAGAAAGCCCAGTTGCCTTTTGAAAAACACATTTGGGATTTTCATAGATGCATTTGCCAAGATCGTAACCAACACTGAGCTTGTAAACTTACTAAAAGGCTTGTTTAGAAGGTGAGCTTTCCTATTCTATCATACAAATAAGTAGTGTGACTATCAAGAAGACCTTATTGAATTCCAGTACATGCCATATCATGGCTCTTTGCATATTTGGCAACAAGAATGGCCATTTAGCAATATCATAATTTGAAGAAGCCTATCCCTACTATATGATTTGTCCACTTGGGGATTCCCAACATTTTGATTAGCCACAATAGCTACCCATTGGCTTGAGCGATTAGTATTCTAATAATTAGTGGAGTACCCCACTTCACTTTTAGGCAGTGGTGGGATTCAGCCAGTTCAGGAAAACCAGTTGTTAACTTTCTGAGCACTTTGGTGAACTGACTGTTGGAAGAAATCATTAAGGCAGAGAACCAGTTGTTAAATTATTTGAATCCCACCATGGCTTTTAGGCCTTTAAAACATTAATACTTAAACCAGTGATGGCTAACCTTTTTGCTGTCACGTGCCAAAAGCGGGGGGAGTGCAGGGAGGTTGCGCATATGCGTGCCCACACTTATAATTCAGTGTGCCCCGCTCCCTGTGCTGCGTATGTGACCCCCCCATACTCTCCCCACTTTTGGCACGTGATGGCCCAGTGGGCCCAGTGGGCCTGTTTTTCACCCTCCCCGAGCTCTAGATGCTTTCTTGGAGCCTGGGGGGGGCGAAAATGGCCTTCCCCACCCACCCCGAGGCACTCCAGAGGTCAGAAATGGCCTGATTCCAGACTTCCAGTGGGCCTGGAATCAGCTGGCTGGCACATGCATGCACACCGGAGCTAAGCTAGGGCAAAGCTCACATGCCCACCAATATGGCTCCGTGTGCCACCTATGGCATGCATGCCATAGGTTTACCATCACAGACTTAAACTATAAGACCTCTTTCCTTGCCCCAAATTGGTGCAGATCTTTACTTTTTCATTAACTGTTTGTTTTTTGGTTGAATTCTAAAGGCGGTGTCACCATATTTTGTTGCTTGCCAGCATTATGTGCTTATTTAGGGGTGCTAAAATATGTCATTGCTGTAAAAGTATCTGCCCTCTAAAAAAGTTTCGCCTACTGTGAAACTTCCCTTTATGTCGGTGAACCTGATACGGCTCATTCAACAGGCTGCAGTTAGCCTGTTATTACAGTTTGCAAGGGCTTAAGCATTTGCTGAAATTTAAGAGAATGGAGCCAGTTTCTATCAAACTTTTCACCATATGGAATGCTCTGACTTGCATCATCTCACAAAGAACGATTCTTCAGGAAAAATATCAACAGTACACTATTATTTTCTCCTGCTATGTTCTCAACCACAGGTTAGCTATAGAATATGCAAAGTATTACTCATTCTAGCTGATTCCACTCAGACTGATTTCATGTCAATTTAAGACTTATGCTTTTAAACAAAACACATTTCTTTAGTAAAAAATTGCAAATACAGGAGTCAGAATTACCAGTGAAAATCCTTCACACATAAACCAAATATTTGCTATAATTATTAACTTGATATCTGCAATAACAATGGTTTATTTCTACCATCCTTAAATTTTTATCTAAATTCACACTTAGATTATGTTATTTTCTCAGTTTTCTTCAGTTACAAAGCTCAAGAAAAAGGATAGTAAATGGTTACCACCAGAGGTGGGCTTCAGCAGGTTTTGACTAGTTCTGTAGAACCGATAGCGGAAATTCTGAGTAGTTCGGAGAACTGGTAAATACCACCTCTGACTGGCCCTGCCCCCATCTTTTCTCTGCCTCCCGAGTCCCAGCTGATCGGGAGGAAATGGGGATTTTGCAGTAACCTTCCCCTGGAGTGGGAAGGGAATGGAGATTTTACAGTATCTTTCCCCTGCCACACCCACCAAGCCATGCCCACCAAGCCATGCCACGCCCACCAAGCCATGCCCATAGAACTGGTAGTAAAAAAAATTGAATCCCATCACTGGTTACCACACACCACTCCTGGGGAAGAATCAGAGCTCTTCTAGCAGGGATTTCAAAACAGGAGAACTGTCCTGTCTTGTGATTGAATCTGCCAGGTGAAGTGCTGCACAAACCATTACTACACCAACCAGGAGCAAAATCTTTATAAGTTCCTGGAGAATGATGACTGTTTGAGAATTATTGTTTTTATTCTGGTGTGGAGGAACATTCACAAAATATGAAACTAAATTTCACAACCCTACAAATAGTGTTTGATAGATTTGGTTGAAATGCAACCTAATGTTAAATAGTTATCCATTTTTCTTTGGGATAAATGGAAAAATGATTAACTTAAGCATTATTTGCCAATTGAAACAGGGAGGAAGGGAAAGAAGAGAGGAGGAATAAGGGCCAGAAAATGGAAGGAAAGAATTAAGGGAGGGAAGGAAAGAACATTTCCGATGATCCCTGCCAACTTTCCACAGAGAAACTCAGTGGACAGCCAATGGGAAGTTTCTCCCATTCCCACTGTTTTTTCATCCATCTGTGGTTTTTTGGTTTTTCGGTTTCTCTGTTTAGGTAAAGACATTTCTTTGAAATTCTGACCCAACAGGTCATGGATTGTCTAATTATTCTTATAACTTCTTAAACGATATATGAATTAGATCTCTTTCAGAATCCAACATGGTATTTAAACAAGTTCCAATGAAGTAGATCTGAAATCTTCCAAAAGATCTTCCAAAAACACATTAGTTCAACCATTAACTTGCAGCTGATTGGTTCTTCTAGCATGGCATTTCACTCTCCTTGTATTACTGACAGCTTCTCATATTGACTAATATCTTATTCGCTATTGTGACACTCTAAAAAAATAAATTTCAATAACCTAATTACAGTAGTGTAACATAGGATGTTTTTATAAGACCCGAAAATCCTTATAACTGTCTCTTGATTTTTATTCATCATGACTGTTTTCAAGAAACCCACTGTAGAACATCTGGCTCCTAACACTTCCTAGCTCTGGGATTCTTAGTGCTATCTGAGGTTGGTGGTTTTCTTGAAGATGTTTCATTACTAAACTAGGTAACATCATCAGTGTTAGCAAACTTCTGCAAGAAAACCATCACACTCAGAGAGCACCATAGACCCTTCAGTTCAACCCTGAACTACAAATATTCTCTTCTATCAGAACCTCCTAACTATCAATTTTGCTTTCTAGAGACAATGTCCAAATGAGTAGAGGCTATGCAGGTGCAGTCATTCTTGAAAGAAACATTATTAGCTAATTTGTTCAAGTTTTGATTCAGGCCTGGTCCAAGAGCTGAATCAGCCTTGGAGACCCTGATGTCCTTAACAGGGTAATAGATGTGGGAGTCCAACTTCCTGGAATCTCTTGGTGATTTTGTTACAACTTTCCATCATATCCTTCTTGACTAGCTCTTTGTGAGGAGAACCACAGTTGTTCAACTTTCTGCAGTCCAGAGAATAGTATTGTGTTTTAGCCCAACGGCTGTCTAGCCTTTTTATGGTATTGTGGTTCTATGTTACAGAGTATTTATGTGGTTCATAGTTTCAGCATCTTTTTAGAGGTTTGTAATTAATTATCAATATGAGTTTGTTTAACTGGTTTTAATTTTATAAATTTTATAAAAAGTTTCATATAAAAAAACTTCTGCCAACCTAGCAGTTTAAAAATGCAAGTAGAAAAATAGGAACCACCTTTGCTGGGAAGGTAACAGAATTCCATGCGCCTTTGGTGTTGAGTCATGCTGGTCACGTGACCACGGAGACATCTTCGGACAGCTCTAGCTCTTCGGCTTTGAAACTGAGATGAGCACCTCCCCCTAGAGTTGGGAACGACTAGCACATATGTGCGAGGGGAACCTTTACATTTACCTTTAATTTTATAAAGGTAAAAAGTGTGACACTGTTTTGGGGATTGTTTTTAATGATAAAAAAGAACAAATTGTGACCAGATAAAGTTATTCGTAATATTTTGCATACCATTGTTTTATGAAACTTACTTATATTTTCCAGTGCTCCTTAATCAACATATTGGCTGTTACTAATATATGTACAATTAAATTACAGTGAAGAGCTCAGTAATAGGAGCCTGGAAAGTCTGGCAGAAAGCTACTGGAAGGTTGATTATGTCTGAAATTTCATTGAATATAATTCTCTGAGCTCTGTCTATCTTCATATTACTCATTAGCTGTGGTAAAAAGGCCTCTTTGTGCAACCTCTCAAGAAAGTCGGGGGGAAAGAGACAATCTAAAAACCAATCCATCATCTTCGCATTCACAACAATGTTGGATATTGAATAATATATAAAATAAAATATAGCAAAACAAAAAATATCCTCTCCAACAGTACAGAACATAATAACCAGGAATTTTCATACGACAAAGATTTTACAGTTTTTTTAGGTGAAATATTGGCAGCTCTGACAATGAAGTAGGCATATGCTTTCATTTGTATTGATAAAGCAGTGCATCTTTCCAGTTAGTATCATGGCTTTTTAAAAAGCTACAATGAAATGAAATGTATCATGAAAACAGGATAGCCAAAAAATTTCTCTCCTCTGCCTTCAAACTGGCTCACTGCAGGTCCAGCATGTGTACTAGTGCTGTCCTGTTCCACTGACCTTGGCATCCTAAGCAGCTTCTCATGACATCACAATAATGCTTTGGCTTAAAGGAGGCTCAGTTAATTTGGATGTGTCTATTTTCAGCCAGCTGTCACTGCAACCCTTACATAAATATAAGGAAGAAAAGAGAACCAGATGTCTCTCGTGCAAAATTCTTTGAATTCTGGGCATCCCCAACCTCCAGTTTTTGAAGCATTAGGGATAAATATGAAATCAATTCCTGAAGAACCTATTCAAATGGACCTTCTGAATATTGGACCTTCTGAATGCTGTGCAGGTCTCATCATTTTTTCCCTTTGTCCTTTTAGTTTTGCTATGGATGTGTTATTATGTCAGTATTCTTTAACTCATACTCTGCTGAATATTTTTAACGGTGCTTAGATGATGACCTTGTGGCTTGAGGACATTGTACTGAAAATCATTTTCATTTGCTATTTCCATGCTGGGTAAAAAGAGGGTCATTTTCCAGATATATATTGCATTTCTTTTCTCCCTTTCATGAAAATGCTTACAAAAATATATATAATCAAAATGGATTACCTGTGCAATTTAGTCAATACTGATTCATGGCTGAAATGAACTATTCAGAAATTCAGTTGCAGCTGTACTCATGAAAATAATTCTTCAAAATGATTCTAGATGCATGCATCCAAGGGAGTGATTCCAAAGTCTGACTACAAAACATTACATCAGAAGAACTGGCTCAGGAAAGGAAGGGAAGGGAAAGGGGGTTGGCAGGTATTTAATAACATTATCTAATCTTTGTTATTTTGTGAACTCATCAAGTTGTTTCGCTTAAGCATCATTATTTAAAGAGGACGGAGCCCTTTATATCTTGAACTGGAAGCAAGGAACAGCTTTTCTGTCCCTTCAAGATAATTAGAAAATCGGGGCAGGTGCCAAACTTACATAGCAATAACTTCTTAATCTTGTTTAATTAAAAAAAAGTTTTGTTTCAGTCTCTTGTAGCTTTTAAACGGCTGTACTTTCAAGCTCTAATGAGAAAAACAAATCATTTATTACAGCCTTTTAGTTGTATCTTATTTCTGTTTGTTTTATTAATGCACAGGGAAAGCAACTTTCTTCTCTGTCAATGCCTGCACGTACGTGAGTATGCATGTGTTTCAGCTGCTAGTTATATAAATCTAATATCTAGCTTTCCTGAAGGGCCATAAAGGCTTTAGGAAGTATAGGTTCCTGCTGTGACTAATCTATGCAATTTAAGAGTAAACTCACAGTACAGTACAGTGGTAAAGGCCAACTATATACAAGAGAGATTTAAGAGAGGGAGTGTGCACATCTTTCTGAGTGTGAGTCTATATTCCTGAAATATAAATAATACTAGACCTTTCCAGGGAGTCAGGACATTTTGATGAACTATATTAATAAATAAATATGAAATATTTTTCCAAAGGCTTAGAACAGATGAAGCGTTCTAAATCAGCTCTGCTAAATCCTGTGCAGTAGAACTTTTAGAATCAGCTGTTTTCAGGCAATGGACACTTGCATAGTTATGCAGGCAGAACAAAAGGAGAAGCAAAATGGCCAATTTTTCACAATCTGGCAAAATTTTGATAACCTTACCATCAAGATGACATATGGCCTCACATAATATGTTGAAATCTGATCAAATGTCACATTAGAAAAATATCAAAGTCTTGCAATATTTTTATATTTCTCATCTGAATTCTCATATGGCCCTTACAGGCAATTATATGACTAATTTTGGGAGTCCATAGATGCCAACTAGAGATCTTGGAAACACCCTGATATTCCCATAAAATAAAAATTGCATGCTATAAACAAACAAGCAAGCAAGCAAACAAATAAAGCTGAATAAAAATATTCTATTAAGGTTGCCTACACCTGTTACAATTGATAAAGCTGCTCTTCGTTCAGCTACAGTTATTCTAAGGCAATAGCAACATAATTTGGAGAGATTACTCTCTTGGTGTTTCTAAATGATGCTGTCATTTTCTTTGTCATAGCTTATGTATCACTCATAAAGAGAGAACTCAGGGGAAAATGTGTAGGGATGTCAAATGTTCCTTGATGGATCTTTGAATCCAGGAAATGTCATACCAAAGAGCGGTGGTAGTATAGTGGTTGGGATGCAGTATTGCAGGTTAACTCTGCTCACAGTCAGGAATTCAATCCTGACCAGCTTAACCTTCCATCATTCCAAGGTTGGTAAAAGGAGGGCCCAGATTGTTGGAGACAATATGCTTACTCTGTAAACTGCTTAGAGAACACTGTAAAAGCACTATGAATTGGTATATGAGTCTAAGCGCTATTGCTGTTTGAACAGTCCAGCCAGTTTCTTCTTTCAGTATATTTGGAATGGTCTTTCTAAGGAAGAAATGACCCTTTGGAGGGTTGGGATTTTTTTAAAAAAATTTGAATTTATATCCCGTCCTTCTCCGAAGACTCAGGGCGGCTTACAATGTGTTAAGCAATAGTCTTCATCCATTTGTATATTATATACAAAGTCAACTTAATTGCCCCCAACAATCTGGGTCCTCATTTTACTTACCTTATAAAGGATGGAAGACTGAGTCAACCTTGGGCCTGGTGGGACTTGAACTTGCAGTAATTGCAAGCAGCTGTGTTAATAACAGACAGACTTAGTCCGTTGAGCCACCAGAGGCCCTATTAGAATAGAATAGAATAGAATTTTATTGGCCAAGTGTGATTGGACACACAAGGAATTTGTCTTGGTGCATATGCTCTCAGTGTACATAAAAGAAAAGATACGTTCATCAAGGTATGACATTTACAACACAATTGATGGTCAATATATCAATATAAATCATAAGGATTGCCAGCAACAAGTTATAGTCATACAGTCATAAGTGGAAAGAGATTGGTGATGGGAACTATGAAACGATTAATAGTAGTGCAGATTCAGTAAATAGTCTGACAGTGTTGATGGAATTATTTGTTTAGCAGAGTGATGGCCTTCGGGAAAAAACTGTTCTTGTGTCTAGTTGTTCTGGTGTGCAGTGCTCTATAGCGTCGTTTTGAGGGTAGGGGTTGAAACAGTTTATGTCCAGGATGTGAGTGATCTGCAAATATTTTCACGGCCCTCTTCTTGATTCATATACAGGTCCTCAATGGAAGGCAGGTTGGTAGCAATTGTTTTTTCTGCAGTTCTAATTATCCTCTGAAGTCTGTGTTTTTCTTGTTGGGTTGCAGAACCGAACCAGACAGTTATAGAGGTGCAAATGACAGACTCAATAATTCCTCTGTAGAATTGGATCAGCAGCTCCTTGGGCAGTTTGAGCTTACTGAGTTGGCGCAGAAAGAACATTCTTTGTTGTCCTTTTTTAATGATGTTTTTGATATTAGCTGTCCATTTGAGATCTTGCGATATGATAGAACCTAGAAATTTGAAGGTTTCTACTGTTGGTACTGTGTTGTGACCAAATATTGATATTATGTGACCAAATAGTTTATACAGTCTTATAAAACATATTCATATTTCATATAAAATCTATCTAAGTCATGTTGACTCCCAGTGTCTTCTTAGATGTGCTTAAACAGCAGCGGTAGTCAACCTGGTCCCTACCGCCCACTAGTGGGCATTCCAACTTTCATGGTGGGCGGTAGGGGTTTTGTCCGATACTGAAGCACTTTCCTTTTTTTTAATTTAATTGTCTTTTTTTAAAAAATTCCTAGCATTATTTTAAAACATTTTCATTAGGTTTTCATAAAATTCCCCGTGACAATTTAAATTTCTGAAAATATACTATTTGTATCACCCGCACATAAGTTTAGTTCACGTTACGTAAGTGAAACTAAATAGTGCTATAGTGCGACCGCAAACAAAAGAGCCTTGTCCCAGAATAGCTCGCACATCTCCCCCCACACCACCCAGCTGTAACAGACAAGCAGAGATGGTAGCTGGCGCCCCCCCAAAACCCAATCCACAATGCGCAAGAGGCATGCACAGATGACGATACACGGTGCATTACTGTGGAACCGGTGGGCGGTTAGAAAATTTTACTACTAACAGAGATACAAAAGTGGGCGGTAGGTATAAAAAGGTTGACTACCCCTGCTATACAGTATATCACAGAAGTGAGTACACCCCCTCACATTTTGTAAATATTTAAGTATATCTTTTCATATGACAACACTGAAAAAATGACACTTGGCTACAGTGTAAAGTAGTGAGTATACAGCTTGTATAACAGTGTAAATGTGCTGTCTCGTCAAAATAATGCAACACACAGCCATTAATGTCTAAACTAAATTGGCGACAAAAGTGAGTACACCCCTAAGTGATAACCCTAGGTGATGGACTGGCCAAGCATGTCTCTAGACATAAACCCTATTAAGCATCTGTGGGGCATCCTGAAATGGAAGGTGGAGATGCGCAAGTATCGCTAATATCCACCAGCTCCATGATGTTGTCATGGAGGAGTGGAAGAGGACACCAGTGGCAACCTGTGAAGCTCTGGTGAACTCTATGCCCAAGAGGGTTAAAGCAGTGCTGGAAAATAGTAGTAGCCACACAAAATATTGACACTTTGGGCCCCATTTGGACATTATCACTTAGGGGTGTACTCACTTTTGTTGCTACCAGTTTAGACATTAATGGCTGTGTGTTGCATTATTTTGAGGGGACAGCACTGTTATACAAGCTGTATACTCACTACTTTACATTGTATCCAAGTGTCATTTCTTCAGTGTTGTCACATGAAAAGATATACTTAAATATTTATAAAATGTGAGGGGGTGTACTCACTTCTGTGATATACTGTATGGCTTTCTAGGCAACACTATGGGGGTGGTTTGTTGTTTGCCATTGAGTTGTTTTTTGGCTTCCCACAACTTGATATTGCCCATGGATCTCTTATTCAAGTACTAACAAGCTTTCACTTTGCTTATCATTTGAAAACCAAGCATAGTCTACTAGATGCTTTTAAAAAGATGCAGACTCAGAAATATAGTAATTTGTAAAGCAATGCTCTTATTCTGAAATTTGGTGGACATGTGAGGGACTTAATGATATATCATCATGTCCTCACCAATCCAATCTATTGGGTGTACTTTCAATGTATGAATACACATTGCAAAGATCTGAAGAGCAGTCTTAGAACATTCATTTGAATTTAGCATTTCCACATCAGACTTTTTCAAGGAATACAAAAAAATTGGAAATGTGAACTTTGGCGATGTAGCCTGATTATGGCATTATCCCATCTCTCTGCTTGAATATGCTTAGCTTCAAGGAATTTTGCAATATTTTTGGGAGAAAGTCTTCTTCATAGTGCTGATTCAAATCTGTCCTCTGAGGTTTTGTAAAACACCTTTGTCAGCAAATATACATATTCTGAGTTCATAACCTAAACCAGAAATAGTCGTGACCACAAAAATATTTCAAAACGACCCTTGTGGGTTTTTGGGGGTGAAAAAAGAAAGAAAAATCCATGTTGGGCCAACTAGAGTTGGCATCAGCATGGAGAAATTTAGGGGAATTATATTCTCCTACAACTACTATTTTTCATCCTTCATGTAGTTGTGAGGTGAAAATCAGAATGGTGACAAATATGAGAAAGTTGGTGAAATTTAAACACTTCTGGTTTACTTGGTTCCGTGGATTCATTTTATTTTAGAGTTTTCATAAATTCCATCCCACAGCCCATAATCCAGTTATACATGTTGTAGTATAGTTACTGCAGGTTCAAGCCCGGCCCAAGGTTGACTCAGCCTTCCATCCTTTATAAGGTAGGTAAAATGAGGACCCAGATTATTGGGGGGCAATAAGTTGACTTTGTAAATATACAAATAGAATGAGACTATTGCCTTATACACTGTAAGCCGCCCTGAGTCTTCGGAGAAGGGCGGGATATAAATGTAAAAAACAAAAACAAAAAGTATACTGTAGAATTTTCCAAAATCATGGATTTTTGCATTAAAGACTAGCTTCTGAGTAATTTTCACAATCAACTAAAAAAAATATCACTTTGGACATCTTTCCAAGCTGATGAATCGCCAGTGGTTTTGAATGAATGTGTTTGTGGGTGTGGGTTAAGCGAGGTAAAATCTATTTGAAAGGCAATGATCACTTCCTTAAAAAATAAATAATCATATTTGCAAAACATACACACAATGCTTGGATTTTCAAAGCATTTGTAGAAAAATTATGATTAATTGATAAAATGTCCTCATATATATCTGTATATTTTTGTAAACTGCCTAGAATCATTGCAAGCAACCCAGAGTCAATAACTGATATGAGCAGCTATAGAATTTGAATAAAAAAAGAATAAATATTCTCTGAAACAAATCACACGAACTACAATGAGGCCTAATCCAGGGTAAGTAGGTAGTGAATTAGAGTCTGAATCACTTAATTTACTGAATTCAGAAACAGCACTGATCAATAGTGGTAGTAAGAAAGTAGTAAGATAATACTGTGTTGTTTGTTTTTGGCTTTATTTGTATTGTGCCAGCAGTTAACAAACTATTAATTTGCATATTGTGTAAACTCGATGTTATGTTATGGCTAATATTTGAATCTAAATTTGACCATTTTCTCAGACTCCTATTGACTTCTTATCTTATAGAATTATAAGTATGATAATATTATGTTGTATGACTATATCACTCTATTGTGAAAATGTGAAAATGTGGTCTCTTTAGATTTTGTTTTATGAGACTTACCAGGGAAGCATAACTGGTGATAACTATGATGGTAATATTCGAATCCCTTCTATAACATCTAGTTGGATGCTTTAATCAGCATGGATTCTGAGAAAAACATAAAAATAAATTAAGATGTTTCTTACATATTTATTGAAAACAGAGAGAAAGAAAGGTTGAAATGGATTTGAATGAATAACTATGTATTAAAAAGTAAGCTATAATGATATTTCCAGAAAATAATTCCCAGAATGTGTTCGATAGTTCTATTTTCCACATCCCAAATATACAGCCGAGAATCATTTTTAATAATTGTCATAGCTGTAAGCAGGTTTTTAGAAACGATTGAAGACATTTTGTATGGTTATCTGCATGTGTGAGGATGTGTTTAAATGTGAGAGAAATCTACTTTCCCTATGATGATTTAACAATTATTTTAAGACTTAGAATTCTAAATGTTTGCTTTCAACACTTCTGTCTGCTTACTGCCTTACAAAGCAGTGATTATTATGAATATTCATAAATCCCTTTCCTTATCCATTATTCATGAAACTTTCAAATATTTTAAGAAACAGGCCAACCCACAGCAAATGTGAAATGCAGGAGGGCAGCAAGTATGCAAAATCAGGTTCTAGAAGGGATCGCCTAAATGCACTCAATGCCTCCTTTGGTGCTATACGTGCTTATTTTAAAAGCACTGCCTTCTTCTTTTACCCTCAAAATGTTAGATTCATCCTCTCAACACAAGCCTAATTTTTCAGATACGATACTTTGCCTGTTACTGTGTTGTTTCTACAGGAAGTAATCTCTATAAAGGATGACACCAGAAAAATTGCTTGAATGCAGCCACTCTCTTGGTTAAAACAGCATGTGAGCTTGACTGCTTTCATATTAATTGGTACCCTTGTGGTTACTGTATCATGCATGATACCATGCTAGAAAGACTACATATGTAATAGCTGTCAATTGCCATACCATTTTTCCAGTCATTGAAAGTAACAATGTTCAACCATTTTTGTCTATTCTGGGAGATTAAAGGTACTCAAAGGAAATGGATGTACCAAAATCTTCTTTAAAAGAAAAAGAAAAAATAAAGAATATTAATATTCTTGTTAGAATTACAAAAAGTTGACTCTCCTTTTTTGATTCCATGATGTTTCTTTCTACTTGATTTGAAAGCTTCTTAAAGTTATTCTGGAGTTTGGCAGTCCCAGAAGTGTAATAAAATAAAACCTCTAGATCAGAGATGGGGAATGATGGCCTCTTTATGACTATGCTGACTCAGGAACTCTGGGACTTGAAGTCCACAAGACATAAAAGAGCCATCATTCTCCACCTCTGACCTAAGATAAATGGATCCATGGATCAATAGATAGATTTATTTAAAAAATGAGAGTCTACGTTGCATTTTCCAACATTAACCATATCTTCAAAAAGTTTGGAAACATTTGTGGAAATATGATTCAGATCAGATGGCAATAAAAACAAGCATTTTTTGTTAAATGAATCTTCTCTTTAAAAATAGCGAAGTTCCAATAAATGTCAAGATTTATTTTGAAGGACTAGAAAGGAAAAAGAGCCTGAATTAATAGGAGCATGTAGACCTCGCTTTCTCTTCCAGAGAGAGACAGAGAGGAAGAGAGGGAGAGAGGGAGGGAGGTGTGGGGATGGGGGATGGGATGGCACACCTTTTTCCTAGCCCGGTACCTTTTACATGAGCTTGACAAGAATTTTGTGATTTTTATTTACAAATGTATCTGGAGGACTCCAGATTGGGGAAGGTCGTTTAAGATCAGAGAACTGATTTTCTTGATACTGAGTTTCTAATATAAAAACCAAGATTTACATAGACAAATTTGTGTAACATTAGTTCTTCAAATAATAACTCTTTTTACTTGATCAGATAAATGCTTGGCTCCTAAGTAGTTTCAGAATAATTTTTTCCTAGGTAGAATGGTCCTGTCCTTTGTCGTCCTGGCTGGGGCTATGTTCTGTTTCCCGTATGCATAAGAGGAGAAGATTGGGGATCCAAGGGAAGAGCTTTTACCTATAGCCCTCTACCTGTATAACAACTTCCCTTTGGAGTCTGTGTTGGCTCCAATGCTATTCTGTAAGTCTTTCAAGCTACAACTCTTTCAAAGAACTAGTTGACAATAGTATTGTCTGGCACCAAAGGCTATTATTGATTTTTTGGTTAACTGATTATATTGCTACTGGCTTTTTGTTTTTAAATGTGATTTTAAATTTAAGGATTATTGCACAGTAAATTATTGTAAATCTGAATGAACTGGTATATACCACCAATAAATAAATATCAACAATCTTGATACTTATGTTACTGCTGGACTAGACATTGCTTTGGATGTACTGAAAGCTGCCTTGAGCAATTCCACAAAAGAAAGATAGATAAACATTCTTTTAAAAGTGATGTTTTTAAAACTTCTGTTTTTCTTCTTGAGTTACTAGATCTTTTTGTTGTTGTTAGTTGCGAAGTCATGTCCGACCAATCGCAATCCCATGGACAACGTTCCTCCAGGCCTTCTTATATTCTACCATCCTCTGGAGTCCATTTAAGCTCACGCCGACTGCTTCAGTGACTCCATCCAGCCACCTCATTCTCTGTAGTCCCATTCTTCTTTTTCCCTCAATCTTTCCCCGCATTAGGCTCTTCTCTAGTGAGTCCTTCCTTCTCATTAGGTGGCCAAAGTATTTCAGTTTCATCTTCAGGATCTGGCCTTCTAAAGAGCAGTCAGGGTTGATCTCCTCTAGGACTGACTTGTTTGTTTGCCTTGCAGTCCAAGGGACTCTCAGGAGTCTTTTTTTTTTTTGTCACAACAGTATACATAAGCATCAACATAAAACAACAACATATCATATAAGCATATATATGAGCAAAAATATGCAACAACTATATTAATTTGATATAATGAAAGGAGACAATAGGACAGAAATGGAGGCACTTTTGTGCTCTTATGCACACCTCTTATAGTCCTCTTAGAAATGGGGTGAGGTCAATAGTAGACAATCTTTGGTTAAAGCATTTGGGATTTTGAGAAGAGACCACAGAGTCAGGTAGTGTGTTCCAAGCGTTAACAACTCTGTTAAAAAAGTCATATTTTCTGCAATAAAGATTGAAGTGGTTAACATTAAGTTTAAATCTATTGTTTGTTCTTGTATTATTGTGATTGAAGCTGAAGTAGTCTTTAACAGGAAGGACATTGCAATAGATGATTCTGTGTGTTAAACACAGGTCTTGTCGGAGTCGGCGGAGTTCTAAATTTTCTAATCCCAGGATTTCAAGTCTGGTGGTATAAAGTATTTTGTTGTTTTCAGAGGAGCGGAGAACTCTTCTTGTAAAATATTTCTGGACGTGTTCAATTGTATTAATGTCAAAGATGTGGTATGGGTTCCAGACAGGTGAGCTGTATTTAAGAATAGGTCTAGCAAACATTTTGTATGCTTTGGTTGGTAGTGTAGAGTTTTTGGAAAAGAAGCTACGCAAAATTAGGTTTACAACTCTTAGAGCCTTTTTTGCTATGTAGTTGCAGTGGGCTTTGGCATTTAGATCATTTGATATGAAAACTCCAAGGTCTTTAACAGGGTGGGGGTCATCTGTAAGGTAATGTCCATCAAGCTTGTACTTAGTGTTTGGGTTCTTTTTTCCAATATGTAAGACTGAGCATTTGCTGGTTGAGATTTGGAGTTGCCAAATTTTAGACCAATCGGTTACAAAGTCAAGGTCTTTTTGAAGGGTAGTAGTATTGTTGGTGGTGTTAAATAGTTTGACATCGTCAGCAAAGAGAACACAATAACTTAAGATATGGTCACAGAGATCAATTTTGTATAGGATGAAGAGCGTTGGTCCAAGAACGCTGCCTTGAGGAACGCCACTTTTGACAGGAACAGGATTTGATAGAGCATTACCAATTTTGACCACTTGTCTGTTTGACAGGAAAGCAGTTATCCAATTGTGAAGAGGTCCTGAAATGCCATAGGATTTTAGTTTTAGGAGAAGTTTATCATGTACTACTGAGTCAAAAGCTTTACAGAAGTCTATGTAGATTGCATCTATTGCTTTGCCTTGATCAAGATTAGTAGTCCATATGTTTTTGCAGTGGAGAAGTTGTAAATTACATGATAATTTTTTTCTGAAACCAAATTGTTTATTAGAGAGTAGGTTGTTTGTTTCTAGGTTAGAGAGTAGGTTGTTTGTTTCTAGGTGGAGGGTAATGGATTGGTTGATGATAGATTCCATTACTTTGCAGTAATTAAAGTAATTAAGTAAAGTAAAATAAAGTAAAATTAAGTAAAGTAAAATTAAGTAAAATTAAGTAAAGTAAAATAAAGTAAGTAAGTAAAGTCTTCTCCAGCAACAGAGTTCAAAGGCCTCAATTCTTTGGCGCTCAGCCTTTCTTATGGTCCAACTTTCACAGCCATACATTGCAACTGGGAAAACCATAGCCTTGACTATACGCACTTTTGTTGGCAGGGTGATGTCTCTGCTTTTTAGTACGCTGTCTCTGCTTTTTAGTACGCTGTCTAGATTTGCCATAGCTTTCCTCCCCAGGAGCAAGCATCTTTTAATTTCTTGGCTGGATTCCCCATCTGCGGTGATCTTGGAGACCAGGAGAATAAAATCTGTCACTACCTCCATTTCTTCCCCATCTATCTGCCAGGAATTGAGAGGGCCGGATTCCATGATCTTAGTTTTCTTAATGTTGAGTTTCAAGCCAACTTTTGCACTCTCCTCCTTCACCCACATCAAGAGGTTTTTTAGTTCCTCTTCACTTTCTGCCATCAGAGTGGTATCATCCGCATATCTGAGGTTGTTGATATTTCTCCTGGCAATCTTAATTCCAACTTTTGATTCATCCAGCCCTGCCTTTCTCATGATGCTTTGGAGGCTTTAATTGGCTTGTGCGCTATGGTGGTGCCATGTGCTTGTAGTAGTCTGTTGGTTGTTTCTGAGATGCTTTTGTTGTCAGTGTTATACATTTTGTAGCTTTTGTTGATTGTGCTTAGTAAGTTGAGAAGTCAGTCCCTTTTTTACAAAGTTGCATGGGTATCCATTTTGTTGGAATATGTGGTATAGGCAGTTTGTTTCCTTTTTCTGGTATTCTGGGTTACTGCAGAGTGTTTGTACTCATCTGAATAATTACAAACATATGGCATCACCACATGGCATCTAAATTACAAACAGATGACATCACTGTTGCACACAACCCAACTAAAGCCCTTCATATATGCTCTATCTAAATTTGCTGGAAATCATTCATTCAGGCTCTCAGTCTGCATGCTATAATCTATATGCAGAAATAAACATTTTCAACTAATGCATCTCTAGACTCATTAACTAACATTAATTAAACATTGATTCATTCATATAGTAAACAATCAGTAGGTCATCACAAATCCCTGTCTTACTCCCTGTTTAATATAAAATTAGAATGCTTGATGTGGAACATTCTATTTATCCATATGCATGTTTTATTCTGATATATGTCATTCTTATCAGATTCAGCAACTGATATTCAAATGCATATCATGAAAAATAACCTGTAATTATAAACCTATTAATTTTATTGTATGTTTTCTCCAAATCAGCAACATACCATACCTTTTCTTTTCCATATTTGTATATTTGTCAAAACCAAAAATCTGCTCTACAATCACCATAAAGCTGCACTGCCCTTTCCCAAAGATACTTGTTATCATCTCTCATTCTTAATCAGAAATCTACTGAATACATCCCCCCAAACACTTAAACTAATCTGCTGTTATTTTTGCATTCATTCTTACTATTAATGACTTTCTTCCAATTGTCAGACATAGGTGCAATTTTTTACACATTTAAGCAAATTGCATAGCAGCTTCATAAGCAAATCACAAACATATTTTAACATTTCTCCAAACAAAACATTTACAGCTGCTGTTTTACAACTTTTTACATTCTCAAGGAATGTATGACTCTCTTTTCAGCATTTCTTCTGGATATGAACATTTTGAAGTATTTGTTTCAACTCTAGTTTGACATAGTATTCTCAAGCAAATATCTAAAAAATTTCCCCTTCGTCCCTGAACTTGTCATTTTTTATTCAATCTACATGGTTGAAGGTTTCTTGTTTAACTATCTTCACTCACTTTTAAAACCCTTATTTTCATGAAAATCACTTTGATTTTCTCTGTCTTTTTGATTTCAAATGTTCATTGCTGTTTATCATAGACAATACAATTGAGAAATTAATAAATACACAGGGATGATCATTTTAACTATTTAATCATTTTTAAGGTGTGACTTAAGTTTAAATCAAATTATATTTTTTTTGTTTTGGTTCAGGCACAAAGCTTGTTTTCAAACCACTGAAACTATGCGCAATCTCTAAAATACAGTATGCAAATCCTTGATTGAAGATGTTTTGGGATTGCAACCTGTTTTGGGACTGTCATTCTGATTAAATTGTGGTCCCTCTAAATGCAGTGAGGGTCTGTAGTTTGATTTAAGCAGAACTGACTAAACCTGTTGATTTTGATACACTTAAACTATGGAGGGCATAGAAATTAAGATCATTTCCCTTCCCCCGCCAATTCAGTCATGTCTGATTCTCAGAGACTGCCTAGAGAAGTCCATGGAGTTTTCTTCACAGATTTTTCAGTACTTTCCACTGATTACTTCTTAGGGCTGAGAGAAAATAACTACCCTAGACCACCCATCTGACAGTACAGTAATGATACTAGGTTTCTTGTGAAAATTAACACTAGCAATTCGTATTTGGGAAGATTTTGTATAAGAAAATGTGCTAATCTTTTGCACTAGAACATTTTAATGTAAAAAAATTATTAAGCATTACAGTAATACAGATCAATACTAATACAAACTACAAAAATGAAAAAAAAATAGAAAAAATAAGAATATAGTAAAGAAAAAACACAAAATTTAAAAAAAATAAAAAACTGCATTCTGATGCTAAAAAAGAACAAGTTTTACCAAGTAAGATTGAGATTGATCTGAAAGTAGATTTAAAAATGACAGGCTGCAAGAAAATGTTACACTGGATATACAAGTGAAACTGATTGATGTTTTAATAATTAAAAGACATATACAAATGGCAAACTAAAAGAATGACTTCAGCAACGTTCTGATATTAATTTTACAAAAGTATTAAATTACCTTTCTGATGGGTTTTGTGAGAAGTAACAAAGAAAAAATGAAATCAAGTTCTAGGACACTATTTGAAGGATTAAAATTGTTAAAAAATAAAAAGAAGAAATATACAGTGGGTTTATTTGATCATAAATAAGAGATTTGTTGTTATTTCTAGTAACAATTAATGGAATTTTGCAGGATTGAATGAAGAGTTTTTCAAAATCTAGGACATTATTTGAAAGAATTGAAGATTAAGATTATTAAAGAGTAGGACTAAAAAGTGAGCTATTTGATCAAGGTTAAAACAGATATTATTATTTCTAATATTTCTTAATGGACTTCTGATCATGAATGATGAGGTTTTAAGGATCTGCTTATAGATGAGAGATGAGATGAAGAGATCATTGTATTTTAAAAGATGATAAATTGTTAAAATTGTAATTGTTTATTCTTGTTGCGACAAAGGGGGAAGCACTAGAAAGTGTCAAGAATGTTTTAAAAATAACTTACTTCAACAACAATAGATGCATTTTGGGAGAAGAGAGAGAAATAGATGATAGAGTTGCCTTTGTTTATTTTTGGGAGTGCAGTTTGTTATAGTAAAATAACATCCCTATGGTATTTTAAAGACTAAGGAACATATTATAGGATACCCGTGTTCCATAGAACCAGATTAGTCTTTAAGTTTGCACTTTATTTTCCTAAAATAAGCTCAAAATATCTCTTCTTTGGTTTTTAATATTAATTTATAGTCTAAGCCTTTGTAATGCATAATCTGTGCCAATATGACTCAAATATATAACAAAAGAGGTGAATGGGTGAATTTGTCGTAAATACTTTGCTTCCTGTCAAAATTCCAATTGACATGTTGCATCTAAGTCCCCAAATCAGCATTAATTATTTACTAATTAGTGAGGAAAAATATTGTAAAAGATTAATGAAGCTGTACTTTTTGTACTAGAATTTCATGTTGCTGGGCAACAGGCCTGACAGTTGGAGCTGCTGAGGTAAAAAGATGCCTTTATAATTTTCTGCCATCAGGCCCCATGTCTGTAGGCCTCAGTGACTTTTGGAGAAAAGATTTTGTGTGTAGCACAAAAGAAATTTGGAAGGCCGATGAACAAATAAGCTAGAGAACAAAGAGTTTTGCCACAGGCTATGAATCTTGCAGAGTTTTGGAATCTTTCCAAAGTTTTGACTGAAGAAGAGAACTGAAGGGGTGCAAACAATGTTTCTGGTAGATAAAAGCTTTCAATGCTTATTAGGCATGATTTTTTAATTAATGCACTGATATTCTGTCTTCTCTTGAGAGCAAATGTATATTTCCATATATTTTATCTCCACTAAAATATTTGTAGCAATGATTTATTATTGTATGCCACTAGTGCTGTGGTGGAGTTGGATGGCCTAAGTCAATCAATCGATCTTCAATAAAATAAAATAAAACCTGTGAAATGGGTTAAGAAAAAGTGGGGAACTAGCTCAAACCCACCCAATGCTCAAACTCACCCAGTGAACTCTGGGCCAAAGAGGGACTTGAACATGTGTCCAAATTTAACATCTTCATTACTCTATTATATTATACTTCTTAATATCATGGCAGATGGCAGCACCTTAGCTGATCTCAAAAAGACTAAGCAGAATTGGAACTAGTTAATATTTGGATTGGTAGATATTGCTACCAACCCACAGAAACGACTTTGGTGAAACTGCAAACTGCACAAGAAATAGAAATAACAATGCATATAAAATGAGCTTCAAGACCAGGAAACAAAAAAAATTTAAGGAGGAAATTCAGACTAGCTCCACCTAACTCACTGGGCATAAGAAGGACAGGAGAGAAGGGGGAAAAATGCAATCAGGCAGTTCCAGTCAAACTTGTGGCATCAATTTCTTGAACTGATCATTTCAAAGAGCTGACAACCACTGAGATAAGAGGGTGGTGGGCTAGATATCAAATTCATACATGGAAGAACTCTTCAGCTTAGAGGTGCATCCAAACAGTCTATTTCCAATTTACTAGCACGGAACCATTTCTCTAGCTCCTTATGATGGTGGTGAGAAGTTGTAATTAATCAACACATACATATTTCTCTAATGATATAATTCTAGACAGCACTTTAAACAGCATATATGTGCCTTTTCACAGTGGTTCCAGAAAAACCAGTTTGTAGAAAGAAAGGAGTGGCAAAAAAGAACACTAGTATGGGAGCGAGGATTTGAAGTATGTTATACAGAACCACAAAACATTGTGGCTGAAAGCTGGAGAGTGAATGGGTCAATGAAAAGTATTTGAAGTGGAATCTCTGCTAATTTTTTTTTTCTGGAGGAAACTCTGACATCCCATTTTAGATTTGCAGGATATATAGAAATAGAAACTGTACACCTTTCAAATTGAATGGTATCGCACTTAAGAGCCTGGTTTTCAGCATCTGTAGGTGTTAGAGCTGAAGGATGCCATGATCCTAAAGAAGGATTTGTTCAGACTTCATGAGAAAGAGTATTGCTTGAAATCCTCCCCATTTCAAAGCTAGGTTATACCCTGGTTTCTTTTATCCTTATTTATATTTTAAACTATTTTTATGTATTATGCATTTATTTTATCTGAGTACAACAAGCACAAAGTCAGTTGGATTATGGATGCTGGATGGTCACTCTGTATGGAAGATGTTTGTTTCCTAATGAAATCTTATGTGATTTTCAGTCATGTTTTGGTATGTTCTTTGCTGATTTTGGGTGGATCTGTATGGATTCCAAAAGGGGTCATAGGAATAACAGTACAAAAGAGAGAAAGTAACAGGGCCAAAGCCAACTTGCAGAATTGTGGAACTGATTTAATTCTGTTTCACTCACCAGATTACTGGGCCTCGGATTACTGCAGAGCCAAGACACTGCATTAGGGACACTGCCTTACTTTTCCCCAGTAAGAGAAAATAATTGGGAATAGTAAATTAGTTCTTATGGCTCTTACCTAAGTTTAGAAAGGTTTTTCATGATTAGTGATGTGTCTGTACCGACATTGAAGTCACTCACTGAAATCATTGTATTGTCAGCTTTGGAAGCCATATTAGGCCGGAAGCTTCCGTGCTGCTACTTTTTCATGTGTGGGAAAGTAGGAGGGGGGATTTAGTAGAGGGGTTGTCTTTAGACATAATAGCATTCTTCCTGTTGGTCAAGCCAATCATGCATCTGGAGAAGGAGTGGTTGGAGTGCTGTTTCGAGATGGGATGGATGGTGATTGGAGCAGCTGATTGACTGAGGAGTATGGGGATGGTTTTGGGACCATCTGACAGGGATGGCACGTCTCCCTTGGCATGTTTGGAGAGGCCAAGGGCTGAGGACGATGCTGTCCTGGGCCCCTCAGTCATTTGGGGAGGTGGTCGACCAGATGGAGAGCTGCCTGCCTACACCTGACACAGGGGAGGATCGACTGTCGACAGGCAGTGATGCTCATAGGCAGCAGATCTCCTCTGACGAGGAACAGTTGCCTACTCCATTTGATCCAAGAGCAAGGAGAGCAAGAGCGTAGGCAAGCCCAGAGAAGGGCTGCAAGGCTATGCAGGAGAAGGTTGCCTCATCACAAGGAACACCTGGAGTGGAGTAACTTAAGGAGAAGCTGTGGGGACTTAGTCTTTGCCAGGAACAATTGTTTGCTTTGGCTTGCATTCCTTGCCTTGCTTGGAAGATTGCTCTTTGCCTTTTGTCTTGGCTAGCCCTTCTCTTGTGGACTGCTTTTGGCATTTGCTTCACTGTGCTTTTGGAACTGCTTCTTGCCTTGGATGTTTTCTTTGCCCTGAAGACTGCCATTGCCTTGTGCCTGGACTCTGCCTTGTGGACTGGACTTGGAACCCTGGGCCTTGTTCTGTGAGCATGCTCCTACTCTGTGGTCTTTATTTGTATGCTGGAATAAATTGTACTGCCTTGTTGGCAGAACCTATTATGGCCCATTAATAAGACCAGTGAGCAATACTGTCCCTACAGTATTAATGTTGGACAAGTTAAAGTGATTGGTGGATTTTCTAACTATGAACTGCTGGCAGGAAAAGCAACAACCTAGTTAATATCTAGGTAGAATTAGATCACTCTTTCTTTGAAGATGATGCAGTTGTAATATCCTTACAATAAACCATAGAATCATTGAGTGGGAGAGAACTCAGAAGTCATGTAGACTACGGGTCCCCAAACCCTGGTCCATGAACTGGCAGCACTCTGTGGCATGCCAACAAGCAGGCTGTGCAAACAAGCGAAACCCCATCCATGGGATGCAGGCAGCATGCAAAACTATGCCACCTCCGGTCCACGGAAATACCTTTCTCCACAGAACTGGTCCCTGGTGCCCAAAGATTGGGGGCCACTGATCTAGTCCATAGTTCCATCTGGTGCAGGATCTGCTAAAGCAATGAGCAGGAGGTAGAATTTATGAGTTCCAGAAAACGTTGCAATTAAAAAAAACCTATGATCTTTATATTTTTGCTTTATTTTTTTAACACATACACACACACTCCATATATCTTTAAGACTTAAAAAAAATAAAAACATAATTCACTTTTTAAAATAGTTAAGTACAGTACAAGCAGCTTTATCATTTTACAGGATTCTTTTGAGTGTTTATTTTTACCTGAAAGAAAGAATAAATAATTTAATTCTAAGACTAAAATTCTTTTGGGAAAGTAGAGTTGTTTCTCACTTACAGCAAAAACAGTGAAGGGTTTGGTGGTGACATCTTAACACCTACAAATTTATAAAAGACTTTCTTTCTAAGGCCATGAAGAGTCTTTGAAAATCAGAGGAGACAAGCACAACTGTACATGTTTCAGGGTTAAACAATTTGCCCAGTGGAAACTATGAATTCTTTTTCTGTTTGTTCTGAGTCATAACCCCCTAATTTCTATATATCATAATATTTTCCTATTGCTATAGTGACTGACTGGTAACAATAAAAAAAAGAGAGTTAAACCAAAGTTTCAGTGAGCCCAGATTGTTCACTCCCAAAGGCTGGATCCTGGCCCATTACAATTCCTGTTTACATTGAAGTACATTTCTCAGTCTTTTAATGTATTATCTCTCCCATCAACTTCCACAATGATACAATTTTGTTAAGAGTACAAGTTTAATTTGAATTAGTTTGAGCAGACTACATGCATTTCAATGGAATCTTGCTAATTTTCTGGAACAAAAATTGTAGTACACGTTTGCCACAACTAGTTTTGTCAACTCTCCAATTTTTAAAAAATATTATCTACTCTTAATTTCTAAACTAAGAAATTAAGTTATTTAAAGGCAATACTTAATATTGCTTTATACCACGAGCGTTCTCCTCCTATTTCCATAAAAAAAGAATATCTCCCGCCCGGTGTGCTACACAGTAGAAAAAACCTAAACTACACAGCTGAGGTGTCATGGGTAGCACAGCCTCACTGGCAGCAGGGGGCCACTCTGGAGGTCGTAGATCTGGGATGACTCACCCTGCACCAGGCAGGAGCAGCCCAGCAGGACAGAAGAAAGCAGCGCTGCCAGGAGGACAAAGGGACCCCTAGGCCAGAGCAGCACAGTCAGCTGTTCAGCAGCTAGCCAGCAGTAGGCCAGCAAGCAAGAAAACCGGAGGCCAGGGTGTGCAGAGAATTTGGGTCATTACTGCTGCAGGCAAGCAGGTGGTGGGATGGAGAGGGTGGGGCTAGTGGGCTTGCTGCCTCCTATACCTGTAAAAAAATAAGACCTCCCCAAAAATAAGCCCAAGTGCTTATTTTGGGCTTAAAACAAAATAAGACCCATCTTATTTTCGGGGAAACACGGTAGCATGAGAAAATATTGATAGTTTCAATGGCAACTTTAAAGAACCTGTTCATATTGCATCACCCACTTATGTGTCTTTCTGGCTTGCTTTCTGAGGAAATATCATTCTGAGGATGTTACAAAGAATATTCATTTTGATTTAATCTCTAAATTAGTTCCTTGGGTGAGCAAACTACCTTCAGGGACAAAGTCTGAAAAAAATGCTCTTCAGGGCAAATGTAATATCTGGACCTGAGCTGGAAGAGATAAATGTGGTAAGGAGGAAACACACATTTGGGCCAGTGACAATCAGAAGAAAGAGAGGCTTGAAATATGATGTAGAATAGAATAGAATAGAATTTTTATTGGCCAAGTGTGATTGGACACACAAGGAATTTGTCTTGGTGCATATGCTCTCAGTGTACATAAAAGAAAAGATACGTTCATCAAGGTACAACATTTACAACACAATTGATGGTCAATATATCAATATAAATCATAAGGATTGCCAGCAACAAGTTATAGTCATACAGTCATAAATGGAAAGAGATTGGTGATGGGAACTATGAGAAGATTAATAGTAGTGCAGATTCAGTAAATAGTCTGACAGTGTTGATGGAATTATTTGTTTAGCAGAGTGATGGCCTTCAGGAAAAAACTGTTCTTGTGTCTAGTTGTTCTGGTGTGCAGTGCTCTATAGCGTCGTTTTGAGGGTAGGAGTTGAAACAGTTTATGCCCAGGATGCGAGGGGTCTGTAAATATTTTCATGGCCCTCTTCTTGATTCGTGCAGTATACAGGTCCTCAATGGAAGGCAGGTTGGTAGCAATTATTTTTTCTGCAGTTCTAATTATCCTCTGAAGTCTGTGTTTTTCTTGTTGGGTTGCAGAACCGAACCAGACAGTTATAGAGGTGCAAATGACAGACTCAATAATTCCTCTGTAGAACTGGATCAGCAGCTCCTTGGGCAGTTTGAGCTTACTGAGTTGGCGCAGAAAGAACATTCTTTGTTGTCCTTTTTAATGATGTTTTGATGTTAGCTGTCCATTTGAGATCTTGATATGATAGAACCTAGAAATTTGAAGGTTTCTACTGTTGATACTGTGTTGTCTAGTATTGTGAGAGGTGGAAGTATGAAAGGGTTTCTCCTAAAGTCTACCACCATTTCTACAGTTTTGAGTGTGTTCAGTTCCAGATTGTTTTGGTTGCACCACAAGGCTAGTCGTTTGACCTCTTGTCTATATGCAGATTCGTCATTGTCTCGAATGAGACCAATCACTGTTGTGTCATCTGCGAACTTCAGTAGCTTAACAGATGGATCATTGGAGATGCAGTCATTGGTATACAGAGAGAAGAGAAGTGGGGAGAGCACACAGCCTTGGGGGCCCCCTGTGCTAATTGTACAAGATGTGATCTTGCTTAGCTTCACCTGCTGCTTCCTGTTTGTTAGGAAGCTTGTGATCCACTTACAAGTCTGTTCCGGTACCTGTAGCTGGTTTAGCTTAGTTAGAAGAATATCTGGAATGATGGTATTGAATGCTGAACTAAAGTCTACAAAAAGGACCCTTGCATAGGTCTTTGGAGACTCAAGATGCTGTAGGATGTAGTGCAGAGCCATATTAACAGCATCATCTGTTGATCTGTTTGCTCGGTATGCAAATTGCAAGGGGTCTAACAGCGGATCCATGATGGTTTTCAAGTAGGAAAGCACTAGCCTTTCAAAGGTTTTCATGACTACAGATGTTAGAGTTAGATGTACAATATAGAGGTAAAACTAAAAATGATCACAAAATTAGAAAAGGCGGGAGAGTTCTAAATAAGGACCCTTTATAAGATTTGTAAGATTTGATGTATTTCCAGAAGTCCCTTAAAACCTGGTAATTATCAACAGGCTTGGGTCTCATAGGAATTGGGATTTAATAGGGTGGCTATATCATGTGTAACATCTAAATGCTCTCCCAAGCCCTTCTGGTTTCTTTTAAAAACAATGTTTTTAATTGTAGAGTGTTATTTTTTTTTGGTTTTTATAAAATGCTCAGAGTCATGTTTCTGAGATGGCATATAAATATGAGAAATAAATAAATTTTAATAAAATCACTTAAATTTTAATAAATTTTGAATAAACATTTATTAGATTGCTATAATATATTAAATGGATTTAATTTATGTATTTGCATGCTACTTTTATAAACAGATTGCTTGTAATATTGGTGAGAACCATTCCTTTTCAGTTATTTGATTAAGAGCCATTGTGGTGCAGTTAAAGTGCAGTAAAAGGTAAAGGTTCCCCTTGCACATATGTGCTAATCGTTCCCGACTCTAGGGGGCGATGCTCATCTCCGTTTCAAAGCCGAAGAGCCAGAGCTGTCTGAAGACATCTCCATGGTCATGTGGCCGGCATGACTAAACGTCAAAGGTGCACGGAACACTGTTACCTTCCCACCAAAGGTGGTCCCTATTTTTCTACTTGCATTTTTAAGTGCTTTAGAATTGCTAGGCTGGCAGAAGCTGGGACAAGTAATGGGCTCACCCTGTTACGCGGCACTAGCGATTCAAACCACTGAACTGCCGACCTTTCGATCGACAAGCTCAGCGTCTTAGCCGCTGAGCCATTCTGCCAACTTCCAGAAGGTTGATTCTGACTGGCTCAAGGTTGACTCAGCCTTCCATCCTTCTGAAGTGGGTAAAATGAAGATTCAGATTGTTGGGGTCAATATGCTGACTCTGTAAACTGCTTAGAGAGGGCTGTAAAGCACATAATGGAGCAGTGTATAAGTCTAAGAGCTATTGCTAATCATAATTAAGTTATGTTGAAGTTAATGTGTCTTACATTAATCATGATGACTAGTTATGTTACTAATTTTGATGGTGCTTTTAATTAGTAACTTAATTGGATGGCATTCCATAAAAAGAAGGATAAGAATCCAGAAATATAATGTTAAACAAAACAATACTGTTTATATAGATTAACTAAGTTATTTTTCACCAATTATCTGTCTCTCAAGGCCAAAAATAATCAGTTATTACTAACCTGAGAAGGAATTCTGCATTTCAATTCTAAATATAGAACCATTTCTTGAAACAAGTAGCAAGTCCTAATATTTTGCTAGAGACATTACTATATTATTGCAAGCTCTTGTTACAATGTTTTTTCAGACTGGCCTGAAAGTTTTCTGAGTTGTCTAAGTGGGGGGAAAAAAACCTAAGAAATTTATTATACTTTTGAGAATAATCAATTTCATTACATCATCATACTACATGGATCAAACCATTTCATCAGATGATTGGAGTAAATTTTTATGAAGTTGTAGGATAAAAAGAAATAAATAAGTGTTCATGATTGTTTGTTTTAAATTTGTTATGAGAGAAAAATTGACCCGGGGCATTGATCTAATGTACATTGTCCAAAGTTACTTGTTGAACTGGGTGGCTACAGAAATTAAATTGATAATAATAATAAAAATAAAAGAGTATTCTTTACCACCTGCTCTCTTCCTTGTCATGAAGTCCATACCTTTGGGAATGAGAAAGAGATTAGCATCCAGAGATCTTGACTCTCCAAAAACTATTATTGCCAGCTGAGGACTATGGCCACAAACCTCAGGATTCTCACCAAGAACCTGATATTATGCGCATAATTTTTGCCAAGAAGGAAGCCTTTGGGAATGGGGAAAAAAGGAGGCAGAAATGATGCATTGCAAGATCAAGGCAAGCACACTGTTGCAAGAGATCTCCTTGATCTTGCTCATGGCGATTCGAGCCAGAGTGTTCATTGAGCATCTCTGTGCAGGTGTTCACAGTATCATTATGAAATCATTTTTTTTTCAGTACACGCGCTATAGGGAAGCTGCTTCTCATGTTTGACTTCAATTGTTCAAAGCTCATTTTGAGGGGGAGAAATGCTCATATCTGCTGATTTCATATCAAGCTAGCATTCCTCCTTAGCCTTTTGATCTCACAGCTGTTCTGTGTGTTTTTCCTCTATTCTTGGCAGTTAAATCACTATTCTGTAGGATATAATGCACACTATCCTGATGTGGTTGGCTGTTTGCCGATGCATATTTGTAATTCTTCTGTTCATAACTTTCCAAAATCCATTTTAGGTCATTGCACGGTCCTTTTGAACTCCTGTTTGCAAATGATTATGACATTACTATAACATTAATGAACCTATTTTCAGTAAACATCCTAATTTGTTTAAGCAGGGAGGAGCATAATAAGGTAGATGTGCTTCAGCTTCTCAGTTCCACCTAATTATATTATTTTCTGTAAGTTCACACTCTACAGTATGACAATTGCAAATGATGATTCATACAGTATGAGTTCTTTGTAATCCTAAACCTTTGCTTGATTTGTCATTTTTGGGTGGAAGCCAAATAAAATTTAAAATAGCAGAACTCTGGGGAAAAATAATGGCCATTCACAAAAATCTTTTAATAAATAACCTCTTTGGTGACCAGAGCTAGAAGAATTTTAATGTTGATCTCCTCTGTTTGCCTGAAAGAAAGCTGACACTTATTAAGCTGGTAATTTATATTTACAATCTTTTAAGTATGTTTTTTTTGGCTAAATATAATAAAGCTAAAAGAAACAAGATACATCCTACTATAGCAAAGGAATTAGATGCAGATGGATCTGGACAGAGTGCCTGAACTTCAGATCATAATCACCATTTCTTCTTTTGCATTTCATTTATACTAAATTATTAGTGGTATGGGAGTGTGATGAGGCTATTTTCAATCAATCAGATCTTACAAAACATGTTTATGCATGTGGTAGCCTAACATAAGCAAATTATTCACATGATCAGACAACATAACAGCATAATGGATAAATACAAGTAATCAGTTGTCATCTCATTTAAAAAAGAAGAGATGTATGGGGACACTGGATTCTATTATTTGGTTAAATTTTAATTATTTTCCAGATTTATAAAGTAAATTGTAGAATAACAGTGACTTTAATAAACATTTGAGGTATACAGAGTGATTTCCATGAGGCCTATAACAGAAGTAACAGAAACAAATACAGAATTTAACAGCTCTCCAAATCCCCAATACAGCATGATATAGGTCTACATAGAAGAACTAGGTAGCTAATTGTTTTCACTGTGCATCATAACATACATAACATAACATCAGAGTTGGAAGGGACCTTGGAGGCCTTCTAGTCCAACCCCCTGCCCAGGCAGGAAACCCTACACCATCTCAGTCAGATGGTTATCCAACATTTTCTTAAAAATTTCCAGTGTTGGAGCATTCACAACTTCTGAAGGCAAGTCTTCCACTTATTAATTGTTCTAACTGTCAGGATCTGTGCTGTGCTTGCAAATTTCACTGACACTATAGTTTGACTTTCAGATAAGTAATACCATAAATTAATTAATAAATGAGCAAATAAAATTTGCTTCCAAAATATGCTCAGTTGATCCACAACAATCCTCTGTGAAAAGGCAATATTCGCACTTTCTAGAAGGTTATCACCAAAGGAACAGCTTAGTGCCTGGAAGATGTGAATCTAGCTTCCCCATTGACTTTGCTTGTCAGAAGATTATATAGTTACTTCATGCTTATGCTTATATATACTGTTATGACAAAATAAATAAATAAATAAAAAATAAATAAATAAAGATCGCAAAAGGTGATCACATGACTCCAGAACACTGTAACCATCATAAATATGAGTCAGTTGCCAAGCATCTGAATTTTGATCATGTGACCATGGGGAAGTTGCAATGGATGTTGTAAAAAACAGTCATAGGACGCTTTTCCATACTGTTGCAACTTCTAACAATCAGTAAACAAACTGTTGTAAGTCAATGACTACTTGTATCTAGATTTTTCCCTGACCTAAGTAGAAGTGGAAGGTTGATGGTGTGTGTATATGTGTACACACATACACACACAGAAGGAGGGAGGACTATTATGTATGTTTTCTGTCATAAATAATAATATTCATTTATTTAATAATAAAAATAATAAAGGCAAGTTAAAAAATAGTGTAGTGTAGTAACATAGTCTAGTCTACTCCAATGTTATGGAGAGTTGGGTGAGAGGCATTTATGCAGAGATTTTGCTTCTTTGTGAATTGGTCCAAATTATTTCTGTATTGGGGCTAGTAGCTTCTATTTCTGAGACAATTTTAGAACAGATAAGGAACACATCACTGATCCAAATTAGGAATCAAACATGGAAGACTGACTAAAAATATGTTCTGGTTCTTCCTCAATAGGATAACGTGTAATTCAAGAGTGCCCAAAATTAGTCCCCAAAATTAGGAGACAAGTTAGGATAGGAGACACTTCCATACTAAGGTTCCTTATATTTTTCATTGGTATTGCCAGACACGATGTGATGTATTTTAATGTTATTAATACAAGGTTTTCAGATAAATTTGAAGGAATATTCAGATTTTTAAAAGTGTTGGATCAGCAAACTACATACAGCTGAAGCTTTCTGTGTTGAGGTTGACACAGCAGTCTCTGCTGATGAAACAAGCTGCTGTTTAATTCACAAGTGGCAGCGTGAACAGCTCTGGGACCAACATCAAACAAAGTTTTGGCTTTGTGTGCTTATTATTTCTTTGGATCTTGGCCAGATTCAAAGGATAGTCCAGCCATTATTGCATGTTAACCAGTTTGACTGTGTGAACAAAAGAGAGACTGGAATACATGACAGAGTTAACTAATCCACATTAATTCATCTTGCAAATGCACCTTAATTTGTGGAGCATTGATGGTAATCCATGTTTATAATTGCAAAGGTAGGAGAATAGAAAAAGATGCTACGCTTTGTGAAATTGTTAATCATGAATACATAAATCCTTAAGGGAGGATATTTTGAACAGCTATACCAACACACCATGAAAAATGACATTCAAGCAGAGAAGAAATTTTGTTTCAAATATACAACCAGGTACAAATACTACTTTGCTTTTTTCAGAATTTGAGGCCAATATGAGGAAAAGTGCCTGTTCAGTTTGTAAAACTAGTGACGTGGGATTTCATTTTTCCCATCCTCTAAAATGTTAGTTAGATTTAGTGTTTGTTCAAAACCTACAAACAGTCAGATGAATCCATGCATACATCCAGGTAGTCCTGGAATGGAAATATAAAAGAGAAGTTCAGTATCTAAAGCCTATTGGAAGCAAGAGCATAAAAAACATTTGCTAGACCTATTCTTGAATACAGCTCACCTGTCTGGAACCCATACCACATCTCTGACATTAATACAATTGAACAAGTCCAGAAATATTTTACAAGAAGAGTTCTCCGCTCCTCTGTAAACAACAAAATACCTTATACCACCAGACTTGAAATCCTGGGATTAGAAAACTTAGAATCCACCAACTCCGACAAGACCTGTGTTTAACATACAGAATCATCTATTGCAATGTCCTTCCTGTTAAAGACTACTTCAGCTTCAATCGCAATAATACAAGAGCAAACAATAGATTCAAACTTAATGTTAACCACTTCAATCTTGATTGCAGAAAATATGACTTTTGTAACAGAGTTGTTAATGCTTGGAACACATTACCTGACTCTGTGGTCTCTTCTCAAACTCCCAAAAGCTTTAACCAAAAACTGTCTACCATTGACCTCACCCCATTCCTAAGAGGACTATAAGGGGAGTGCATAAGAGCACAAAAGTGCCTACTGTTCCTGTCCTATTGTTTCCTTTCATTATATATACGCTTATATGTTGTATAGTTGTTTCATGCTTATGCTCATATATACTGTTTTGACAAAATTAAAAAAAAAGTTCTCAAAAAGCATCTTAATGCCCTCCAGAGTTTTCAAATGAGAGCTCCTGGAATTGTACCTTTCTCAGGGTGGTTGGCAATTTTGGCTCTCAGAACCCCAACACATCTGAAAGGCAATACAGTAGAGCCTATTCAAAAATTTGTATCTTAATTATCTTTTACATGTACTTCATAATAACACTATTGGTGCACCATGACTACCAGGTTGAAAGCTATTACCATGATTTTGTTGACCCTCAAAAAAATCCAAAATGTATACCCTAAGAGAAACCATGAGACTAAAAGGAGGAATGCTTAGGGTCTATTACAGTAATCTTGTTTTTCTACTATCAATTTCCCTGTGGTCATTGCTGAGACATTCCTTAATCCAACTACAATGCTGTGGGTTGTCTCACGGCAAGTTCCCACCAAATCTGTCTTAATTCATCCAGTGAAATTGGGAATATTTTAAAAGTCACTTTCATGTATTTATGCAATTCTGTGTTAATCCCTTGGAGAATTAATAGATTGCAGAAGCACACATGGCCCTAGTCCCTATTTTCAAATCTCTGTCTGTGTCTTTCCTCTCCCTCTCTCTCGTACTGTTTGCATCCAGAATCATCTATATAGAAACTTGAGTTAAGTCAACAAAAAAAAGAAACAGTTCCACAATGACTATCCTATATGACAAGATGGTATGTTTAAGCACTCTCCAAGGCACAGTAGCAAAACAGCATCACAGATAGTTTCCTCAGAGAATTATAGGTAGTCCTCATTTAATGACCACTTATTCAGCGAACCTTCAAAGTTATGACTATGGTGAATGAGTGGTACTTATGATGGGTCCTTGAAGTTCTGGCTATCGCAGCACCCCTACAGTGACATGATTGTGAGCTTGGTAACCAGCTCATACTTACAACAATTACAGTGTCCCATGGTCACATGATCACTATTCACAGATTTCCAGACGCCTTCCCACAAGTAAAATCAATGGGAAAGTCATCCAGGAAGATTGCAAGATGCTTTGGTAAATTGCTCACAGCCCCCCATACCAGGCAGTAGCTACTCCTGACCCAACAGCACCATGTTTCATAGGCTACTGAATACTTCTTCCACCCAACAGCAGCCACTCCTGGCCTTCAAATCCAATGTATTGATTTGAAATGTATCCTAATATGTTTACATTCATAATAGCAGCTGGGATATGTAAATAGATTAGACAATTTATTGGGATGGCAGAGCAACACTTTTGTAACAACAAATAAAGGAGAGTGCACTTTCAATTTCCCAGCTGATTGTTGTTATTACTATTTATTCTTTTAAATAAAGGCAATTCAACATAACATATTATATTATATGAGATAATGTGTTTCCTTTTAGAACCTGTGGGTTCTAAAGAACAACATTTTTAAATCGATTGCTCAATACAAATGGATAATGTGTTCTCACAGTGGTGGATTTACAGCATATAAATGTGTTCGTGTTGTATAATTTATGGTGCTGATTGCTAATTTAACCAAATGTGCAGCTGTTCCCCTGAGATGTCCCTATTTACCATAATTGCATTGTGTCTTGATGAGAAAATGTAATTTACAATAATGTAAGAAAATGGAAAATACTTTTTATCAACCAGTATAATCCTTATTACTGAGTTTGTGGTGGTTGCTTGTCAATTTAATGATTGATCATATATCATTTCATGATGGTTTTAGAAAGTGTTGCTTACTTGGGATTGATTTGCACAAGGATTTTTAAGAAATTGTAATTATAGCCATATAGTCATTAGAGTCACAAAACACACATAACCTGGTTGGAGTTAACCCATTTTCTCAGTTTCCATAATAGCAGAAAATGTAAATTAAGCTTTAAACTTAAAGAAATATACAGATATACTATCCCACCAGTGGTGGGTTTCAAATTTTTTTACTACTGGTTCTGTGGGCATGGCTTGGGCATGGCTTGGTGGGCGTGGCATGGGAAGGATATTGTAAAATCTCCATTCCCTCACCAATCTAGGGGACGGTGACTGCAAAATTTCCATTTCCTCCCAATCAGTTGGGACTTGGGAGGCAGAGAATAGATGGGGGCGGGGCCAGTCAGAATTTTTACTACCAGTTCTCCAAGCTACTCAAAATTTCTGCTACCAGTTCTCCAGAACTGGTCAGAACCTGCTGAAACCCACCTCTGTATCCCACTATTCCTTTTTGGGAGAAGTAATGTTAAGCAAAGTGTACAAAAAGGAATAAGAACAAGAAACCCCAAAGAAATTAAAAGCATGAAATAAAAAGAAATAACATTGTAGTAAATCTAATTTACACCAATGCCTTTCATCATATCTCTGCCTACTGTTTTATCTTTGTTTACACCATATCTATATCATTTCAGACATTATTATTTATTATTTAAATTTCTTTTCAGACTCTCATAAATTTCATCCAATCACGAATTCCTTAGTCTTGACTAGTCCTGCTCTTGACCCATTCATTCTTCCTTCATAAATTTGTTTCACAATTCATTCCCTCTTATTAGTTTATCTAATTAAATGTGTTGTAAGAATGTAGCCAAATGTAATGATCTTAGAATTATAACAAAGATGATTATAGGATATATAAATTAATTCAGGCAAAAAGAAAACATGAAATATAAAGCCAAAGTGTAATCCTATGTATATTTATCCAGAAATGAGTTACAATGGCTAAAAAGGACCTTATTTTTGAGGAATACTTATAGAGGATTGCAGTCCTTAGTTTATCAGTGTGCTGCATAATTATGTTGCCCACATTGGGCAAAATAATCTTACAAGATGGGATAAGGAAGGAATGAGTGTGTGGCCAAGGATCCCATGCTTTGGGAGAGCTTGTGCTAACCAGAGCAAAAGGTACGAGAAAGTAGCTTTCTTCCTTTTTTTTTTTTGCCCCTAATCTTTTTTAGTACTTACATTCTGTAACTTTCCTAAAATAATATACCCCATGTGTGATTCTGGACTTAATAGATTCTTGAAAGGAGATGGTACAGGAACCTCTCTTTTTACTCATTATATATGTCTTTGTAACATTTACAATCAGAGCTTTTCAAAAAAAATACCCTTGGTATTTGTTGGGACTGCTATTCTCAGAATTTAGTTATAAAATGTATACACCCCTTCAATCCAATTGGACTCTGCAATATGTAACTAAACTAAATATACACTGAGGGCTGCAATCCTGAAAAAAGCAAGGCTTGACAGAATTCTGAAGGGCCAAAATAGTGGGGGCTATGTTCCCTTCAGAAAATAAGCTTCTCCATAGGAGGAGAACCATTACAGGAACATCGGCCTTTGTACCCTTACGTCACCTTCTGGTAGATGGAAACCATAAGCAGTTCTGACTACCCAGATCAAATGGGTATATCTGATTAGCGAAAGGTGGTCTCTTAGCCTTTTGGGTTTTTAAAGGTAGTGACTAGCATCTTGAATTGCACTTGGAAATTGGATGAATGCTCAACTAGCTCGTGCTCAACTAGCATGATCAGAATCTGGTAATTCTATTTGCAGCACAACTGTAGGTCACCTTGCTTCCATTCTTGCTCAGAATTTTAAGAAATGTACTTCCCATTTATCCAAAGGCATCATGTGGTGGAAATCTGCTCTAAAAATACTTACTAAAACACATTTATCATAGTGTCACCCATGAAATACCTCACAAAAGTCCTGATGATTATATGAGATACAAAAATGGTAAATCTATATGCAAATACAGGAGTTAACTCATTTTTTAAGTTATAATCAGATTTTGATAGTATAAGTGATATGATAAGGATGTTTACTGTATGTAGCTTCAAGTATTTAACCATTTTAAAGTATTAATTTGCATTTACAATATCTTAGAGCATACACTGAACTTAGTACTAACATTACATATTACATTACATATTAGTCACATTATACAATGCCTATGGGAAGGTTTCTGCAGAATGAATTATTATGCTTTTGATGTCAAAATGCAGAATATCTTCTGATATGCAGTACATAGTAGTTTTGATAATCAGTCCTCTTGCAACATGGTTGAGAATAATGAGGGAAAATAGCAAGAAGCACATTTAGTATTCAGATGCTCAGAGCATATGAGTTCTGAAGAAGATGGTAGGAGCAAAATCCCTTTTGCCTTACAAATCAGAATCAATTATGCATTATAATTCAAAGCCATGGAAATGATTCTTAATCATTCCTCAACAGACTTTGTGGAATCTCTTTGGGTTGACAAAATATTTCAGCATTATTTGTGATTTAATATTTTGCATTCAATATATTTTAATTTGGAAGCTACAGTGGTGGATTTCGATTCAATTTTCTGGAATTTGATATGCTCCAGATGTATTACACTTCAACTCCTTGAATTCTAAAAGTTTGAGCATACTAGATCAATTTAGGGAGGTGAAGTCCAATACTGTATGTCTAGAGGACACTACGCTGTGGACAGATGTCCCAGCCTAAGAGGCATATGAGAGTACAGCTATCTATGAATATTAGGCTTGTCTTAAAGATAAATCACAATTCTCAGCTAAAATGTTGCATAGCTGTTATTTAAATCAAATTAATAAATATCATCATCTCTTTTGATAATGGCTACTTATGGTTGAAACTTTTTGAGGAAATTTCTCATTTTACAATTACCTTGGGCAATCTGCTCTAATGTGCCGTGGGTGGCTCAGGCTGTAAGATAGCCTGCTATTAAAACACAGCTGCTTGCAATTACTGCAGGCTCGAGTCCTACCAGGCCCAAGGTTGACTCAGCCTTCCATCCTTTATAAGGTAGGTAAATTGAGGACCCAGATTGTTGGGGGGGCAATAAGTTGACTTTGTAAATATACAAATAGAATGAGACTATTGCCTTACACAATGTAAGCCGCCCTGAGTCTTCGGAGAAGGGCGGGATATAAATGTAAATTAAAAAAAATGTGGCTTTATTATCCATTTCCCCAAATATATATAAAATGATATAACATTGATTTAATATTTATTGATGTTTGTCAGAGTTACTATTCTTTTCTTTTGCTTTGCATCAGCCTCAGGGGTGAAATGCTCCCGGTTTGGACCAGATCGCCCAATCCGATAACGATGGCGGTGGGTGGTTCGGAGAATGGGTAGCAAAAATCCCTGGCCCCACCCCCTGCCCCAGCTGAGCTGCGTGATCATCAGAGGTTTTTTTTTAACTTTAAAAACATTTTTTCTTCTGCCAAAAAAATGCTTTTAAAGGTAAAAAAAAGCCTTTAATGATCACACGGCTCAGCTGGGATCATAAGGACTCTTTAAAAGTTTTTTTTTCTGCAACCTCTTTGGCCGAAGAGGTTGCAAAAAAAAAAAAGCTTTTAAAAGGCTCCTCTGGCGATCCCAGCTGAGTTGCCTGATCATCACAGGCTTTTAAAATCGTTTTTTAACAATCTCTTACAATGGCCCCTGCCCATGCCCATGCAATCGCCCTGTCCCCACTTGCCTAATTGCTGTTTCTTTCGGGCTCACTCCTGCTTTGTTTTGCTTCAGCTGCTGCAATCAATTGCATCAGCTAGCAACTGAAACTGCCTGCCTGCAATCCATCTCATCGGTGAGCAACTAAATCTGCCTGCCTCCAATTCTGTAAATAACAAGGGGAGGGAGCTTTAAAAAATAGTTAATTGGTTTTTTTTAAGGTTTTTTTTTTTAGACAGCAATTTAAAGTTAAGGAAGTTTTAAATGTAGCTGCTTTTAACTAAAAAATATAAATAAAATAAAATATTTGTGCAGCTTTCTGAGATTGGGGTGTATTTCTGTAGTGTTTCATTCTAACTACCCAAACACACAAAATCTCACAAAGCTGTATGTGGCATTTTGAGTGTGTGTGTGAGTCAGTTGTATTGTGTCGTGTTGTGTGTGTGTAAAGTGTGAAAGTTGGTTTTTGAGCTTTTTGTGGCTGTATGAGTTTCCTGCTTGTTGCAGGGGCCATTTTGGGTGAAGTGCAGCTACTTTTACATTGTGTGTGAGTCAGTTATGTTGTCTTGTGTTGTGTGTGTGTAAAGTGTGAAAGTTGGTTTTTGGTACCTCTTATTGTTTTGTGTACTTTGTTTATTATTTTTATTATTTATTGTTATTGGCCATGCCCTCCCGGTCACCTGACCACCAAGCCACACCCACCAATTAAGCCCTGCCCACAGAACCGGTAGGGAAAATTTTTAGATTTCACCCCGATCAGCATTATTTAAAAAACATAGAAAATAGCATTAGTATTAAAATAAATACCACAGGAAATAATCAAAAGAATTTTAAGAATTCTTGAAGGATAGTTTTACTCACTTTGGACTCTGTGTTTTAGATTATTAATAAAACAGCTTATAATAAATTAACTTCATCCATGCAAATGTTCTTTTGGAAAAATTATTTAATATGGAAATTGAAAATGATATCTATATTAAGATTACAAACATGTAAATGTGCAGATTAGATGATTGTTTTAAAGAAAAAACTTTCTCTGTAGTTTCATTTATGATCTTTATTATACTTTTAAAATTTTTAACATTTTATTGCTGTGTTGCTTATAATGTGTATTTTACAAATGCCATGTTTTTAAATACATACATTAAGAGAAAATGCACTTTGAAATGTTTATTTAAGTGTGAATGTAGACTTTGCTTAAATTACCGGTTATGTGAAAAAAGAATGGAATAAATGTTTCAGTATGCTTGAAAGTGACAAGAACTAAAAGTAGACTGTCCCATTTTCTTTTATGGCTCAAAGATAGTAATCTCCCATTTTATGTCATTCAAAGGGATGTGTTTTAAGTCAGATGGCTTCTGATATATTTTTCCTTATAAACCAATTTGGATTTGTACAAATCCATCAACGCCATTGTTGACTGAATAATGCTTAATGGTAAGATATTTTAGTGGTTGTTTCTTAGTTCTCAGAGGTCCATTAAAATGCTTCCAAATCTATTACACCGCTGTGCATACTTTTAAGCATATTATTTCTCTATTTCATTTTGTGCTTTAGTAGTCTAACAAGATTACAAAGCATCAAGCAATTCAAAGCAATGAAATTACTAGAATATTTCTCCTTTTGCTTATCTTGGTTCCAAAATTTGATAATATCATATACTGACATTCAAAGACTAAAACATAAAAGCCATTCTACCTCCAAAATAAAGCACTAAAATGTGCACAAGTCACATTAGATAAGTTTCCTGTACATGATTTCAAAAAACAGATTAGATTTGTTTAGATGCTTTTTCTATTCAATAGTACGTATATCATATTAATATTTCATTTTTGAAAGCAAAGGTCTGTTGGCAGCCTATAAACCAGATTTAATGGTTCTCGGACTATGAACAGAGAAAATTTGTTGTTACTTTCTTTATACCTTAGGTGAAATATATTTTATTCCTGCATTTATCTACACAGCATATGTCTATACATAAAAATAGTAAATATCATTATAAGCCTAATATAAACCTTATGTGTATTTCTCAACTTTCTTCCTGAGAATTTAATAATCAGCCATTCATACAATGACTTTATCAAGGCTTGATTAGCATCTGCAATATACTTTCATTCAGTGCATCTGTTGTGCACCTTGAGTGATCCATTGTGCCCAGATGTTTTTATAATTAAGCCCTTCTCTCCAACCTTAATATGAAGTGCTAGCATACATGAAAAGCAAAATTTTGTATTAAAATATAAGATATAAGAACAAAACCAATTGTGATGTACGACCTAGTCCCAAAGTATATAAAATAATATATATATGTTTTCGTAGGTTTTCACGGGTATAGATATGTAGGTTTTGGCATACTCGGGTCTTTTCCCATGTAAGGTTGAAAGAATCTAGGCGACGTTTTGACGAGGTCTTACTCGTCATCTTCAGGCTGGAGTTTTTGGCTTCGTGCTTATGTGAGCAAAGTGTGGTTATAACTGCCGTTTCTCTATAAATACTTATATTTATTGTATTTATTTATATGTATTTATTTATTTATAGTATATATATATATATGTAGGTTTTTGCGAAAACCTCAGAAAACAAATATATATATTTGTTATAACCACGCTTTGCTCACCTAAGCACGAAGGCAAAAACTCCAGCCTGAAGATGACGAGTGAGACCTCATCGAAATGTCACCTAGATACTTTCAACCTTACATGGGAAAAGACCCAAATATGCCAAAACCTAAATAACATATATAATATATATGGTGAATTTTTAGCAGTAATAGAATGGTATTTAAAGATCAGGTATGGTTTAGGCTGATGAGGATATTTAATCTAAACAATGTACAGTACATACAAAGACCTCTATTCATACATCCCTGAGGCAGGCTTGCCGACAGCTTGATGTCAGGCCTGTATAACTTTTTTGTGACCTGGTTCTTCTTCATCATTATTTTTTAAACTTTGCATTCTCAGATCATAAGGGATGTGCCTGCCAACACTATAGAGAGCAGGGGTACATTTTTCAGTTGTTTATCCCTTTTGTCTTAGGTGGAATTTATGGAGTGATTAAAGCTCCCATTTTGCCTCTTAATAAAAGAAATAAAATAGGGCCTGTTTTTTCCAATCATGCTTTGCTGTTGGTCCCTCTCCTTATTAATTAAGTGAGAAGCGGAATATAAGCAGAGAAGCAGAGCAGGATTCAGACCAATATAGGCAAGTTGTTAGGAGTTTTGATATGAAATAGCTTGAATAAAGCTTATAGCTTTCCATCATAGAAGAAGGGGGCCAACAGAGTTAGTTCTGCTTGCTCCAAGAATGTTCAAGACAGTAAAAAAGGTTACACCAATTGTATCCTATGGGTGACATGACAATACAAAGTCAGGTTAGATAATCTTATGATGGCAGTGGACCAATTTTATTTTGTCCCTTTCATTTCAGTCAAGGATATAAAGTTCAGAATGCTCAGATGTTTTTTAAAAAAGTAAAATAGTTGCACTAAGTCTATCTATAATTATCTGATAGTTTGTTATGATGCTTTGAAGCTTCACAATGTAGGGAAATGATGCCTCACCTATTTTATGTGCATATCAATGTGGCACGTATTTATTTATTTATTTTATTTATTTATTTATTTTATTTGATTTTTATACCGCCCTTCTCCCGAAGGACTCAGGGCGGTGTACAGGCAGGAGTAAAAAAGACAATACAATGTACAGTTTAAAATGTAAATTAAAAAACTTATTATAATTAGCCCGAAACTTTAAAATATATAAAAAACTAAAGTCCCATTTAAGATTAATATTAAAAATTTTAAAAATTTAAAAAACCAATAAAAATTCAATAAAATTCAAGCCAGCCCCGCGCGAATGAAAAGATGTGTCTTCAGTTCGCGGCGGAAGGTCCGAAGGTCAGGTATTACAAAACGTCCATGCTTAAAATACCACAACTGCCATATTTACTTTGTTGGGTCTTCCCTCCATCGCTTTCCCTCAATATCACTGTCTTAGACATAGGTATTTCCTATTTTTGCTAAATTCTGTTACAGAGATGACAGGGACCGACTCTAAGGACTTAACGGATACAAAACTTCACTTACGGATACAAAACTTGCTCCAACACTGGAAATTTTTAAGAAAATGTTGGATAACCATCTGTCTGAGATGGTGTAGGGTTTCCTGCCTGGGCAGGGGATTGGACTAGAAGGCCTCCAAGGTCCCTTCTAACTCTGTTGTTATTATTAACTTTCCATTTTTAAAAACCATGGTAGTTGAATCAGCTTATAGCTCAATTAGGAGGCTAAAATGAGCAGCTTGGTTTTGCATTAAAACAATTAAAAATAATGACATGTTCTTTTTTATTTTTTATATTTTGTCACAATGGTATATATAAGCATATGCATGAAATAATTATACAATATATAAGCATATATATAAGCATAAGTATGTAATAACTATATTAATTGGATATATTTTTTTTATTTGCATTTATATCCCGCCCTTCTCCGAAGACTCAGGGCGGCTTACACTATGTTAGCAATAGTCTTCATCCTATTTGTATATTTATATACAAAGTCAACTTATTGCCCCCAACAATCTGGGTCCTCATTTTACCTACCTTATAAAGGATGGAAGGCTGAGTCAACCTTGGGCCTGGTGGGACTAGAACCTGCAGTAATAGCAAGCAGCTGTGTTAATAACAGACTGTTTTACCAGCCTGAGCCACAGAGGCCATTACAGAGGATATAATGAAAGGAAGCAATAGGACAGGAATGGTGGCACGTATGTGCTCTTATGCATGCCCCTTACAGACCTCTTAGGAATGAGGTGAGGTCAATAGCAGACAGTTTTTGGTTAAAACTTTTGGGATTTTGGGAAGATACCATAGAGTCAGGTAGTGTGTTCCAAGCATTAACAACTCTGTTTCTGAAGTCATATTTTCTGCAATCAAGATTGGAGCGGTTAACATTAAGTTTAAATCTATTGTGTGCTCTTGTATTGTTGCAATTGAAGCTGAAGTAGTCTTCAACAGGAAGGACATTGTAATGGATGATTCTATGAGTTAAACTCAGGTCATGTCAAAGGTGGCGGAGTTCTAAGTTTTCTAAACCCAGGATTTCAAGTCTGATGGCATAAGGTATTTTGTCCAAGAACCCCTGCCTTGGGGAATGCCGCTATTGACAGGAACAGGATTTGATAGAGCACTGCCAATTTTGACCACTTGTTGTCTGTTTGACAGGAAAGCTGTTATACAGTTGTGGAGGGGTCCTGAGATGCCGTTGGATTTTAGTTTTAGGAGAAGTTTATCATGTACCACTGAGTCAAAAGCTTTGCAGAAGTCTATGTAAATTGCATCTATTGCTTTGCCTTGATCAAGATTTGTAGTCCATATGTTTTTGCAGTGAAGAAGTTGTAAGTTACATGATAAATTTTTTCTGAAACCAAATTGTTTTTTGGAGAGTAGGTTGTTAGTTTCTAAGTGTGAGGTAATGGATTGGTTGATGATAGATTCCATTACTTTACAGGTGATGCAGCATAGAGAGATTGGTCTGTAATTTTCAACTAGGCTGGGGTCTCCTTTTTTGAAGACAGGGATGACCGTGGCTAGTGACCAAAGTTTAGGAAGAGAACGGGTCATGAAAGCTTTTTCAAAGATTATGCTAAGGGGTTCTGCTATATTAGTGGAAAGCTTTTTTAAGAAATATGCACATAGTCCATCAGATCCAATAGATAGGGATGGTTTCAGTTTGCGAAGAGCTTTTTCAACATTATCTTCTGTGAAATCTATATGTGTTAGGTCGTTGTACTCATTGTTGGTACGATTGGGGAATGTTGGGTATGAGCCGTTATGTTAACAAAGACTGAGCCAAAGAATGCGTTAAAGATGTTTGCTTTAACTGTTTCATCATTATATTCTTTGCCGTTAGATTCTTTTAGTGGTGGGATGGATCTCGAGTCATTAAGTTTGTTGTTCACAAAATTATAAAAAGCACGATTGGAATTTGTGCGCAGAAGTTCTTCTTCTTGCTTGGTGTGGTAATTGGAGCATTCAGTTTTTATTTGGTTGCATATATTTCTGTAGCAGTTTTTGAAATTAGCTACATAGCCCTTTTTGTTTCTTCTCCCAAGGGATTTTTTTTTGGATTGAAGCTTTTTTATTGATATGGTAATTTGTTTTTGTTTATTTTGGTGGTGGTTTGTGGTACGTAAAGTTTAATGACTCTTTTGACTTCAAGTAGGAAAACTCTATAGTAATCTTCAGCAGTGATACAGTTTTATTTATTTTATTTATTTATTTATAATTGCGTTTGTATACCGCCCTTCTCCCGAAGGACTCAGGGCGGTTCACAGCCAGTTAAAAAGTACAATAAATACAAAATTAAAAACAGACTAAAATTTATATAAATAGTGGCCAAAATATTAAAAACTAACAGTATAAAAAACTAAACCCCATTTAAAATTACTTATTCAGGCTAGCCCAGCACGATGGAATAAAAAAGTCTTCAGCTCACAGCGGAAGGTCCGGAGGTCGGGGAGTTGTCGAAGCCCCGGAGGCAGCTCATTCCAGAGGGATGAGAAGGCCCTCCCCCTGGGGGTCGCCAGTCATTGAAACATTGTTTCACCGATGGCACCCCAAGGAGGCCCTCCCTGTGGGAGCGCACAGGTCGGTGGGAGGCTGTTTGTGGCAGTAGGCAGTCTTGTAAATAGCCCGGTCCTAAGCCATGGAGCGCTTTAAAGGTGGTAACCAACACCTTGAATTGCACCCGAAAGACCACCGGGAGCCAGTGCAGTCCGTGCAGGAGAGGTGTTATATGGGAGCCACGAGGTGCTCCCTCTACCACCCGCGTGGCCGCATTCTGGACCAGTTGGAGCTTCTGGGTGCTCTTCAAGGGGAGTCCCATGTAGAGAGCATTGCAGTAGTCCAGGCAAGATGTAATGAGGGCATGGGTGACTGTGCGCAGGGAAACCCGGTCTAGAAAGGGACGCAACTGGCGAATCAGGCGAACCTGATAAAAAGCCCCCCTGGCGACGGCTTTTGCCAGTCAAGAGATGAGAGATTTTGCCAGTCAAGAGATGAGAGGTCGGTGTTTATAAGGTCATAGTTGGCTTTTTTGAAATTGTAGTTTGGAATACCATTATTATGACGTTTTTTGTAAGGGCATATATTGAGACAAAAATCTATCAAGCTGTGGTCACTGTTGGAAAAGGGTTCTTTTATTTGTAGTCCATAAATTGAGTTTGTGTTGTTGCAGAAGATGAGGTCAAGGCAGTTGTTAAGTCTTGTATTGTTAGTTACTAGTTGTACAAGACCTAGATTTGTAACAGCGTTGTATAGGGTACTATGGATGGGTTCAGTTGTACATTCATTTGTTATCCAGTTAATAAGAGGTAGATTGAGGTCACTCAGGAAGATGAGAGGATATGGGCAAGAGGTAGCCCATGTTAGTAGTGTGGTTAACATGTTCGCATGTGCAATGTCGTAGTCAGGGGCTCTGTAGCAAAGTAAGAATTGAAGTGTGATGTTAAGGGACAGATCGCATACAATAGTTTCAGGAAGAGCAAGTTTATGTCCAATTTGAATATTTTTTAGATTCAGAGACTTTTTGTAAAAGATAGCCATTCCACCTCCTCTGCGAATTTCACGATCTGACCGAAAAACATGATACTTTTTGTCTGAAATAATGGAGTCAGGGAGGGATGAGTTCAGCCATGTTTCGCATACAAATATATCAAATTTATCATTTTTTAACATGAGGATAAATTCAGGCAATTTGTTTACAATGCTTCTTGCATTTATCAATTTGCATTTAAGATCTGCAGTGTTTGGTGTAGAGGAATCTGACCGGACACTAGTTAGGTCTCAAATTCGGACCTATCTAGTGGCAATGAGGCTGGCAAAACGGGAGTATTTTTCCAACCTCATTGCATCAGCAGATAACCGCCCAGCCGCCCTGTTTAGGGTGACCCGCTCGCTCCTCCATCAGGGAGCGGTAGAGGATCCCTTAAAGGGCCTTCTCTGTGGGGGCTCCTACCCTCTGGAACGAGCTCCCTCTGGGGCTTCGTCAACTCCCCGACCTCAGGTCCTTCCGCCGCGAGCTGAAGACGTTGCTGTTTCGAAGAGCAGGACTAGCGTGAACGTAGTTTTAAATTGGGGTTTTAAACGGGGTTTTAAATTTGTATTTAAAAGTTTTAGGCCATCATTTGAATTAATTTTCTATTCTTTTTTGCTGTTTTATATGTATTATATATTTTCTGTTGTTTTATTGGCTGTGAACCGCCCTGAGTCCTTCGGGAGATGGGCGGTATACAAATATAATAAAGAAAGAAAGAAAGAAAGAAAGAAATAAGGGGCATGCGTACCTAATTTTGGATGACAGTTGGTTGGGAGTTCTGAGCGACGAATGGTTGGAGGTTGTTTGGTTGAATTGGAGGTTGTTTTGTTTTGTTTTCTTGCCTAAAGACCCTGAAAAGATTTATCATTTCACCATGCATCCTAAATATGTTATTCTTGGCTGAACAAATATTCAGAACTGTGAATTAATCTTTCCTTCTTTCTCTGTCTGTCTGTCTTTCTTTCTTTCTCTCACATAGAGAATTTGGCTAGTCAACTGTGTATTTTGTTTTGGCAATGATTTATGAATACATGAATTATTTGCCCTTGCAAATCTTTCCTAGTCTACAAAATTCAGAACTCTACAGACTCCACAGAAAAATAGTAAAAAATATGAGATATTAGAGCATGTGATATCGTGGCTGAGGGGTATGGTTTCACATGCTGCTTGCATCCCACAGATGGGGCTTTACTTGTTTGTGTGGACTGGTTGCTGGCATGCCGCAGACCCCTGAGCTAAATGTTATCTGAAAAGAAACTAGTTATATGCGTTACTACATGATTACCAACAGTTAATCATGTAGTAACGCATGCAGAGATATGTTTATCAACCTGTTTAGTACACTATGTTTTAGAGGAATTATAGTAACAAATAAATATGAGATATATCTAAATGTTTGATCCATAACTTTTTTGATGTTCCAGAAATCATCTTGATAACTGGCATAGTTAAAAGGAACTGTTCTGTTGTTCTAACACTTTCCCTATTCAAATTGAAAACACCTGCTTGTATTTTATTATGTATTATATAAGTGCCAATTTGGTGTAGTGAATAAGACATCAAACTAGAAACTGGGAGACTGTGAGTTCTAGTCCCATCCTAGACACAAAGCTGTCAGTCAATTTTTCTCAGCCCTAGGAAGGAGGCAATGGCAAAAAACCACTTCTGAAAAAGTCTAAGCGGTTTCCGAGAATCCAACATGATTAAACAGAATCAAATAAATATGTTTATTGTACTATATTTCAAAGACCTGAAGGCGACAGTCTAACAATGGGACTAAGCCTCAGCCTCATGAAACTTACAATATAAAATATTTTTGATTAGCAAAAGATAGGTTTTATAAACAGCAGAAATCAGAAAGCTGAAGTACACCTAAAATGTATCCTTCTCTCCTTGACCTTTAACCAGGAAATTATTAAAAAATAAAAATGTTTAAATGGTCTCTCTTCATTACAATACATGATAGGGCTACTAGGTAGACTTTTTACAACAAGCCATTGTGTAATTTCTTTTATTCTGATTTACTGTCTAAACTCAGATATTGTTATAAGTCAGTTTATGAATTATTGTATTGTGCAAACCCAAACAATTGTAGATTATTCAATTAAATTATGATAAAATATATCAGTTTAGCAGAATGTGTGATTAAAATATGTTGCTTGATATATCCAGAATATATCATAGTGTTCTTAAAGAGGGATGAATTTTATTCTACATTATTGTACAACAGTAACTTTGGTTTCTTCCAGCAGTTTGGAGGCTGACCAGAAATTCTATTCCCTATTACCATACACTTTAAAGTTGAATAGTTTTAGCAGTTTAATAACTCTCAACTGTTATATATAGCCCAATATATACACTCCTGGCAAATTTATCCAGAAATACCGCTGAGTTTACTTCCTTGTGTGAAGTTGCAGACTTTCACATAAGTAGCCATGAAAGCCAGCTGGGTGACCTTGGATCAGTCATTGTCTCAGCCAGTCCAATTTACCTCACAGGGTGGTTGTTGTGAGGAAAATAGGAGGAAGGTGTTCTGGATATGTTCACTGCCTTGAGTTACCTTGAGTATTTTCATGTTAAAAATAATAAAAGCAGGATATGAATAAATAATATAAAAATAACTAAGACTAGAATCTTTATATTTGGAATAAGGAACACTAAATTTAATGGGACTTTCTATTAAATTTGTTGCAAGTGCAATAGTGCATTCAATATATGTATCTGTCCTGCCGCAATTTTTCTTGTTGGGAATTATTACGGATTGTACAGTAATTGAGACTAAATTGATTTTAAATCTAATAACTGCAGCAAGATTACTAATAGGACAATATTGGAAGAAAAAAGAAGTACCAACAATACAAGAATGGATATTGAAAGTTGCCAATTTGGCTGAGATGGGGAAGATATCAGCCTTTTTGAAAGACAATACGCAAGAAAGATACTTAAAGGAATGGAAAAAATGGATTGACTATATTCAACGTAGATATCAGACTAAGAGTTATCAGACTGTTTTTGAATGATTATGATGTATTATTTTTGATTGCTTTTGGGGAAGTTAGGAATTGATGATTGTAGGGTATAATTAAGTTGGGACGAAAACTTTTAGCATATGTTTGTTTTACTTTTAACTATACCTTGTGCTCGTTCCGGGAAGTGGGGGAGGGGTTGCGAAGGAGGGGAGGAGGGGGAAAGGGGGAAAATTTTGTAAAACTTTTTGAATAAAAAAAAAATATATGTATCTGTACAATTCTTGATGTTTTGCATGTTACCTTTTGAACTCTGAAAATAAATTAAGTACTTCCTATGGACGATCACGTGTATACTACTCTATACAGAATTTTTATCAGTAAAAAGTCGTTTTAAAATAATTTTGGATTTCCTCTAGCTCTTCATGTCGCTAATTACAGATTTCCTTTTTAGCATCAATTAAAGCTGCAATAAGGCCGATTACGCTGCTAAGTAAAAGCATTTAGGTTTGCAAGCAACGATTTGCAAGTTGAGGCCCACTTCTTTAACCGCAAGGCCCTTTTAATTATTTCGTACTTTCTCGGATGGAGGCGAAAACTAGAACAAGAGTCTTAAGGGCCAGTTTCAGAAGCATTTTAAGGGGGGGAAAATTCCCAGATTTTCAGAAGCAACAGGCAACCTATTCCGCTCTGCGACCAGCGTCAGAAATGACTGCTTTTCCTCCAATAATATTTATTGATTGACTGCATCGCTCCGCCCTCGGTAATCTCGCGTTTCTGCCAGATTTTTTTTCCGCCAGAATGTCTTTTTCTCTTCTTTCTCCTTTCACTTTCTCTCTGTTGGGCCTCCCGCGGTTTCCCGGACCTTCCGCAAATAATCACCAAATTTCTTTCCCGTTTTTTCAGGCTTCTCGCTCCCGAGTCCTCCTTTTGAAGGCGGGGGAGGGGCTGAAAGGAACACCCTTCCCACGACTGGGCGGGGCAGGGAACTGCAGGCTGAGAAGGGCGTCGTTTGCAGTCGCTAAAAAACCGGAAAGGTTGTTTATGCTTCTTATCAGGAAGATCAATGTACAAAATGATGTGTCAGAGTTGAAGGCTGTTGGAATTTATGGTTTCTCTCAGTATGGCGGCAGTAATTCCTGATAAGTGCTGGGAGCAGTGTAAAGGCATTCTGCACATGCTTGGGAGCCCCGTTTTTTTTTTCTAATTAGGCTTTCCTATTTAGATGGAATCTGTTTGACAGCATCTTCTGCACTGCAGCACATGCATGCAAACAGCCCAGCAGGCAGCCTACTGTACTTCGTGTCCCAGGGATTGCCTTTTTTTCTTAACTGTTTCACTTGGTGGGAGGGAGCAGGGAAGAGCCCATTCCAGAGAATCTCCCACAGATTCCCCCTTTTAAAAAAAAAACTTCGCGTCGGCTATTTTGACCCTTGCCCTTACAGAAGGGGGTCTCCTTCAAAGCGCGCCCTATTTGTGGATCGAACAGCCTTCGGATCCCCACCCGGATAGTTTGCATGTACCAATTCTCTTAGCCGTGCTGCTGTGGTGTCAAAGTTGGCAGCGTGATTAAAGGCTGGGTGCCGGCGAGGTTACCTCTTTATCTGCCTAGGAAGCCCCAGATAGGCTTTATGCAGTCACCCTTCCAAGGGTGCAATTCAGCTCCCATCGTGTGGAGCAACGAGCTTGGTTGGCTATTGCCTTCGGAAAGAAATGGATGGCAACCTAAATTTGGAACGAAAGGCAGCCCGCTCGCTTCCCATTCAACGGCCGGGTAGGGGAAACGTGGTCCCTATTTCTTGCAAGTCGCGAAGAGTAGCGTCGCCCTTCTCAACTTAGCTTTTTAGATAACGAACAGGCGACTTTTATTATGCCTAATTCCCCCCACCCCACAAGACCCGGAGAGGCAGCCCCATTCTCCCCCCTCCCCTTCCAGCAGAGGAGAAAAGCGGCGGCGGCGGCGGCGGCCCAAGCCACGGTGGAGTGAATGCGTTGTCATGGCAACTGGCAGAGGCAGGCGGCAGGCCGGCCCCAGCCCCAGCCGCCTCAGCCTTTCCTCCGCTTTTGCACTGTGTGGGTGAGAACTGAGCGCCTGAAAGAGCAGAAGAGCAGCCCGAGTTTGACGAGAGCGGGTGGGGGAAAAGGAGGGCAGAGAGGCTGGAAGGAGCGATTCGGATTAGGGCTGGGGGGGCCGAGGATCCCAAGCGGGCCAAAGAGGGGCGCGAAATTGGCTTCGGGATGATGGAGGACGGATTCTCCAGCTACAGCAGCCTCTATGACACTTCTTCGCTTCTGCAGTTCTGTAATGGTAAGGGGAGGAAAGTAAAGATAGCGAAGCGTGCGTGCGCGCCCGGAGGGAGATCAAGGGCCGCTGTGGTGGTGGTGGGTGGGTGGGCATCGCCCTGAAGTCGAGCGGCCGGTGGGGGGCTTCGGTTTTGTGCCTGGCGAAGATGGGCTGACTTGGCAAGTGGGATGGGTGTGCCGGAGAAGCTTGGCAAGGAGAATCGCCCCCGCCAAGCTCCCAGCTTTCCTACTTGGAGAAAGGATGGGGCCTTTTCGGGGCTTTCTCTCTCTCGCTCTTTAGTTTTAGGTTAAGGGGAGAACGAGCATTGGCTTCACCACCACCACGATCTTATTTCTGCCTGACCGAAAGAAATGCTGGGGTTTTTAGTTAAGCTTCGCGGGAAGGCGAGGGAGAGAGCGAGAGCTCTGCCTGCCTGCCTGCCTGCCTGCCTGCGGAGGCTCTCCCACTACAGGGTTGCATATTGACGGGTGTCTGATAGAGGATCATGAAGATTATGGAAAAGAAAGTAGAAAAAAACAAAAACCCAACAACCTCACTTTTTGTGTGTACGGAGGGAAGAAAGCAGTTTTTATTTCTGAGTTTTAACTTCTAGGAACCGCCCCGCGATTAAAGGCTAGCTTGATTGACGTGTTCCCTTGTTTCACGGTCTTTAATTCTAAATAAGCAAGGAAAACATTCACAGTTGTAAAGAATGTGTGTATATGTGTTTGTGAATCGTATTAAAGATGGTCTTTGAAGTTTTATGTAATTCGGATGGTGAGTTTTGTTCGTTGGCGTATTGCACTGCATGAAAGATTTATGGTTTCTTGTACAGTTATTTTTTAAAGTAAACAAAAGTCTTGAGATGGAAAATATGTTGGTTTCCAAGCTCTGTAGTTTCTGACCTGTTTCTCTGAAACTTTATTAAACCATATGGTGTTCGGGATGATGATGTAACAAAACGCAGCTTGATTTACAGGAAACTTGCAATAAACATTTAAGACAGAAGACCCTTCCTGTATTGGACTAATTGGATAATATATTAATGTATGGTTTGTCAGTTGGACTTAATAGGATCTTTTAAAAATGGAATTTAAAGAATTTGTAAACATCCTAACTCAGTATTGACTAACAGGAGTTACATGTAAAGATTTTGCTGTTCACTTAGAAAATCTTTGTGATTTAGAGGACATGTATCTTTGAATAGAATAGAATAGAATTTTATTGGCCAAGTGTGATTGGACACACAAGGAATTTGTCTTGGTGCATATGCTCTCAGTGTACATAAAAGAAAAGATACGTTCATCAAGGTACAACATTTGCCTGAAGAAATTATAATAGATTACAATGTAGTTCACATATTATTTATATTTGTGTTTGTAAAAGTAAGAACTATATAAAACAGCTTATTTATGTTGGACTCTATTTTTGGCAATGATAAAAAACCAGAAAATTACTCTTTTAAATCAGCTAAAGGTTGGGATTATTTAAAGCAATTTTTATACTGCGATGAGGAAATTACCTATTGAGTTTGCATCTCTTTCATTGTTTGCATTTCTGTTTAGATCTGCAGATATATTTAAAATCAATAAAGTTAAGATCAATATAATTTTGGATAGATAAAACTGTATATCTATTGCTTTAAATAGAAATTCATCTGTGCCTTTTTCCGTGCGAATTTAGCTTCATTACAATTTACTTTGAGGGAAAGATATACAACTGGACACTCAGCTTGCTATCTTGGATAGATCAGCTAATAATATAGCTTCTATCTTATAAAGTGGCAAGCAGAGCTAAGGTTCTATAGAACTTGTTTAAAAGGAAGATTGCTTCTAAGTTATGTTAATACTATACTTCAGAAGAGTGTTCTAGTTATAGAAATGTGAAAGAAATTGAGTGCATATGAATATTTTATAATCTAAATAAGGAAACTTTTTTGCAGAACAGTTAGGAAAACCTGGACTCTTCAGATATTGTAGAAGTACAACTTCCACCTTCTTTCACTATTGGCCATGTTGGTTAGATAGTTCAATAATATCAGAGAGCACAAATGCCTCTAGATATTGAGCAAGTAAATGGAATGTTTGCATTCTATTCTCTTTAGGGGATTAATTCCACAATCAGGATTCTGCTATAATAAAGATTGTGCCTTGCTACCTACTCTTGATGGTGTCGTCTAATGAAGATTCATAAATTATATAGTGGCTAATGAGAAGTTGGTTGTTTTTCAGGTGTTCTGGCCATAAAGTCTTAAGGTTTCTTAGACTTTATTTTAAAATGAAAATAATTTTGAAGGTAGTATATTTAGAATAAAATCTTCAGAAGTAATGTAGACTTGCAAAATATCTGCAAGCTGTTAGCCTGATCCTTCTTAAGAATACAATTCAAGCACAACACTTAATCTTGATATTAAAAAGTATACAAATCCCACAACACAGTGGCCACGAAAATAAACAGAATTGGCCCCAACATCGCCATCTGGAAACTTCCAGCCAGATAGGATAAAAATCTATGCAAGTCAGACATGAAAGACCACATACTTCTGAAAACATTTTGTTGTCTTAGCTACAATTAACATACTGCTTTAAGTCATAAACCACAGTGCTTGGATTCATATAGCTTGCTACGCCAAATTAGACAAACTTTGTCATGGTATAGACATTGTGAGCCAGCTTGCTATGGTTTATTCACCAGACCAAGATTAAGAAGTAATCACCTAGCAAACATTTGATGAAGTATTCCATGTCATGCTAATTAGCAAGATAGTTAAATATTTTCTGGATGCCATAACAAGCATATATATCAGTGGTGCTTTGTAAACCCATGAATACTCAAAGAATGTTAATCAGTGGTTTCTTATCAAATTGGACAGAAGCATCAAGTAGACTTCTACAAGGACCAGTCCTGGGACCTGTTTTTCATATTTTAATGGCTTGGATAAACAGGTGGGAGAAAGCTTCTCCAATTTAAAATTGGAGGGAATAACTAATAAACAGCCACTTTGCTGTAATGCTTAAGGTATCAGGCTAGAAATTAGGAGACCACAAATCCTGCCTTAAACAAGAAGCCAGCTGGTTGATAGTCCTTGACTTAACAATATTTCAGTTAGTGATCATTTAAAGTTATAAAGTTATAACTTCACTGAAAAAAGTGTTATGAACATTTTTCACATTAACAAATGTTGCAGCATCCCTATGGTCACGTGATCAAAATCCAGTCACTTGGCAACTGTCTCATATTTATGACAGTTGCAGTCCGGGGTTCATGTGATTGATCACCTTTTGCAATTTTCTGACAAGGAAAATCAATGGGAAAACTAGATTCACTTAACAACTGTGTTACTAAATTAACAACTTCAGTGATTGACTTAATTGTGGCAAGAAAGGTCATAAAATGGGGAAAAATTCATAATTGTCTTGCTTAGCAACAAAAATTGTGGACACAATTGTGATCATAAGTCAAGGACAACCTGTATAAATATCTGTAAGTTAGAAAAACAAAGTTGGAGTCTTTCTGGTGTATCAGTTGCCCGCTGTGTGGCAGAATCTTGGATGACTTTAAGGCTCTTCAGTGTCTGAACTTGGAGAACTTTAAGATGCTCTTGGACCAGTTTGGATGTCATTCTGGTAACAGTGAGCTTTCCCAGACACAGTTGTGAGCTGATTTTCAGAATCCATCCATCCAAACTTCAGCATGTGCACCTACTTATCAATCAAATTTTTCTTTATTCATAACATCAAATACCAGAACATACTTTAATAGTAATTTTATTAAAAATTACAGTTCCAGCAATAGAAACTCATACAAACTAACAAAAAAATAAAAGAATAGAAATAAAATAGAAATGAAAGAAAAATAGTAAAGAAAAAGAGAAATATATAAAAGAAATATAAAAGGAATGATTTTCCCTATCTCAAATACAAACAATTTTAGTAACTTACCACTTTCTCTTAAAATATTACAAATGATCTCTTCTTCTAGCCCATCTCTTATCTATAAGCAAATCTTTAAAACCTCATCGTCTTGGTGTAAGAGGCTGGCAAAATACCATTAAAGTTTACCAGAAATAACAGGACATCTATTTTAATCTTGATCAAATAAAACTTTATATTCCCTCTCTTTACTTCTAACAATCTTAATATTTCATCCTTCAAATAATCTTAGAATTTGATTTGTTTTCATTTTTTCTTTGTTCCTTCTCACAAAATTCTTCAAATCTTTAAGAAGCCTCTTTTGTAAATCCAATATAGGAAGATTATCCAGGTCACTCTCTTGGTTTGTTATTGGTATATCCCTTTTGATTATTAATACAGCAACTGGTTTCTTTTGTATGCTCTCACAAAGTACAACTGTTTGGAGCAGAAAGAAATTACAAAGAGCCTATCTACTCACTAGGTCTTCATTTTGCTCTAGTTGCTGCTCTGCTTTTAAGTGGAGTTGTCCTCTATTTCTTTCCTGGAATATATGAACATCATAATTTCTGTTTGGGTTTACAAAACTAGTTGTAAATACGGCACTTGGCTTACAGAAAGTGTTTCCCTGCTCCTGCCACTGCATTTGAATGTCTGTGGAGATTCTCAGTCATCCAGGTCATGGTTTCCCAAAGGTTTTTCAGGAGGCAACTGGACTTTCTTGCTTTTCATTTGAAGACGTTTTGCTTCTTGGATAACGGAGGGTTGGACGGATAGTTAGATGATAGATCCCACTTAGTTTGCCAGCGATCATATTCTCCTTCCCTACTCTAACAATAGATTTTTCTTCTTAACCTATTTGATCTTTTATTTCCCAACTTGCTTTTAGAGTATTATGCATGTGAGAAACCTTACCTACTCCAGCTAAATGCTTTACTAGATTATTTTATTTCCATTATCTGTGTGGGAGATCATGTGACATGCAAACAGGGCTTAGCTGTTCCATTCTGTCATAGACTTGATCCAGGTAATTTGGGGCCCAATCTGTGAAGTGGATATACATGAAAGCTCACTTTTGCCTCTTTGTAATCATGTAATTAGCTATCCAAGGCATAACCGTCACCCAACGTTAAATGACTCGTTAGTCCAGTTGAGACTAACTGCTGCACATGACTTCCCTGGGTTAAATTAAGCTGATTAAACTGATTCACTTCAGGGATGGGGACAAAACAATCAATGGTGGGATTCAATCCACTTAACAACCAGTTCGCTGAAAATGTGAGTGCATGCGCGCATGCCCACAGCTTCCGCACATGCCCACGGCTTCCGCATATGTGCACGGCTTCCATGCATGCGTGGCTTCTGCCACCTGTCGAGGTTCGACCAAGCAGCCTTTTGGGGCCTGCTCCGCTCCATCTCTGCTCTCTGGGACAGCAGCTGCTGCTCTTGCTGGGAGAGAGAGCATCTCTTGTGCAATTTAGTAGCTGTGAGCTGCTGCTTTCCTCTAAGTTCCATCCAGAAAGCGCACAGCACAAAGAAGCAGCAGCCATGTTGAATGCTGCTTCTCTATACTGCACATTTTCTGGATGGGACTTAGAGGAAAGCAGTAGCTTACAGCTGGTAAATTGCACAAGAGACGCTCTTTCTCCCAGCAAGAGCAGCAGTAGAGAGAAGCAGCAGTTGACCCGAAGACCACATGGAGCATCTCTGTGCGCGAGCGAGCCTCGGCAAGGGATGGCTGCAAGATCTCTGTAGCGCTTTAGGTAAGAAGAACCTGGATGTAGTTTGAGGCGAGCAGGTGGTGGCTCCAGGGCAAGGCTGGAGCCAGGGAATGGCACATTCCCTGACCTGGCTGAGGTGGGTGGTGAGTGGGTGGTGACTCCGGGACAAGGCTGAAGCTGGGAAATGCTGTGTCCCTGGATCCCAACCTGAGGTGAAGGGCGAGCGGGCGTCATTCTTACCTTTGGTGAGCAGAGCGAGGCACAGAGATTAGCTGAACTGCATGGCGAAGGGAAGATAATATATAAGGTGGGGTAGGCGGGGCTAACCATGGTCGATTTTACCAGTTCTCTGAACTGCCCAAAATCATAACCAGTTGTCCCGAACCGGCTGCATCCCACCCCTGAAGATGATGATTAAAATAGTAATATAAGTGTCTTAAATGTTTTATTTTAGCTCTATGGAGTATGTTATCATTTTTTAAAAAGTCTAATATAGGGAATATAAACAGAAAAGGACACGCTCAAAGAAAATAATAATATGAAAATTAAGAAGCTTTGATGAAAAAGCACTGAAAAGAGAAGAATTTTAGTTGATTCTAAACAACTTACATTATAAACAACTTAAACTAGATCAGCTTACAAAGATTTAATATGTCATTGAGTATTCAATCCTCATGTTTCTAATAACACTAATAATTTTCTAGTACTAAATCGGGATAGTGAAGAATTAAAAGCATTTGAGAAAGAATCTTAATTAGAAGCTTGAGGAAGAAGTTAAGACTAGAAATGTCTTGCCCTGAGCCTAATATGGATTTAGTTGCAACATTTCTTGCTGACAGCACATAATTTCAGTTTATCAACAATTACTGCCAGTTAACATCAAGTTAAAGGAATCAAAATATGTCTTGGAATAGCATTAATGGAAACAGAGTGGAATGCCCTAAGGAAATAGTATTAAATAACAACTAGGTATCCTTTGTAATGTTACATTGGAGGGCCTTGATATCGATGGGAGTTTGAAGATATGATCTGTACTATTTATTACTAATGATATTGCTCATGCTTTCGCTAATGAATAGTCTGGTTACTATGTTCTCACCACTAGTATCTTGGAGCCATGCTCCTTCTGGCTTCTCCATGAGGCTAGGAATGGTTTGAAGGCTGGTTCCAGGAGGTTATTATTGGCTCTTTTTGGGAGTAGGAGGCAATGCAAATTGCTGATTATTAAAGCCCTCATACTATTCTGCATATTCTAAATTGACCCATTAAAATTATATCCCCTGGGAGAAACTGCTGTGAATCCCCCAGTTCTCTATACTTATGGAAGTCTAGGTGCTTCTTTTCTGTAACAACACCTATATTTTGGAACAGCTTAATGCTTGAGTGAGTTATTACCTTCCAAAAACTAATTACATTACAGGACTGATGGTGATTGTTGTAATGGCATTTTTTATAATTTGTAATTTGTACCATGAATATTTGATTCCTGTGTCTTCATTATTGGAAATTTCAAAACATTCAGGATTGCAGTAAATATGAAATCCAATAAATGAATAAACAATTTGACTTGACATAAAATGCATGTTCCAAACTAACATAGTTAATTGGCCATCTTGACATAAAAATAAATTTCTGGATGATAGGTCCTCTAGATAATGGCAGCAGAAAATTTGCCAGAGTATTTAAAATTCAATGTTTAGCTGATCATGACAGATACAGCTTGTCAATTTTTCAAAAATGGAAGTGTAATACAAAAAGATGGGGGGGGGTTTGTATCCTTTTCAGTCCACACTTATGTATGATAATTGATGAAAAGTTATTGAGTGATTTGATGAAAGCACTAATATTTTGGATTCTGGATGACTTTTTGGTCTTTTTATCTTTTTTCATCCATGTCAAGAAGGTTCAAGATTGAGCATTCATCCAAGTGAATCGGTTCTCTTTTTTTTTTGATAAAGAACCACTGCTATATTGGTCAAATAGGAAGCTGTTTTATATTTTTAAAAAATTGGTGACATAGCTGACTTCTAATTGTCTGTATTATATATCATACTTTTTTTTTAATCCAAGTCCTTGTACTGGAGATAGTTTACCAGTAAACACCAACTATCCTTTACAACTGACTTGACTATGGCATATAATCTACAATAATTTAGTTGTGGTTGACCCTGGATTAGGAGAATAGGGTTTTGCTATAGTTTTGTATCATTTCCCCCAGAAATGTTACTATTTTAGTTCATATAATATTAACTTCAATGTGTTAGGCGTTTTTTCAGGGATAAGGAAACAAGGTACAGTAGAACCTCTGGTCATGAACGCTTCTGACCACGACCAAATTGGGACCAAAAAAATTCACATTTTTTTCCCCACAGCCGATTTCCCCTTCTGTGCCTTTTTTTTTTTTTTTTTTGGTAAGAGCCAAATTTCTAAAATAAGGTTCAGCTCACAACCAAATCGGTTTGTGACCAAAGTTATGGAACGAATTATGGTCGTGACCAGAGAATAACAGAACAAAGAAAGAAACAACTTCTTGGCCAATCTTTCTATAATAGTTACTTATAATTCAATACTAAAATTGATCAATAGTGAACTTAGTTCTTATCATTATGCTTTTAGATCTGTTATGGGTTAGATCTGCTAAGTGTCACAACATTTTATTTTTCATGGAATTTCTGTTCTCATTGTGTTCTCATACACAATCTCATCAATTTCCAAGCCAATATTTAAGTTTTTGCCAGATTCTAAACAAAACTAGGTGCTCCTCTACGAATCTGCTACCTGTTTATACTGCTATTTAGCCTGTACCTCCTAATTGGAAAGTATATCAAAAACCTGCATGTAGCTAATTAAATTTTGATCTAGATGCCACTGTAAAAAGTAAAAAAATTATGAAAGTGAAGCCAGGTATTGTGACAACTGTAAAAGACAATATAAGTCTTATATCACTTTAAATGCATGTTAAGGTTTTGTAACATTTTTTTTCATTTTCTGTTTGTTTAGAGAAAAAACAAAAATCAGGAGTCAGAAACAGTTCATATCCTTATCTAGAACATAAGAAATGAAAGTGGATACAAATATTGTTCTTGTTGCATCTGGTTTTGCCTTAGTTTTTAAATTCTACACATATTCTGTAGGAAAATATTTTTTAAAGAAATGCCTGGGCCAAATTTGGCTAACCACAAACTTCCATGTTGCTTTCCAATTATTATGCACAGCCACTAAACAAGGGTCTCAGACTTCAACTATCACAAATGCCTTATAAGGACTAGTTAATTAGCTGAAGGACTTCAACATCTTTCAACATCTTTGAAGACGTATACATGAAATCTAATGAGTGAAAATGAAGAATATTTCAATATGACATAACAAATTCATAAAATAAAACAATAACAAGATTCTTGGGAAGGACTTGATAGGTGGATTAAAATGCCAAACCCAGTCTAAATATCGGGCTGCTTAAGCGATGGACCATAACAACTGTGAAATAGCTATTGCTGAAAAATACCATATTTTTTGGACTATAAGATGCGTATAAGGCGCACCTTAGTTTTTGAGGAAGAAAATAAGAAAAAAGTTGATTGGGGGTGGATCGGCCTCCCGGAGTACCCCCAGTCAGTTGTACCCAGAGGTGAACTTTAGCAACAGGTTTGTTGGTTTTGAGCTCTGCGCCTTGCTTTTTTTTCAACCTTTCAAACAGAGGTTTCAGAGGCTTTTTTCAGCCTCTGAAACGTCCGTTTCAGAGGCTGGGCGGGGCTACAATTAGACTATAAGACACATCCAGATTTTCACCCTTTTTTTGGCAGTAAAATGGTGCGTCTTATACTCTGAAAAATACAAAAGCTGCAAACAAAAATATTTCGCTTTCATCAATTAGCTTGTGATGTGCTTTTTTATTAACCAGAACACCAATGTTTTATTATATTAATCAGTTAATATTTAATATTTTTGCATCAATTAAGTGTTGCCCAATCCACCTTTTCTTTCTCTTCTCTCTCCTGATTGAGCAAAATAAGCTTTCTTTCAATCTTTTTTGTTGCTAATTTCGCCTTCTCTTTATTGCTTGTCTTCCTTCCTTCCTTTGCCTAGAATGCCACTTACAACCAAGAAGGATACATTCTCATAGGCTGTTATTAATCAGATTTGTTGAAAATTAAAACAGGATAAGTTACATAATCTTAGAAACTAGATATATGTACTTTAGTACCTCTTTTCTCAGTGTGTCATAAGGGCAATAATATTTTGTTCCTCTTGGTTTAATCAAGCCATAACTATCTGCTACTCTTGTTTGAGAGCTCAACACCGTCTCAGAAGCAGTGCTTGCCAAACAGTGCAATAGCAGAAAGTGCTTCTTAGCAGCTGCTGCTGCTCAGTGTAAGTAGCCTCTGAGGCCTGACTGCACAGCTCAGGTCCTGATGCTGCTGCGAAACTTGTTGAGTCAGGTTGAAATGAACTGTGAGGCCACCACATATTCCTGACAATATCCTTCGCAGCCTTGCATCTATGTAGGGCTCGGTGTTTTTTGCCTTGTGGACAGCATCCTTGGTGTCTATGAAATATTGTTGGGGGACGGGGCAAAACTAATCAGAATGGCTGTGAATTTAAGATCTCTGCCCCTAAGCCTCCTTAAGTCACAGTGCTAATTTTTTTATAGCATTATTGCTAAAAATCATCAATGTAGGTATTTTTGTTTATGTATAATTGCCTTTATGATCATCATAGAAAAGATACATAGAAATACCCACAATTCAAGTTCATAGTACTGTAATAGTTTTAGCCCACACACATCAGCAGATTATCTACATTCCAAGTACACATAACATCAATATAATCCTTCTTATTTCCAATGAGTTGGATCTCTTGTTGCTTCTTGTCCTCCCTTTCGTGATATGAAGAATAAATTGGCACTCTCTTTCCTGTATTAGGGTTTTGCTATCATGTCTCCTCTAACCTTCTCTCCTTTAAGTTGAACATATCTAGTTCCTTTAGCTGCTCTTCATAGGATTTAGCCTCCAGACCCCTAATCATCTTTATTGTTCTTCTCTGAACTCTTTCTAGCACCTTAGCATCCTTTTTCTATTGTGACCAGAACTGGACACTATATTCCAAATGGCCTTACCAGTGTGGTATAGAGCAGTACTATCACTTACCTGGATCTTGATACTGTTGGTGCAGAGCAACCAAAATGGTGGGTGATAGGCAGGTGGGAGGTGTTGAAGTACCCTTGCTGTTGTAAGTGTAGTGGGTTGCCAATTGCCTGAGTTTTGATCATGTGACTGGCAGCCATAACTCAGAACCAGGTGTAAGTACCATTTGTTCACTGTAACTTTGAATGGTCATTGAATGAATGGTTGTTGAGCGAGGACAATCCGTAAGTTAAGGAGCTAAATTATTCCATAAATATAAATAGAATGTTTTTATTCCATAACATGAGAAAAACAAAATGATACTTTACACAACAATTTGTATAACATAAATTATACATTGATAAATTAGATAACCATTTCATTCCATGGTACATTAAATTCTTACCCCTGATTCATAGCAGTAACTATTATGGTAGTTTCTAAGACCATAAAATCATAAACATGCAAAATATGCATGTTAAATAAAAACCGTGCTTTTTCCATTTTGTTAGAACAAAATTTAAGGGCTTCAGTGATAGAAAAATAAGTTGGTTTTAGTGCAACTTTTCGAAAAATACTGTCACATTGTTTCCTGTTGTCTCTAGTTGAGCTGTTGTAATGTTATGGAATTCTCAGATATAAATTGACATTATAAAAGACTGGAGATTCAGGTTTGCTAAAATTGCAAATCTCTTTAGATTTTGTTTTTAATAAAGCCCCGTTCTTCAGAAAAACTATTCAATGTCTGTCTGTCTGTCTGTATGTGTGTGTGTGTGTGTGTATATATATATATATATATATATATATAGGTCTTTGGTTGTTCGGGTTTTCTCCCGTGTAAAATTGGAAGTGTCTTGGCGACGTTTAATGAAGTCTCATTCGTCATCTTCAGGCTTCAGCTTCGTGCTTCTGGGAGCAATGTGTGATCGCAGCTGTTTCTTCCTTTTAACTGCTAGTGGGGTTTGAACTGATTGGGTGGGAGCTTGGCTGTGCTCTGATTGGATGGGGTTTTCTGTGCTCTGATTGGCTGGGGGTGTGTCCTGTGTTGGTGGGGGCTTGGTTGTGCTCAATCTAGTCTGTGCTGCAGGGGGATTTGAGCTGGTGAGCTGCATAGCTGTTGTTTGGCTTTGTGGTCGTGCTACATCTTCATAGTGGGTGTCAGTCTGCTGCATGAATGGATTGGAGGGTTTGAAATGGCTAATGTTGCAGCTGCGGTCTGGCTTCTGGTCCTTGGTCGTGCTTCATGATCAGTGTGGGTTTGGGTCTGCTTTCTGGGTGGATGTGCGGTGGTGACATCCTGTGTGGACCTTGTGAGTGTGGGTCTGGTGTCATTCCTCGTGTTAGGGACTCGTTTGTCAATAAGGCGGGTTTCCAAATGGCTGGTAGGCGGAGGTGTCATCTCGTTTGTCCATGCTGTGTGGGCGTTTTTCTATCTCAATGGCTTCTCTGATTATTCTGTTGTTAAAGTGTTCAGTTTTGGCGATAGTTCTGGTCTTTTTAAAGTCAATATCATGTCCTGTGACTTTAAAGTGTTGGCCCAGGCAAGAAGTTGGTTCCTCTTTTTGAATGAGTTCTTGTGTTCTTCAATCGTGCACTTATTCTTCTGTTGGTTTGTCCAATGTATGTGGTGGGGCAGGCGGTGCATGGGATTTCATATACTCCTTGATTTTCTAACTCAATTTTGTCTTTGGGGTTTCTTAGGATGGTGGATATTTTTCTGTTTGTGCAGAATGCTGTCTTGATGTTGTGTTTGTGGAGGATCTTGCTGATTCTGTCTGTGGTGCCTTTTATATATGGGAGGAGGGCTGTGCCGTTTTCTTGTTCTCTGTCTTGGATTTTAGTGGGGGGTTCTTTTTGGATTAGCTTGGTAATCTTATTTCTTTGGAATCCATTGGATGTTAGTACGTTAGTGAGAGTGTCTAGTTCGGGTTTTAGGTGTTGTTCATCAGCTAAGCATTTTGTTCTGGAGATGAGTGTCTTGGCTACGGAGTTGATCTGTGCTGGGTGGTGGTGTGAGAGTGCGTGCAGATAGCGGTTTGTGTGTGTTTTCTTCTGGTAGATGGTGTGTCCTAGGGAGCCATTGGGTTTTCTGTAGACTAAGACATCCAGGAAGGGAAGTTGGTTATTAACTTCTGTTTCCATGGTGAACTGTATTTTGGGGTGTAGGCTATTGAGGTGTGTGAGGAAGTTGTCAAGTTTTTCTTTCCCGTGTGGCCAGATTATGAAGGTGTCGTCTACATATCTGAGCCAGAGTTTGGGTTTGTGATCAGATTTTTCTAGAGCTTGGGTTTCAAAGTGTTCCATGTAGAGATTGGCAATGACAGGTGAGAGGGGTGATCCCATGGGTGCTCCTTCTACTTGTATATATATATGAAGAAAGATACATAGAGGAGCATAGAGATGAATTTAACTGATGTAATAAATGTGTTAGTGTTGTTTGTTTTTCTAAATGAACATTGAAACACATTCAAAATAAGATTACCTAAAGCTTAGATGTTCACCAGGTTTCCCAGGTTTTTCACCATGCTTCAACTCACACCTCAGAAATCAAGTTCATCAAGTATTGCTAATACTTTCTTTTTGTCCAGACTTTATGCCTTCTAGTGCCTTGTAGCTTTCTGATCCAACTAAATAACCTAGATCAGTTATTCTGGAAAACTTTTAAGCTCCATCTCTTTAAAGACTTAAAAGATTGCTATCATACACTACAGAACTGAGGGTCTTTTTTTCAATTAACAATCATATAGATTCTCTCATGGATCATTATTAGTCAAACCTAAAACTATAAAGAGATACGAAATGTACATCAAAATACAATTAAATACAATATACTGATAGGGTACATATACTTATTGACATATATATTTAAAAGAAGTAAGTAAGTAAAATAATACATAATATAGTGCAATCAATATTTAAATAGTTCCTTGAATATTAGAAAAAATGTGATTTTTAGTGAGGATCCAATCCTTTAATTTAGGATTCTGAATGTTATTTTATTCATAACTGAATTTATTTTCAACTACATTCCATAATGAGACATTTCGGTATTTTATACTTAACATATCTGCTATCTGCTATTAGCCCTTTGCACAGGTTTGTTATTAGAAAACTGTAAAAAAAAATCCTTTGAATATAATGATATCAATAAATATGAATGAAAACAAAAACACACAATAAAATTAATAAATATTAAAATGTTAACATAATATACTAATGGGTTATAACATCCCAATGGAGACAAATCATCAAATATATTAATAAGAAATTGATAAGGAGAATACACTTTTTGATTCTCAACATTCATTTCATTACAGTATTCATATGTGGATGCTTTTTGTTTGGTATTATGTCTTTATCATACAAAACCATACAAGAAGATAATTCCTAATGCAGTGATGGCTAACCTTTTTGCCATTGCATGCCAGGAGTGGGGGGTGGGAGGGCAATCATGTTTGTGCCCACACCTATAATTCTATGTGCCCCCGCTTCCCATCCCACTCCTGGCAAACGATGGCCTGGTAGGCCTGTTTTTCTCTCTCACCTGGCTCCAGAGCCTCTCTATAAGCCTGGGGAGGGAGAAAATGGCCTTCCCCACCCCCGGAGCCCCTCTGGAGGCCAGAAATGGTCTGTTTCCCAACTTCCTGGTGGATAGGAAGTTAGCGATAGGTTCACCATCACGGTCCTAATGCATGGTTAAGCATTTTAAAATTTATCTCATAATCCTAGGGTAGGAAAGGATGCCTTCTAATCCACCCTCTGCCTAGGGAATTCGCATATAAGTACCAACCCAAATAAATGGCTGTCCAGCCTTTGCTTGGAAACCTTGACAGATGGAGTCCCCAAGACTCCTGGAAGCAAACTTTAATATTTCCCTTTAAAAACAAGAGGATTTAGAAGTACTTGGAGTGGCATTCATTATTTATATGCAATTTTATTTCTTGGGGTCAAACTAGATGTAGTGCTTTATGTATCACAAAATTGTGTTGTATTGTGTTTTACATAGGGTAGTGGCCTAGCAAGAATTGGTTTTCACTAAGATGATAAGGCATTATACAGAAAGGAGAGGTTTGCTACTTCCTAGATACTTATCACTGTCTCCCCCAAAACTTGATTTTCACTGGTACTATGGAAGTGGGAAGCAACTTAACTAGAAGTTAACTAGCAGTTTCCTTCCTCAAAACTTCATCAATAAACAGTAACCAAACTCTGCACCAGTCTTAATGAGGTAAATATGAATAATCTTAAGACAAACTCAGCTTTGATGAGATGCATCTACACAATTTTTCTTGGCAAAAGTACAGAACTGCTATTATGTTATTCAGAAGTATTTAGTAAGGATGTACAAGAGTTCTTCAGAAAGAATCTACGTAAATCTTCAAATCTTTTTCATGAGAAAAGGCAATGCTACTTTAGGGAGTTGCAAACATACACAATGTTCAAACTGTCAAATACTTTTCCAGAATTAAATGCCAAGGAACTGTGCAGTCCTAAAATTTAGCCTTTAGCCCTAGTAACTTGGTGATTCCTCATTCAAATATTATCCAGATCCATTTCTGATTTATTTCTGAACACAAAGGTTGCCAAGTTGCTCACTTGTTGGGACTGATAGTAATACAGAAGTTGTTGTTGTTGTTGTTGTTGTTGTTGTTGTTGTTGTTGTTATTATTATTATTATTATTATTATTATTATTATTATTTATTCGATTTTTATACCGCCCTTCTCCCGAAGGACTCAGGGCGGTGTACAGCCAAAAGTAAAAACAAACAATACAATATACAATTTAAAATACAAATTAAAAAACTTATTTTATAATTGGCCTAAAAAACTTTAAAATATATAAAACTAAAACCCCATTAAAATTAATATTAAAAAATTTAAAATCGATAAAATTTAAAATCGATAAAATTTAAGCCAGCCCCGCGCGAATGAAAAGATGTGTCTTCAGTTCGCGGCGGAAGGTCCGAAGGTCAGGTATTTGGCGTAAACCCGGGGGAAGCTCGTTCCAGACTGTGGGAGCCCCCACAGAGAAGGACCTTCCCCTGGGGGCCACCAGCCGACATTGCTTGGCGGATGGCACCCTGAGAAGTCCCTCTCTGTGAGAGCGTACGGGTCGGTGGGAGGCATGCGGTAACAGCAGGCGGTCCCATAAGTACCCAGGCCCTAAGCCATGGAGTGCTTTGAAGGTAGTAACCAAAACCTTAAAGTGCACTTGAAAGGCCACAGGTAGCCAGTGCAGTCTGCGCAGGAGCGGTGTTACATGGGAGCTACACGTAGCTCCCTCTATCACCCGCGCAGCTGCATTCTGGACTAACTGAAGCCTCCGAGTGCACCTCAAGGGGAGCCCCATGTAGAGAGCATTACAATAATCCAAGCGAGAGGTAACGAGCGCATGAGTGACTGTGCACAAGGCATCCCGATCAAGGAAGGGGCGCAACTGCCGAACCAGGCGAACCTGGTGGAAGGCCCTCCTGGAGACGGCCGTCAAATGATCTTCAAACAACAGCCGATCATCCAGGAGGACACCTAAGTTGCGCACCCTATCCTTTGGGGCCAATAACTCGCCTCCAACAGTCAGCCGCAGCTGCAGCTGACTGAATCGGGGTGCCGGCATCCACAGCCACTCCGTCTTGGAGGGATTAAGCTTGAGCCTGTTTCTCCCCATCCAGACCCGTACGGCATCCAAACACCGGGACAGCACTTCGACAACTTCACTGGGGTGGCCCGGGGTGGAAAAGTACAGCTGGGTGTCATCAGCGTACAGCTGGTATCTCACCCCAAAGCCACTGATGATCTCACCCAACGGCTTCATATAGATGTTGAACAGAAGGGGCGAGAGAATCGACCCCTGCGGCACCCCACAAGTGAGGCGCCTCGGGGCCGACCTCTGCCCCCCTGTCAACACCGTCTGCGACCGGTCAGAGAGATAGGAGGAGAACCACCGGAACACGGTGCCTCCCACTCCCAATCCCCCCAACCGGCGCAGCAAGATACCATGGTCGATGGTATCAAAAGCCGCTGAGAGGTCTAATAGAACCAGGGCAGAGGAGTAACCCCTGTCCCTGGCCCTCCAGAGATCATCCACCAATGCGACCAAAGCTGTCTCCGTGCTGTATCCGGGTTGGAAGCCGGACTGGAACGGGTCTAGATAGATGGCTTTATCCAGGTATCGGGGTAGCTGTCGCGCCACAGCACTCTCTACAACCTTCGCAACAAAACGAAGGTTGGAGACTGGACGATAATTACCCAAAATAGCTGGGTCCAGGGAGGGCTTCTTGAGGAGGGGCCTCACCACCGCCTCTTTCAAGGCGGCAGGGAAAACCCCTTCCAACAAAGAAGCATTGATAATCCCCTGGAGCCAGCCTCGTGTCACCTCCTGAGTGGCCAGTACCAGCCAGGAAGGACACGGGTCCAGTAAACATGTAGTGGCGTGAAGCCTCCCCAAGAACCTGTCCACGTCCTCAGGAGCCACAGGGTCAAACTCATCCCAAACAGACTCGACAAGACGTGCCTCTTCTCCCTCGCTTGGATCATCCCAGTTTCGGTCCAGACCATCCCGGAGCTGAGCGATTTTATCGTATAGATAACCACTAAACTCCTCGGCACGTCCCTGCAGAGGGTCATCCCGCACCTCCTGGTGAAGGAAGGAGCGGGTCACCCGAAACAGGGCGGCCAGGCGGTTATCTGCCGACGCAATGAGGGTGGAGGCGTAGGAGCGCCTCGCCTCCCTCATTGCCACTAGGTAGGTCCTAGAATAGGACCTAACTAGTGTCCGATCAGCTTCGGAACGACTGGACCTCCAGGTGCTCTCTAGACGTCTTCTCCGGCGTTTCATCTCCCTCAGCCCCTCGGAGAACCAAGGGGCCGGACGAGATCTGCGCCGGGTCAGAGGCCGCAAAGGCACGACACGGTCCAAGGCCCCAGCCGCGGCCTGTTCCCAGGCCACAACTAGTTCCTCAGTCGTGCCGTGGGCCAGATCCTCAGGGAATGGCCCAAGCTCCGTCAGGAACCTCTCGGGGTCCATCAGGCGCCTGGGACGGAACCAACGTATAGGTTCCGTCTCCCTGCGATGGTGGGTGGCGGTTCGGAAGTCTAGGCGAAGGAGAAAATGATCGGACCATGACATCGGTTCTGTTACTAAATCATCTAATTCCAGATCATTTAACCACTGTCCAGAGATATAAATCAGATCCAGCGTGCCTCCCCCCATGTGCGTAGGGCCATCATTTACTCGAATCAGGTCCAAGGCCGTCATGGAAGCCTGGAACTCTCGAGCTGCTGTCGATAACAAGCCAGCTGATGGCAGGTTGAAATCCCCCATGACTATAAGTCTGGGGGTCTCAACCGCCACAGCGGCTAGTACCTCCAACAGCTCGGGCAGGGCTGTGGTCACACAGCAAGGAGCCAGGTACGCGATCAACAAGCCCAACTGATTCCTATGGCCCCACCTCACATAGAGGGATTCACAGCCGGCAATCTGAGGAACAGTGGCCTCCCTCGGCTCTAGATCTTCCTTAATAACAACCGCCACCCCCCACCCCTACATTGGGCCCTCGGCTGATGAAATGCTCGGAAACCTGGAGGGCACAGCTCAAAAAGGGGGACCCCCCCTCTGGACCCAACCAGGTCTCCGTAATGCCCATAAGGTCCGCGGACTCCCCCTGAATAAGATCGCAAATCAGGGGAGCTTTATTAACCACGGACCGGGCATTACATAACATCAACCGAAGATCCAAGCTCTGAGGATCATGGCCGCCCGAGGAACGGGTAGGGACTGAGGGGCCGGAGCACGTGATCGCTTTCAGACATCGAGCACGTGCTCCCAACTCTCGATACGGCCCCCCCCTCCGCCATATCTGCCTCTCCCACTTACCGTACAGATTGAACAACCCTCTAGTCCTGGAACAAAACCCTCCCCCCCTGCCTTCAGACCAGATGTAATAGTGCCGCGAACAAGCACAGGGGCTGGATCCCTCCCCGACGGGTTAATCCCCCCACCCGTCATATTCCTCCCTCCCCTTAAAAGACCCCTTTTTAAAAACCTATTTAAAAATCCCCAAAAATTCTTCTTGGCCGCATGCCACCTCTCTGGGTCCCAAGACCCTTCGTTAAGGTAGGCTCTCGATAGCCTAGAGGGCCATTCCTGCGAGGCGGGGGAACCTCGCAGTCGTAATAGGTCGGTGGATGAATATCTCATGAGAATATCAAATTCAAGACAGCAGAAAGTGTACATCCCGAGCCGGCATAGATGTTAAGCAAGTTCTAGGCCCACAGAATTGTCCACTTCGCCCCTATCCTCATCACAGACGGAGAAAGGGAGGCTAAGATGCCAAGCCCACAATCCGTTGAAATCCGGGGAACAAAACCGGCCCAAGTCCAGATGATCCAGGAAACAGCCAAGGGGACCAGAGGTCCGGCCAAATCTAATGGCCTCCCTCCTAAAAGTTGGTACAATAATATCCTCCTCGGTTGCCGACCGCTAAGATGACATAATGTCCCTCGGAGTCCCGGGCTCACTCCATCCTGGGGAAGGGGCTCGTGCAGTTCGGTGGTCAGATGGAAAGCCACACGTACTAGTACCATTGCCGCTAATGTTGTCAATGCTGCCGCCATTCCTATGGCCGCCATTAATCGCGCTGGATCTATGTTAAGTTCATGCTCCAGCCTGCCGCAGATGGAAATCCTGGACATGCCGCCAATGTGCCGCTGATGAAAAAAGCCTAAGCCGTTGATGGACATTACGGCGCAGACTAGGCCTAACCAAGAGTCAGCTGGGGGGGTGGGAAATGGCCGATCTACGGGCCCTCAAGAACCCAAGCCCGCACGGCCCACCACACTGCCGCTGACATTGTGCGCGGCCAGGGATCGAATCAGGGCCTGTCCGGGCGGCTACCCCACCCCGAAATGGCCGCCACCATCCGTTGATCCGCTGACTCACCAGTCAGTAAAAATGCGGCCCAAAATCTTGCCACTGCTGGGAAATGCGGCAGGGGCTGAACATGCCCAAAAGTCAGTTGGGGGGGGAGAAACGGCCGATCTTCGGGCCCTCCAAAGCTCCGGCCCGAACGGCCCACCACACCGCCGCCAGCGTTCTGCTCACGGCCGGGGATCACCAAAGCCAGTCCGGGACGGCCGCCCCGACCCCAAAATGGCCGCCGCCACCATCCGCTGCTTGCCCAGGACTCCGGCCCCGCTCTCGGCAGCCGAGAGACCACCGAGGTCCAAAGGCCTCACTCTCGACTGCCGGCATGTTGACCAACCTGAGGCCGAAGTCCACGCAGCCCGACAAGCGGCCCAGCGGCATCACGGCTGGGAACACCAGCCGCTGCCTTCACGAGCCTCAGAACGCCACCGCCATTACGCGCATGCGCAGAAGTTAGTTTTGAATAGTTTGCCTTGATAGTTTCTGATGCTTAATTTGTATTTTCTGTGTCCTGCATTTTAATGTTTGCAAGCTGCTTTCAGTATTTTAACTAAGTGCAAAAAATAAATCAAAATATATCCATACTCACAAATGTGCTACTACAAATAATGTGACTAAGTATGATATTAAAATGGCAGTTTACCTTTCTCAAAAATGAAATAATCAAAAAACAAACCTGGAATAAAGTTTTTCCAAGTCAAACATTTTTATCTCATATTACTATAATTATTTTCAAATTCCTGTTTCTTTTTTTTTTTTTTTAATTTGAATTTATATCCTACCCTTCTCTGAAGACTCAGGGCGTCTTACAATGTGTTAAGCAATAGTCTTCATCCATTTGTATATTATATACAAAGTCAACTTAATTGCCCCCAACAATCTGGGTCCTCATTTTACCTACCTTATAAAGGATGGAAGGCTGAGTCAACCTTGGGCCTGGTGGGACTTGAACTTGCAGTAATTGCAAGCAGCTGTGTTAATAACAGACAGACTTAGTCCGTTGAGCCACCAGAGGCCCTTCTTCAATTATCTATTTGCTCAAAAGAGATTTCTGACCATTGAAATCCCATATAGTTATTTAAAAAATATAATTTGGTTACTGCAATCATATTTTATGGTGAAAAAGCAAGGTTAATGGAAAAACATAAAGCTTTACCAATTGAGTAATTGAATGTCTCAAAAATCCAGAAAACTGCACAGCTGTAGCTTCCAAATGTATACAGTATATGTTATGCAGCTGCATATCATGGAACTGCTTGATGTCTCACTATTCATAATCACATGATCTACAGTCTTGACAAAACCAGGCTATATTTTTTGCTTCCAGTTAGCATTGCTAAAAAACCAAACTCTTCCACCTTTCATTATAGAGAGTCTGGAGCTTACAGCAGAAATTTCTTAGTTAGAGACTGACTTAGTTTATGAGATAATTGTGGTTAAGCTTCACAGGCCTTTCCGCACACACAAAAGGAGAGAATGTACAACATCAGCATCTGTAATTAGAAGGAAATATAAAAACTCTGGGCTGATCTAACTTTGTTTGAAAACTAGGAGCTGGAAAAAATTTCTTTTATTTCGAGCTTTGCTGCTTCCATTTTTTTACTGCTTCTAAATTCAATATCTCTAGAGCAGGGGCCTTGAATTTACAAGAACAGACTGGAAAGTCTGTTCTTGTAAATTGGACACAGATTACCTTGAACAATCAAACAAATCAAAGATAAGATGTACAATTCTGTTTAAATTGCTTAATGGTTTCCAAAATACGATTAATGTATATCAATATGTACATATCTTTAAGTACATGTACATGTGTTTGTGTATTCATGTACCTCATTTCATGTAGGCGTAGACCAAGAGTCCCCAACCTGTGGGCCACAGCCCACTACTGGGCCACATGAGTAGCTGGCCACTGCACTCTCGTCTGTGCACACACCTCACTTACACTAGCATCATGGTGAGTGTTGTGCACATGCTTCCAGCTCTGTTTGTGTTGAATGTACTCATGGTCCCATTTGTGTTGCACATACACTCACGGCCCCGTTCACACATGCGCATGCATACATAAAGGCGGCTGCCCCTCCCCCCCATCCAGGCTGTCAACACAGAAACTCTGGCTTAGGCCACGTTCATTCCTAATTTCAGTCAGATCCTGACATCAGCTTTTAAATTCATATTTCATTGTACTGTAATTGAACATTTGATTTTGAGAACTATGTTTTATGGTGTATTATGTAACACTGATTTGAAGTTATTTTCCTTGGATCATGCTGAATTTGGGCTTGGTTTTGGCAGTCATATTTGCAGCCATTGCAGTCAAGTGATCATGATCTGGAAGCTCAGCAATTTCAGTCATGTGATTTCCAGTTGCAATCTTCTTTGCCAGCTTCCCGAAAGAAAAATTAATGCAAATGGCAACCACATGGCATCCTTGCTTATGACCTACAGTGATTTGCTTAATGATGACAACTGGAAGTGTTTGAATTTTTACTGGTAATCAAGTCGGTCATGTAATGTTGTGTTTTACGTTGCTTAGCAATGGAAATTTTGGCCCTTCCGGTTGTTATCATTAAATAAGGACTATCTGTAATTTGTAATTCTTCAGCTCTTGCTCAGTTCATTTCAAAGATGGGTTTAACCTTTCCCTCTTACCTTCCTATTTAATTGTTCACAGTGCTTAACTAAACACTGTGAGGAGGAATGTTTCCAATGACCTCACATATTAATTAGAGTAAGAAAAAGAATGGTGTGATGAGTATTTCCATTTACCCTGAGCATTTTGTGCAAGCATATGGGGATCCATGATGAACTAGATATTTTTTCCCCTTCCATTTTATTGTTTCCACTTCTCAGAGGCTCCCTGCAGTTTTCTTGGCAAGAATTAATATAAAGATCCTGCTTTTTAGACTATAACAAGTATACCAGGAAATAGTGTCTGTAGTATTTTTCTTTTGTCTAGATTTATCTAGATCACACAATTTACATGAAGATATTTATAGTTAATGGGAAAAATTCACCTTTCTGCACCTTTTTGAATTATATTTTGACCACATACAAACCAACTGCAAAGGGAAGGGGAAATTATATTCTCTGAATTACTGACAAAATGTTTCAGTTTAAAGGAGAATTAACTGAATTCTGTTTTGACAAGAATGATTGTTTTCTAATAAAAGCAGCAACATACTTTTATCTTTCTCTGTTTGTTTTGGGAGAATAGCTTTCTTCAGATAGTTTTTACAATTAGGTTTAAGCTGCAGATCTATCAATATTTACCTTGAAGCAAACATAATGTAACAGGACTGCAAAGTAAGGATTGGGATTTTAACTTTTAATTGAGAGCAGTCTAAAGTTGGTTAGAAGATAGGCAGCAATATAAATGTTTTAAATGAGTAAAATAAAATAAAATAATAAAATACATATGTATTTTTAGATGACAGTGCTTCTGCTGCCAGCAGCATGGAGGTGACAGACCGCATAGCTTCACTTGAACAACGTGTTCAGATGCAGGAAGATGACATTCAGTTGCTCAAGTCCGCTCTGGCAGATGTCGTTAGGCGTTTAAATATTACTGAGGAGCAACAGGCCATGCAGAACAGGAAAGGACCTACCAAAGGTATTAACCTCACATTCAAGTTCACCTGTATATATTACAATGAAAATATTTTAACCAGTTAAGATGAATGGAATTATCTGAGAATATTTCTTGCATAATATTTTTCTGAGTTGAATAGTTATCAGTTGTACGGTTTAACCTGAATAATGAATCTAAAGTGTATATATATTTTAAAAGTCTTCTAAGAAGTATACACAGATAAGTATTTTTCAAATTTCTAATCAGGTCTCAGTTTACTTTTCTGTTAAATTTGACTGGAATTCATATTTCTGTTTTTTTAATGAATATTAGCTAATGTTGTCTATCTGAATATTTTTGGTTGTATTAAAGAATGCAAAGAATATTTAAGTTAAAGTATACCATTTTTTTCCAGAAATATTTGAGATCAACTGTGTTTTTACAGTATTTTATTCTAAATATTTGTATATCATGGCACAGAAAACAACATCTGACCTTATTCATTATCTAGTAAAACATCTAAACATGTTACTGTTTATGAAATACATATTTTATGTATCTGGTGCTGTGCTACATTTTATTTTATGGGATTAGGAAAATTATTTGTTTCTCAAAATCTCTTTATATTTCCATATCAAGGAAGGGCAATTTGACCAGTTTTTGCCACAGTCATGTAGCTGAAGTTTATAGCAAATGACAAAGCATCAGTTGTGAAATTTCCTTACCTACTGCCCTGTATAAATTCCAATTTTCAGGGCCAGAAGGAATACACTAAAGGCTGTGATGGGATTTTCTGAAAATCTGACAAATGAGTGAATTTCCATATTAATAAGATGCAAGTAAATATTGTTTTTACCTTATAGAACAGGAACAGCAGACACCAGGGAACAACAGAGTCAATCTGTCTAACATTAATAGGAAACTTTAGAGCTAATAATAAATTTAGTATGAATCTTGAAGAACATGTCTTATCAATCTAATCTTCATATTTTGGATTGATTTATTTCTTAATATATTGTTAAAATGTTATATGTTGATACCAGCTATGCATTTAACAAGACATTCAAGAAATTTTGATTAGCATGTTAGTCAGATTTGAATAGAAGGTGAGATAGTTAACTAGACACTTAGCTTGCAAATTATTCTCAAAGATTATGCTTAGTGATTTCATATAAAAATGATGTAGAGTATTGTGTGGAAATACTAGGGATTCTGTCTTGGACTAAATACTTCAGCATTTTTTACTAATTACACAGATGGAGAGGTTATCAGATTTGCAGATGATACAATTGAGTGGAATGATTAAGAGTTTAGAATTTTTAAAAAATGAAATGGTTTCAATAAATCTAAGAAATGGTCTGAAAATAGCAAAGCAACTTCTTAAAAATGCAGTTTTATTTAGAAATAAAGAAAGAAATGCACATATATAGAATGGCAGATTCAGTCCTTGTGGAAAAGGATATTCCAGTACTGTATTACTACTACCTAGTAATAGATTACAAATTGAATATATATCTTCAGTTGCCACAAGAAAACTTATTTGTTTGTTCATTTATTTTAATTTCACAGCAAGACCACTAGTTCAAACACTGCCTTTAAAGACTACTGTCAATAATGGAACTGTCTTACCAAAGAAATCTAGTGGTTCTCTACCTTCTCCATCAGGAACCAGGAAAGAAATTGTATCACCAGCAGCAAAAAGGTATCATCAAGTTGTAATATATGTTAATACTGCTTATCTTTAGTTTTAAAATTACTATTCTGAGTGTTTCCCTCTCTCTCAGTAATATTTTTAGTCAATGGCTTAGTACCAATCTTAACTCATTTTCTGTCTTCTAAAAAGTAATATAACAAACATGGTAAAACAATTAATAAGAATCATTAAATTAATGAGGTGATATATTAGGCTATTTTCAGATGTTTTATTTGTGTTTAATTCTTTCACTATTGAGTACCATAGATAATATATTATATAATAAAAGCCGTAATAAAATTAATGATGTTAACATGGGAAAAGACTGTAAATACTTATATCCACTAATAGATCAGTAAAAAGGAGAGTGAGGGCCAGGATACCTATAACTTTCTCATTATAATAAACTTGCCTACTCTGAATTCTTTACTCGGAGTATTTCTTTTTTGGTTTTATAATAACAAAAGGATTGGAAATTTCATTTTATTTTATTCACAGTGCTTTAATAATTTTTTTCCTAGTGCTTTTTGTTCAAGTAGTTTTGTATCTAATTTTTTTATTTCAAATAGTTTTACAGAAAACATTTATACTGTATTTTATCAAATTTTGATAGGTAAAATTACAAACAAATTTCAAGTTATAGCTAAAACCCCTCAACAGCTCTTTTTTTGAGAATAACATTATCACACAGAATTTGGATCAGGTATACTTCAGTTTCTTGGGAGGAAAAGTATGTTGGAACTGCAATTCAACTGTAAAATAGCGATGTGTTCCTCGTTAACTGATAATAGTGGCAGGGTGAATATATTCAGATGTGATTGCCAGTTGAATCATTTAGAAGTGTGCTCAGGTGACTTCTATGATATAGGGAGAGCCTGACACCTATTGGCCACATTGGGGTGTGTAAGCATGGTCCCTTCCCTGGGGTTCTGAGTAGTTTTCCATCTCACCATACTCTCTTCCAGTTTGCTAGATTTGTTTTGACTGTGGGTTTATGTTTGCAAATTGTTCTGTTTCTTCTAATTGAGGAAATGGCAAACATCTATGTTGTGCAGTAACCATTATCTCATGACAGTAGTAAATTGTGCTCATTTTTCACCCTGTCTAGGAGCTTCTAATATCTCACTAGATATTCCCAATAAATTTGTATACTGTCACAATAATCAAGATGACAAATTTTAATGACAGTACCTGAGCATGCAGTTGTGCAATTGAAACAAAGAAAAGTGATAGTAATTACAGATACATTTCAGACTTCCTAGGCATGCTGTAACTTAATATAGCAATAATTTCTACATAGTGTTGTCCAGTATTGCATGAAACAAGTTTGTGCAACTTAGTTCCTTTATGTGCACACTCGTATACAGTAGTATAAAATTAAGAATGCAGCTTCTGTGCTGTTTTAATATATGAATGGAACAGAGAGAAAGAAAGAGGGGGGAAGAGATGTTTAAATTACTGCATCCGTACTCTCTCAGTATCATAATAAAGAGGAGAACATGTTTGCCTGTAGTATCTCCAGCATGTTGAGATTCAGGAGTGTGTTCTTAGGCCTTAAAGTGATTAGGTTTTGCCGCAGTTTTTGTAGAACTGCGCATATGGCCAAATCCATCCTTTCCCATTTGTAAGTAAAGGAATGCAAACAAATCGCATAGGTGCTGGATTTTATTTTGTGTAAATTGGGACAGAAAGAAAAAGAAAGGTGGAGAATTATAGATTGGCTACTAAACTAAAAGTTAGCTAAATAATTGGACTCTTTATGGAGAGAATAACTTACATTCATAGTTAACTTTCAATAAAAACTGTTATATGAGTATATCAGTTATATGAGTATATCATTACATTTACAAAAATAATAAAACCAATATTATCTAAACATAATTATATATTTTTTATTCTACTACTTAGTTAGGTTCTGCAGCTTATTATATAAAAACTTCTAAAGCTAAATCAGACCTGTGATTGCACAGAGGATTGGTTTAATGTATTGATGACATATTGTAAATTTTTAAAAAATGTCTGGTATTCCAGATTATATATAATACTTCATTGTTTGTGGGTCTGTGAAAAACTTAAAGTTCTGTGAAAAACTTACGTTATTACTATACTATTTGTCTAATAGAAGTTTCTGTTTGTACCTGTTGATTAAGGATTGTATTGTTTAGAATCGAGGATCAGTAACCTGCAGCCTGTCCCTTTTTCTTTCATGTTCTTTCTTATTCAACATCTACTTCTGTTGCTGAAAATTAATCACATGGTTTCCTATCATTTGAGAGAAAAAACATAAAAATATAAGTGCTAAAATGAAATTAACTTCATTTTTTAAAAGGCAATCCCCCAGCTACCCAAAACCTGAGAGACAGCCAAAGATTCTAGGTCTGTTCATATACAAGTAGTCCTCAATTTACAACAGTTCATTTAGTGACCATTTAAAGTTACAATAGCACTAAAAAAGTGACTTATGACCGTTTTTCACACTTACAACCATTGCCGCATCTCCATGGTCATGTGATCAAAATTTGGATGCTTGGCAACTGACACATATTTATGACATTTGTAATCCCCCAGATCATGTGATCACCTTTTGCAATCTTATGACAAGAAAAGTCAATGGTTAAGTGAAGTCAAATTCACTTAACAACCATGTTACTGTGTTAACAACTGCAATGATTCACTTAACAAGTGTGGCAAAAAAGATCATAAAATGGAACAAAATTCACATAACTGTCTCACTTAGCAACAGAAACCTTGGGCTCATTTGTGGTCATAGGTTGAGGACTACCTATACATGATATAGAGTAGACTCACACTACTGTATTTTGCTCTCCAAAATATTAAGTGGTCACCAGCCCTCAAGACTTCCCACTATAATTTTTTTAAAAGTATGACATGTCTACTATATGCATATATGCAAAAATCTGGTATGTCTGCTATGGTGCTTCTCATAATCTTCAGTATCTCGTTCAAAACACTGTCAGGAATTCCTATCTTGCATTATCAAGATCCTTATAAATGTTCTTTCTTCTTACATTTTGATTTACTGCATTCATTATTCATTTTGCTCATGCACACTTTATTCATGGATTAAGCAGGTCTGTGAATCTATTCAGTGTATGCAAAATAAAAACTATTCCATGGTGAGGAATTCTTATTAATATTACAACATAGTTGTAATACCTTTATCCCATATTTCTTAATGAAATCAGCTTTTTCATTATTTGGCAGTAGTTAAAAAAATCAGTGCAAAAGGGAAAAAATGTTGAAGTAAATTCTCATACATCCCTCTGAGAGTAATTTTATATTTAGAAGGGTTTAATTTCATTTCCTTTGTTTCTACACTAATATTTGCTTGACATGCTGATTAGCAAATTAATTAACTATTGAGTTGGATGGTATGTTAATTAAGTGGGCACATAGTAAAAAATCATGTTTAAACATTATTTCACCTATGGTTCCTCATCAAAGGAAGAATTTCAATCAAAGTACAACAAGACAAATCTAAATTTCTTGCCTTAGAAAATGAAAATCAAATGTACAAGGATAGAATGTGGGACACTTTGTAATATTATGTGCAAAAAAAGCATTTTGGAATAATAGTTGTTTTTTAATTGAATATGATTCCACCTCAAATATGATGTTCAGTTTTAGATATCACATTCCAAGAAAAAATCAGTAAAATTAAAAACAAGTTCAAAAGCATGCATTGAAAATTATAAGAAGATTTATATAATAAATTCTATGAAAAAAAATAAAGGAATTGAATATGATTAGCTTTGAGAAAATACAAGTGAGGGAAGCTATGATAGTAGCCTTCTAATAACCTTGTTTCAGAGCATTACAATATGGAATAAGATTTAAACTTATAGGAAGCTTGTGCAAGAAGATTTGCAAATATAGTTTCTACATAGCACATAGATGAAAGTATCTGTATGTGCCAGGGGAAACTCTTCAGGAAGGACAGCGAAGTGAAGTAAAGAGAACAGGAAAAGAAAACCAAGTGAAAGCATATAACACAGAGAAGCACCCAGTGCTGATGGAGCTCAGAAAATACTATAATGCTCTCATTTTAGAAGACAGTCAATAGTGACTTCAGCAACTACGGGTCACAGTTACCCATGTGATGATGAACGATTTCAATTGAGAAAAGTTTAAGCCATAGTGTGCAAATCTGATGTTACATTATGATGTAGAGAGGACTGTAAAGCATAGTGAAGCAGTATAAAAGTCTAAGTGCTATTGCTATTATGGAAGGTGCCCATATTCAGGATATGATAGACAATTTTCTATCTGAAACCCACTATAACTATCCATTTCTACTGATTAGTGTGGGATTAACAGAGTTACAAGAAACTTTAAGTTGATCTCCTGAGATTTGAGGTCCTACACAGAAAGGAGAAGGAAGTGGGAGTGCAAGTAGTATTTTTGTCAATCGTTCCAATTGAGGATCATGGCATAAGAAAAAAGTACAGATCCTGAAAACAAATGACTACATAAATGGCACTGTTGAAAAGGGTTTGGTTGTCAATCCTAGAAGTGCTATCCACATAAAGGCACCTATCAAAAGATGGGTTATATTTCATGTGTGTTCTATGAAATTTGGGAAGAAGGTTTGGCAGATGCCTAATTTGGTTTCCTGCCTGGGCAGGGGGTTGGACTAGAAGGCCTCCAAGGTCCCTTCCAACTCTGTTGTTATGTTATGTTATGTTATGCCTTGTGAATTTCATCATTAAGGTTTAAAACCAGAGAAAAATTGAGACCTTGGCAAAAGCTTACAGTAAAATATATTGCCAAGGTCTGGGAGCAACAATATAGGAAGCAAAGGCAGAAATATGAGGAGAGAAGATAGATTTAACAATTGGCAAGAAGCTGTGATAAGGAGCTTCTGGTAATAGATAGCCCATACAATCTTGTTTCTATACCAGTCAGTGGTGGGTTTCACTTACCTTTGCTACTGGTTTGCTCGCTTGCATGTGCAGAGCATATTTGAAGATGTCTGGGTGGGTGGGTGGAGCCTGCTACCGCTGCTGCTACCGGTTCGCCCGGTAGTTTTTAAGTGATTAAAAACTTAGCTAGAATAATTAAAATATCTTCAGAAATATGCATAAATTAATCAAAGTATTAGAATCACATATTACAATCTTGGTGTCATCAGATTAACACAAAAAGCCATTCAGAACTCTTGTTTCTTCATCATGTCCACACAACTCAGAGTCTCATGTCAGCAATGAAGCTTTGATACTTGGAAATGGGAAATAAAATGAGTTTCAAAATACCCTAAATTATTCCTTTGCTTGCATATAGATGAAGATATAAATACTTGCTTTTGGAATGAAACAGGAGAGCGGTTTATTGCTTAGGAGGTATCTGGGAAAAATACATATAAGGTAAAAGGGACACAAAACTTGTGGAAACCCCCCCCAAAAAAAACCCACATGGCATTTAATGCATATGGTCATGCTTTTTGGCAGTGATAGGCATTATGTAGCTCCCTTGCATCCTCAAGAAGTCAACAAGCAGAATCTTTAGGTTGATGAGACTGCTTTACCATTTACATTAGAAAATATATTAGAGACTTCAAAGATCTGCTTGACAAATTTGCAAATCTGAAATAAAATTACTCATTTAAACCAACTAAAATCCTGTTTTTAATGGAATATTATATATGTTCTGCTATCCATGCCCCATCTGGTCTAATTGCATGGAATAGCTTACAGTTTTTGAGTCAGACATTTAAAGTTGCCCAGTGATATTATCTTGACATCCACCCATTTTGATTTATCTGAATTTTCCAAAAGAGGATGATTGTGGACATTGATTAGTTCAAGATTTTTCAGACTTGTTTTAGGCCTAGTTTAGGAACAGAATTACTGTGGTTGCAATTATTATTTTTTGTTGATTCTATCTAATATCTGACAAGTTTTTGGTGTGGTCACCTATGATATCTGCAGTTGGTAATTCAGAGGCACTGTGTTACAGTGTTGGTTCTCTTTCTTGCAAAAAAAAGTTTGAAAAATAACATTGGGTTCACATTGAACGTGTTAGTTCAGGCTAATGATTGGGTCTTTAATCAGTATTATTGTTTTCTATTAGCACTATTAAAAGAACCAACTCAGCTGAAGGTGTTTCTCCTGGTGGTCGGAGGGAAAGTTCTGGAGATTCCAAAGGCAATCGCAATCGAGCTGGATCCACAAGCAGTTCATCTAGTGGTAAAAAGAACAGTGACTGGTATAAAAAGCAAAATTTCTAAATTACATTTATTTGGGGCTCAGGAGGTTAAGAGAAGACATTTCTTCATTGTGGTCTTTGTAATTTAGACATCGTGGAGAGCTTCCTAGAATTATAATAATAATAATAATAATAATAATAATTTATTTATTTTATTTATTTATTATTCGAATTTATATACCGCCCTATCTCCCAAAGGACTCAGGGCGGTTCACAGGCATATAAAACATCAATATCAATATACAAATTAAAAGAATCCTTAAAAAACTTATTCTAGCACCCGAATTATTAAAAATAGAAATATAAATATCAAATATAAATATTAAAATCAATTTAAAACCCCTCTAAATTTAAAAATCTAAGCCAGTCCTGCACAGATGAATAAATGTGTCTTGAGCTCATGACGGAAGGTTCAAGGTCAGGAAGTTGGCGGAGTCCTGGGGAGTTCGTTCCAGAGGTGGGAGCCCCACAGAGAAGGCCCTTCCTGGGCGTCGCCAACCGACACTGCCTAGCTGACGGCACCCTGAGGAGTCCCTCTCTGTGAGAGCGCACGGGTCGGTGAGAGGTATCTGGTGCAGTAGGCGGTCCCGTAGATAACCCGGCCCTATGCCATGGGCGCTTTAAAGGTGGTCACCAAAACCTTGAAGCGCACCCGAAGGCCACAGGTAGCCAGTGCAGCCTGCGCAGGATGGGTGTTATCACGGGAGCCACGAGGGCTCCTCTATCACCAGCGCAGCCGCATTCTGAACTAACTGCAGCCTCCGGATGCCCTTCAAGGAAGCCCCATGTAGAGAGCGTTGCAGTAATCCAGGCGAGGCGTCACAAGGCGTGGTGACCGTGCAAAGGCCTCCCGGTCCAGAAAGGCGCAACTGGCGCACCAGGCGAACCTGGTAGAACGCTCTCCTGGAGACGGCCGTCAAATGATCTTCTAGAGACAGCCGTTCATCCAGGAGGGCGCCTAAGTTGCGCACCCTCTCCGCCGGGGCCAATGACTCGCCACCGATGGTCAGCCGGATTTAGCTGACTGTACCGGGATGCCGCATCCACAGCCACTCTGTCTTGGAGGATTGAGCTTGAGCCTGTTTCTCCCCATCCAGACCCGTCGGCCTCCAGGCACCGGGACAGCACTTGATAACCGTTGGGGTGGTCGGTGTGGAAAAGTACAGCTGGGTGTCATCCGCGTACAGCTGGTACCTCACACGAACCCACTGATGATCTCACCCAGCGGCTTCATGTAGATGTTGAACAGAAGGCGAGAGGATCGATCCCCGCGGCACCCCACAAGTGAGGGGCCTCGGGCCGACCTCTGCCCCTGTCAACACCGACTGCGACGGTCGGAGAGATAGGAGGAGAACCACCGATGGCGGTGCCTCCACTCCCAATCCCTCCAACGGCGCAGCAGGATACCATGGTCGATGGTATCGAAAGCCGCTGAGAGGTCTAATAGGACCAGGGCAGAGGAACAACCCCTATCCTGGCCCTCCAGAGATCATCCTGCTTGACCAAAGCCGTCTCCGTGCTGTAACCGGGCCGGAAACCGGACTGGAACGGGTCTAGATAGACAGTTTCATCCAGGTGTAAGGGAAACTGATATGCCACCATACTCTCAACAACCTTCGCATGAGCGGGTTGGAGACCGGACGATAATTACCTAAAACAGCGGGTCAGGAAGGCTTCTTGAGGAGGGCCTCACCACCGCCTCTTTCAAGGCGGCGGAAGACACCTCCACCAAAGAAGCGCTCGTAATCGCCTGGAGCCAGCCTCGGTCACCTCCTGCGTGGCCAGCACCAACCAGGAGGGGCACGGGTCCAGTAAACATGTAGTGGCATTCAGCCTCCCCAACAACCTGTCCATGTCCTCGGGAGCAACAGGGTCAAACTCATCCCATAAAATGTCACCAAGACCACCCTCAGCCGTCTCACCCGTATCACGCAATCTTGGTCCAAACCATCCCGAAGCTGAGCGATTTTATCGTATAGATAACCGTTAAACTCCTCAGCACGTCCCTGCAGCGGGTCATCCCGCTCCCCTGGTGTAGGAGGGAGGCGGGTCACCCAAACAGGGCGCCTGGGCGGTTATCTGCCGATGCAATGAGGGAGGAGGCGTAGCTCCGCCTCGCTTCCCTCAGTGCCACTAGGTAAGTCCTAGTATAGGACTTCACTAGTGTCCGATCAGCTTCTGAACGGCTAGACCTCCAGGAACTATAATAATATAATAATATAATATAATAATAATAATAATAATAATAATAATAATAATAATAATAATAATAATAATAATAATAATAATAATAATAATAATAATAATAATGGCCTTTATTGTCATTGTACATCAAGTATACAACGAAAGTGGTTGGGGGAAGCCCTATGAGCCTGACTTACGTGGAATCCTTCAGCTTATTTTTAACCATCATAGCTCTATTAACTAAATATGTTTATATGTATAGATTATGATCTTAGATTAACAATTTTAAGATTAACATAAAATTAACACTATTTTAATTCTACCCTATCAACTCTTCCAAATTCTAGAGTTAGTGACTATAAGTCAATGACAAGAGTCCCCTTCTCTTCACTCCATGATGGGTTTTCTATGATAAGTAAATTAAGATCTTGTGTCTTTTTCTTGTTCTGCCAAACTTTCAGATTTTTAAGATACTGTTATTCTCCCTCATTACAACAAAGAGTGTTCCCATTATCTCTGCTATGTCTGTTTCTTGAATTGACCAATATCAAAGTTCTACTAAGTTAAGCTCCCACCAAAGAATACTGTAAACTCTAGAAAGTTCTAAACAGGTTCTACAAGGGCATATAGCCCATGAAAATTCTCAAGTGACTATTTGAAGAACTTACAAGTAAATAAACAAACTTCTTGTGGAGAAATTTAAAGGAGAAAAAAAATGAAATGCTCATATAATGAGCATTTCAGTTATGAGTTAAAAATAGATGTAAAATGGATGGGGAGCCAGTGTTGGACCTAAATTGAATCTCTGTGTAGGATATAAAAGTGGATATTAATTATTTTGATAGCATTGCTTGAATGGAAGAAATTACTACAGTGCAACAATAATTGGTTGGAAGTTTAAAATAGTCAGGGTAAGAGAATCTAAAAATATAAACAAGTTTTAGAATGTTGAGGAAGAATCAGAGTTATAGTGATAGGGAGCATAAAACCTTCTTCATCTGGGTTCAGCCTGGATATTGACCAAAGACAATATCTCTTGGATGACCTGTGCCAAGATCTGGAAGGAGGTAGTATATCAATATCTTGATCTTGCTGGGTGTTTCAGCAACCTTTGATATCATTGAGAGTTCTACCTTTTTAGACCACCTGCAGGTTTTAGGGATAGGATATATTGTTTCACAATTATTCTGCTCCTTTCTCGGTGAATAGTTTCAATCTGTGTAGTAAGGGAAGAGATTTATTTATTTATTTATTTATTTTATCACATTTATATACCGCCCTATCTCCCAAGGGACTCAGGGCGGTTCACAGGCAGGTAAAAAAGCACATATAAAGATGTTACAAGATGTTGGTTCAGTGGCCCCCAACGTGGGTGCTTCAAGGGTCAGTCCTTTCTCCCCTGCCAAAGGACAATAACAGCTATCCCTTACAGACTGGGGTAGCAATGTATAACATCTTTATGAAGTTATTGGTTGAAAGTATAGAGAGTTTAGAGTACAGTACTATCAGTTTATTGATGGTATCCAATCATACATTGCTACCCCAGGCTGTAAGGAATAGTTATTATTGTCCTTTGGCAATGTCTGGAGGCTGTGAGCAACCAAAGACTGAAGTTGAATCCAAGCAAGATGGAGTTGCTATTTGTACTTCAGTGTGTTTATTTCGTGATGAGCAGGTACTACTTATGAAGGAACAGGCTCATGACTTGCGGGTAGGAATTCTGGACTCACAGCTTCTGCTTGAACAGCAGGTGGAAGCCATGGAGACTATGCCCAGCTGCAACTGGTGGACCACTTTGGTCTTATATGGTGATGGAGGACCTGGTTATAAGAATTCATTCTCAAATTACCACATAGATACTGTAGCTAGGTCCTCTACATAGTTCCAAATACTTCATTTAAAGACTACTTGGAACTATAATTGGACCAAAATGTGGCAGTCTGCATATTTATTAGCAATCAACAATAGAAGCACATAATGCCAATTCTATAGACCCTGCACTGATTGCTGATTGGTTTGTTGGTACAACTTAAAAAATGCTAGTTTTGACCTATAGAGCTGCTTGTGTCTTAGCTGCTGGATAACTACAAGACTATGTACTTCAGTATAACCTATTGAAACATCTAGGGAAAAGGTTATTAAAGTCTAATGTTCTCCCTGTCGGGGGAAACGGCCGTCAGGTCTGGGTAAAATCTCCTCGTTGCTGATTGGACCGAGTCTTTAATTTGTTGTTTGTGGTCCCCGCCGCCTCCTATCTCCCTCCAGCTTTTTCGACTCGGTTATGCTACGGACCGAACGTGTTAGGAATTACCTCAGGCTTGGTAGTTAGTGTTAGAGGTTTCCAGAATTTGTTTATCTTTCCTATTTTCCTCCCTTTTTTAGTTTCTTTTTTAGCTCTTTCATCATTGGTTACAGAAGTTTTTTCTTTTAATATTTTTTTATATTTTTATATTTGTCTTTATCTGCACTACAGTGTGAAGGGACTGGCTCCCGAGCCCGCTGAGGGCCGCCTCGGCATTTTCGCCCGGCTAGCCAAAAAGCAGAAAAGCGCTCACGGGCTTGTCCCCGACGCATGAAGAGCCGCCGTGACAGTGTGGAGTATTTCGGAGAGGCTCATGGGCAGGTCCCCGACGCGCTCTCGACTGGCGGCTCTCTCTCTCTCTGCCTCACTCCCACTCTCACCAGCAAGGAAACGCCTCAGGGAGCCTTGCAAGGCCGCGCTAGAAGCCGCGAGGCGAGCAGCCCGCCCCGCCTCTCCTTAGGTATTTTTGGAGGCTAGAGGCGCACGGAGGAGCTCAATCGATCGCGTTTGAAGTGATCAGGCTAGCGATCGAGCGGCGGCCGCTCGAGTGCGCGGCCAGAGGCTAAAAAAAAAAGGAAAAAGAGCTTTTACGTTTGCCACTTGAGGCCCAGCGATCAGTACGCTAGCCCCGCCAGCTGGGCAGCTGCGCGTTGACGGGCTGACTCCTCTGCAGCCTCCACAGGGAGCCAGTTATTCAGCAAGAACTGTGAGTAGGCTGCAGCGGCCGTAAATTGGCGGGAGAATTTCAAAATGGCGGACGCCATTAATACCCAGTCAGAATTGCCTGCTTCGCCTCAGGAGTACTTAAGTCAGGATAATCCCGGGGAGGGCCCATCTTCAGCCCCTCATGTTTCCTGTCCTACGGGCTGGAAAGTATCCCACGCCAAGGCCAAGAAGGGGGCGCGGGCTGAGGAGAGGCGCCATAAGGCGCTCCAAAGGGTTTTTTCCAAGGCCTCCAAGAGGGCTCACAGGTCCCCTTCGCCAAAGGAGAGGGGGAGGCAGAATACTGTAGCCCTTCCTGCCCCCCCAAGCCCAGATCTTGTCTCCCAGCCAATCCAAGGGTCTGGATCCTGGTCCCCAGACAGGACCTCCCCCTTGCCTATGGCTCAGGCTGGGGCTACCCCATTGTTCCGCACTCTTTCTGAGATGGAACTTCAGAATAATCCCGGCTCCCTACCGGCCCAGTCAGCAAATGTGACCCAAGGAGTATGGGCACCTATGCAACAATCAGATGCCAGATTGCCCCAGCTGCCAGTGTTTCAGCTTCCTGACTCCTTTGGGCTGATGATTCAACAGGCCATACGCCAAGAGTTAGCTCAATCCCTTCAATGGGAGACTCCGCCCACTTCGTCTTCCAAATCCCGTAGTGGGGAGAGAAGGAGAGAAACTTCAACTTCAGCATCAGCTATGTTCAGGTCTCAAAGGGATAAATCCACTGAGGAGGACAGCCAGGCCTCAATATCTGAAGAGGAAGATACCGGAGAAGCCTTGTCAGAGGACGAGGGTCTCGGGCCGGATCAGCCTTCATTTGTGGGGCTGTTTAAGCCCCATCTGTTTCGTTCCCTTCTGTTTAAAGCCCTGACAACTACGGGTCTGGGTGCCGTTCCGGCCCCTCTAGCAGATCCTCAGGCCCTGCCTAGCACTTCCACTCTTTGTGGAACCCACGGTGGTAGCAGAAACCATCCCTGCGCCCAAAATGTTTGTTGACGTGGTCCAGCATCAGTGGACTCATCCGGGTTCGGGCTCTAACCCCAATGCCACGGACAAAAAGTTCTATAACGGTTTTCGTACAATGCCCTGTTTCCAACCGCAGTTCCAGTGCTTCCCTTGTGGATTCAGCGGTCAACCATCTTCTGGCTATCCGGGCCATTCAACCGGTCCCAATTGATCAACAGAAACAGGGCTTCTATTCCAGGCTCTTCGTAGTAAATAAACCGTCGGGTGGCTGGAGGGCTATTCTAGACCTTAAAGTCCTGAACAAATACATTGTGTACCACCGCTTCAAAATGCACTCATTACGTTCCATCTTAGAGTGCATAAGGCAGGGAGATTATATGGCCTCCATTGATTTGACAGAAGCCTATTTGCATATTCCCATTAGACGAGATCACCGTAGGTTCCTCCGGTTTTGCTTTAAAGGCTTTCAATATCAATACAGGGCCTTACCCTTCGGGTTGTCCTCGGCCCCCAGGGTTTTCACTAAAGTCATGGCGGTGCTAATGGCTCATATTCGGGGGATTCCTGTTAGGCTTCAGGCCTACCTAGATGATATTTTCATACTGTCGGCCTCTAAGGAAAGGGCAAACAGGGATCTCTCCTTGACCATAGAGGCATTACAATCACACGGGTTCTCGATTAACTGGGATAAGAGCCACCTTATCCCTTCTACCACCATTGTCCACTTAGGTGCACAAATTGATTCACAGAGGTCGATGGTCTATCTGTCGGTGGAATGTCAGGATAGTTTAGCTGAATTAGCAATTCTAGGATGTCACGGTCAGTCCCCTTAGAACAACTTTCCCAGCTCCTAGGGAAGATGGTATCGTCATACAATATTATTCCATGGTCTCGCCTCCACAGTCGGCCTCTTCAGTGGTTCCTCCTACCACACTAGAGGAACTGGCGCAGTTCATCCAGTCGACGGGTGAATCTTCCACGGGAAGTGGCCGACTCTTTGGCATGGTGGAATCCAGAGGTGGTAGCCAGAGGCTTGGTCTTCAGGGAACCAGTGAGGGTCATCATCACCACCAACGCCAGTCTGTCGGGGTGGGGAACACATCTCGACCAACACCTGGCCCAAGGCAAGTGGTCCCCCTCGGAAATCTGCCACGGCATCAACTTTCTAGAGCTGCGTGCCATCCGTCTAGCACTTCTAGCCTTCGAGGATCTCATCCGGGACAGGAATGTCCTTGTTCTCACGGACAATGTGACGGCGAAGGCGCATGTAAACAGATGGGGTGGCACTCACTCTCGCACGCTAATGAAGGAGACGCTCAGCCTCGGTCACTGGGCTGAGTCCCATCTGCAGTCATTAAAAGCAGAACATATTGCGAGGACGGACAATCGCATGGCGGACTCCCTCAGCCGACAGACTATCGATCAATCGGAATGGTCCTTGTCCCCTGCGAATTTCCACGAGTTGTCATCCCGCTTCGGGCTCCCCCTGGTGGACTTGTTCTCCTCCGGGACCAACAATCAAGTCCCTCGGTTCTTCTCAAGGTTCCCATCTCGGGGTGCGGAGTCAGTGGACGCCCTACGCAGCAAATGGCCTCCGGGCCTTCTATATGCCTTTCCACCAATTCCACTGATCCCCAGAGTGATACAGAAGCTCCTCACAGAGAAAGCGGAGTTGATATTGGTGGCCCCATTCTGGCCCAGGAGACCCTGGTTTGCGGACCTGATGACTCTTTCAATCCGAGAACCGTGGAGGATCCCGGACAACCAGGTTTCTCTCTGCCAGAGACCAGTACTACACCCCGAACTGCAATGGCTACGTCTAGCCGTGTGGAGATTGAGCGGAGCATCTTAATTAGGGCGAAAGTTCCCGACCAGGTCATCCCCACCATGCTGGCCTTTCGCTGAGACTCTACCAAAAGAATTTATGAGGCCACTTGGCGCACATTTGAGGGGTGGTGCTCGTCCCAAGGGCTAGTAGCCTCCTCGGCTTCTGTCTTAGACATTCTGGCTTTTCTACAACGAGGTCTGGATTCCGGGCTGGCGACCAATACGCTCAAGAGACAAGTGGCAGCGCTCTCCTCAGTGTTGAGATGTGGTTCACTAATTTCCCTTTCAAGAGAGCCTCTCATTCAACAGTTCATCCGGGGTGCTACTGATGTCAACCCGCCTGTGGTCCACCGCTTCCCAACTTGGCGATTGAACGCGGTGCTCAGTGCTCTGACTAAGACGCCGTTTGAACCACTTAGAGAATCGTCTCTTCGTTTTTTGTCGCTAAAAGTCTCCTTTCTGATAGCCATCACCACGGCCCGCAGGGTTTCGGAATTGTCTGCCCTATCAGTTCATCCACACCTCTGCACTTTCTTCAACGATAGGGTGGTGCTACGACTGGACTCTAGTTTCCTCCCGAAGGTTAACAGTCAGTTCCATAGGGCTCAAGAAATCGTACTTCCTAATTTCTGCCCAAATCCCAAGCACCACTTAGAAAAAGTGTGGCACACTCTAGACGTACGAAGAGCATTGAAAATTTACATCGAACGAACATCGGCCTTCCGCAAAACAGAGGCCCTCTTCGTATCATTCCAGCCACTTTCTCTGGGTCAGAAGGTGACCAAATCGGTTCTGGCAAGGTGGATCAGAGCCACAATAGCCACGGCATATGAGAATCAGTCTCTCCCTGTGCCGCACAATATTACTGCACACTCTACCGGGAGCGCAGCCTCTTCAGCCGCTTGGGGCGCCCAGGCATCAATCGAGGAGATCTGCAGGGCAGCGACGTGGTCCAATCCCACTTCATTATTCGACACTATCGCATGGACTCCTATGCGTCGGCGGACGCAGCATTTGGCAGATGAGTACTGCAGACGGTTCTTCCTCACCAACAATGACGGGTCGCCATCAGCCCTCCCGGAAGGACATTGGGCTTTGGTATGTCCCAGACCTGACGGCTGTTTCCCCCGACAGGGAGAAGGGAACGTTGTCTTACCTGAACGTCCCTTCTTGGAGAGGGGGAAACGGCCGTCAGCCCCACCCAAGGCGACTGTCCAACCTGGGTTCCGGGGTGGGAGGACACTAATTCTCTCTCATTTCAGTACGACACGACGGCCTATAGTCGGATCCTCGCCGAAAAAGCTGGAGGGAGATAGGAGGAGGCGGGGACCACAAACAACAAATTAAAGACTCGGTCCAATCAGCAACGAGGAGATTTTACCCAGACCTGACGGCCGTTTCCCCCTCTCCGAGAAGGGACGTTCAGGTAAGACAACGTTCCCTTTTCAAGAATGTCAGGGCCCTGAAGCCAGTTGGTTCTGTCTGTTGTAGTGATGGGGATGCTTTGGAACAGCCTCATGACAGATACCAGGTTAGGGTTTTTAGGAAAACATTGAAAATCAACCTTGGAGATCATTTTCTTAAATTATACATGAAGCCATCTCTTTTTCCCCTTTTTTGGAAGAAAGAAAAAAAAGTTATTCTTTACTGTTACTTTTGTTTCAGGTTTTAATTAGACTATGGGTATTGTAACTTTTTATACACTCTGTCATCCTCTGAAAATCATTTGATTGCTGCAGAGTAGAAATTAGATATATTAGTTTAAGAGAGAGATTTAGAATGAATGATGATATTAAAGGAGAAAAATTAATCAAAAGTACAATGGGTATTCAAGGACAGGATGTTTGGAAGGAAGGATGTATGGGGTCAATGTTATTTAAAATAATATTTCTTGATTGTTTTTACAGCAAACCCAAGGAACCCATGTTCAGTGCAGGTAATTGTTTTCTTTTCTTTATTATTTCATAAAAATATATAACTTTTGTTCTAATAAAGAATATGAATATTTGAAAGACTTTCTCTAAATAATTGGTTAGCAGAATTATTATACTTTGGTTCCTAAATCATAGCCTAGATTTCATTGTAGTGATTACTGAATCACTACAATGCAGTAAAGTTCACATTTTAACAAACTACTTACCATATTAAGTTTATACGCTTATATTTTATTTGCTATTTATATTGCTACCATCTTAAAAGAAGTCTACAGTTAGTTCAGTAATTTTAATATTTGTCAGTCTTTCCCTCAGAATAATATATCTTGATGTGGCCAACATTTCCTTAATAGAATGCTGCAGTTCCAAATACAATAAACATGGGTTAATGGAGCACAATTGCCTTGTTCATGCAACATACCAAAACTATGTGTCTTATCTCTATGATTAGACTATGGATATTGTAACTTTTTATACACTCTGTCATCCTCTGAAAATCATTTGATTGCTGCAGAGTAGAAATTAGATATATTAGTTTAAGAGAGAGATTTAGAATGAATGATGATATTAAAGGAGAAAAATTAATCAAAAGTACAATGGGTATTCAAGGACAGGATGTTTGGAAGAAAGGATGTATGGGGTCAATGTTATTTAAAATAATATTTCTTGATTGTTTTTACAGCAAACCCAAGGAACCCATGTTCAGTGCAGGTAATTGTTTTCTTTTCTTTATTATTTCATAAAAATATATAACTTTTGTTCTAATAAAGAATATGAATATTTGAAAGACTTTCTCTAAATAATTGGTTAGCAGAATTATTATACTTTGGTTCCTAAATCATAGCCTAGATTTCATTGTAGTGATTACTGAATCACTACAATGCAGTAAAGTTCACATTTTAACAAACTACTTACCATATTAAGTTTATACGCTTATATTTTATTTGCTATTTATATTGCTACCATCTTAAAAGAAGTCTACAGTTAGTTCAGTAATTTTAATATTTGTCAGTCTTTCCCTCAGAATAATATATCTTGATGTGGCCAACATTTCCTTAATAGAATGCTGCAGTTCCAAATACAATAAACATGGGTTAATGGAGCACAATTGCCTTGTTCATGCAACATACCAAAACTATGTGTCTTATCTCTATGATAAGACTATGGATTTCCACTACATAGTAGCAATATAGGAACTGATTAAGCAGAGTATTCTATGGCTGATACTGCACAATCCTGTGCAAACAGTTCACACACAAAAAATGTGGATAGTTTATACACACTCCAGTAGCCTGTCAGTATAATCCATACAACCAGTAGAGAACTAAATTATCAATGATAATATGGATCAAGGTTATGATTTCGAAGAAAGTGCTTAAATTGGATGTGTAAATCCTCATATGTCAGCATCTAAAACAGAGTCAGTGTATGCATAATAGAACTGATAGGAAGGAGTGGAGGTGCTAGAGTGTGCCTCTTGAATTTCCCTGTTAAATGCCATTTTTGAATTTTTAAATCCAATCCCATCAAGAATTGATCCCAGCCTAGTGGAGATACTAGTGTGGAAGAGTACTCTGAGGACAGAACTGGCAGGGAAGAATGTGGTGTTAAAACAGGTTTTCTCTCATCTTCTCTTTTTCCCCCTATAAATATCTTCCACCAATTTCTAATAACCCTGGCAATATGGGCCAAGGACATGTACCGTATTTGACAAAACAAATCTCAGTCTGGCTTTTGAATAAAAACTCTCACAGAAAGCTTTCAATTCATTTGAAGTGTTCTGGGCTGTTTAAAATACTAGATTTTTTTTAAAGGATATCACTGAACTATTATTTTTACAAGGAAATCCAAATTTATTTTTTAATTTTTATCATGTAGGTCTCTTTGATAGTTGATTTATACATTAGCTTGGACAGAATGCCAAACCTTAATTTGTATCATCTGAACCAATATTACTCAACAGAACAGCAGTAAAACAAAATTTGGGACTTTATTTTTTCCTCTGTAGTATGCTTTTTGAGGTAGTATATTTGGATTGTGAAAGGTAATGGAAGCTGTAGAAACTACACAAAATTACATACTGTACTGTATGTATTTGGATTTTTCTATTCATATCCATACGAATGCAAATTAGGGACATACTATATTACCTGCATTGATCATAGAATAATACAGCTGGGTACTCAACAGAGCAGGGATGTAGATAAGGCTGACTGTTCTTGAATGCATCTTTATCTAGCACTTCTATCTCTGTCTCTGTAACCACAAGGGAAGCGTCGTGTGACACATTGTACAGGTAGGTAGACCTTGCTTCTAAAATCTCATAGCTCTCTGAACAAGCCTATTAACAGGGCCAAGCAGTTTGAGCCTGTGAAGGCAGTTTATTCCTTGTGTGACTATAATATTATTAAATAATTTTCCTTTTTTCTTAGCCAGCTTCTTGCAGAGCATCTACTGGCTTGTAAACATTGTAGTACTAAATGTTAATGGATGTTTATATAGGTTTCTTGATTAAATGAATGGCCAAGAAAAAGGCCCAAATGTTAAAGAGAGCTATATAGCATCCCATAATCGTTTGTAATAATAGTTGCTTTGCAGTTTGGCTGAAAACAGTGATAGTGCCTGTTCTAGTATGTCAAATAGCATCCTAACATGTGGCTAAATCAACCTTTTGCTTTAGATTGAATTGCAGTGCTTATTCACTATCTAAATTACTTCATGTGAGTAATAGATTTAATTTATGACACCAATAGGCAAGTTGAAGTGAATAACATATTTCTGTGTTTTCTATATTATGTAAATATTTAAATGGTGTTTATGTAATATTGGAAATGCCTGGTAATAATTAGCATATAACCATATAGTAATGTATACATATTATGCATTTCCATTGTGAAGACTAAACAGATTTGTACTGCAGTTATATAAATGGTTTATTCCTAATGCCTAATTTGTAAATATATTCTTAACTTTATAAAATTAAATCTTAATTATTAATTTTTTAATGTTACTCCACATTCTAAATATGCCATGTGTTACCACAAGCAGTTAGTATGATCTCTTCAGAGCTCTTTACAACTATTGTACGTAGTTAACCAAGCTTCATTCAGCAGTTTTCTCTTTAACTTTGTATTCAATGGCTTAATCTCTGTAAATCTATATGTCTTATTATAGTCTAAGATGCTTACCATATGTTATTCTTTCTATCTGATATGGGACATGCCACTTTTCAGATCAGTCTGCCTATTGTCAGAGGGTGACTGGAAAGCAAGCATAACAAATTTTTAATCCACCCTTGGAATATGATCAGTAACATGGTTGGCTTAAGTTAATAATAGGTTTTGTAGAATTGTTTTTACATAAATCAACCTGATCTTGAACAATATACCAGAACAATGGCTTTGGCAATGTAGTATAATTTCATATGTTGTGATTGCTTTGTGTATTAATTCCTCTATAGTTTTTACTATGTTTTCATGATATTTGTATTAAAATGCATTTTTTACATTTTTTTCAGGACGTAGATGTTATTAGAAAAAAAATTAACTTAACCAGAATAAAGCATAAAACAGTAACACTGTGGGAAAAATTAAAGTTCAATCTTAAATGAAATGGTTTCTGAAAACATATATCCCTGACAATGGGGAAAATTGTATATTTACACTGTACTTTCTTTTGCTTTTCATGTATCAATTCTAACCATTTCTTTTATTAGCTTTAATTAAAACTTAAAATTCAACTGTGGCTTTTATCTATTAGATTCTTTATTAATCAGTTTTTTATGATTGAATTGAAATAAATTAGCACTGAATTTTGGTTAAAAACTACAAGTAGCAGAAAAAAGTTTTATTCAGGATGGGGCAGGTTTCAGAAATCACAACCTGCTTTCTATCTCCTATGTTTAAGAAATGTTGACAGTCATAAATCAATACAAATTTCAATATATATTTTAGTGTTAAGTGCAGAAGGACAGTACAATTTATTCCTTGATATAGGTTTAGAAACGTATTCTATAGTCTTTGCTAACACAGGAGGTTTTATTATAGCACAGCTTATGATATGCATTTGTACTCATTTTCAAAACAAACAAAAGCATACTGATGAATTCATGCTTTCAGAGTTTGTCTAACAACATGTATCAATATTAAAAAGTGGATATTGGCACTATTGTCAAGACACATTTTTCTTTCTTTTATGAAAAGAGCTGTACCTAGCCAGCCATGGCTGATGTGTAAAGTTAGACAAATTTTGCCCTATTGTAATTTGGATAGGATCAGGGCTGTAGGCTAGACGTTTAACTACATCCATAGATTTCCAGAAGCCAGGCTTATTATCCTATTTCAGTTTTCCTTTGCTTTACAAACCTATGAAGATTGTAAGTGCAAGGATTGGCTACAAAGTTACTTTTTCATCCCCATTGTAATTGCGAATAGTTGTTAAATTATTCAATTGCTTGAATGGGGGCTACCTTTATTTTCAAAATCTAGCTATGTTGTTGCATGCATGGTGCATCAGCATCGTTCTTTTACTGTCTTATCTTCAGCACATGTATCATTAATCATTGCAAATCAAATACCAAGTTTATGTTTAAACTAGGAAGTCATTACAATTAACATAGCTACTGATATGCAGATATGTGAAAATTTAATTCAAAGTAAAATGTTAAAATGGCAGAATACTATGTATGAATGTTGTTTGTTATGTATTTGATTTATTTTTTCAATAGAGGAAGGATATGTTAAAATGTTTCTGCGTGGACGTCCTGTTACCATGTACATGCCAAAAGATCAAGTGGAGTCTTACAATTTGGAAGCAAAGGCGGAACTACCATCCAAAAAGCTTAAACTGGAATGGGTGTATCCTTCTTTATGGACACACTTCAACTAAATAATGCTTATTTCTGATAATCTATTTTTAAAGTACATATTTAAATGTGATGAAGCATAGTAGGCATCTAAATTCAAGGAACTAGTATATTGTTACAGAATTGGTGTTATGAAGCTTGTCATCTATATGTTATCAATCATCTCTCATGTTTTCAGTTTAATGCATCCTATTTATGTTTAAAACTATCAGGTTAGCAAATTAGATGCATGATAAAAAGTAGAGTGCTATAATTACTAATTATAATATAAGGAAGTTGTGTTGCATATCAAAGGGAATTTATAACATTTCCATACTATTTTTAATTAAAAACCCAATTATTAGAAAAACTATCCAGATTTTCAGTACAAGCACAGAGATCATATACTAATAAAAAACATTAGCTATGCTGGATCCCTTCTTTTAATTATTCCTCACTGTTAATATTTCAAGTTACAAGCAGGTCAGTTTCTTTTTTTACAAGTTAAATATAGATTTCCATTTTAGTTAAAATACTGTTGAAAACCATTCTTGATTTTATGTATTTTGGCTTTTAGTCTAATTTTATTTGTTTTAATATTTAAAAAACTAGCTATTTAATATGATTTTCATCATTTTATTCTTTTTTAATCTGTTTTTTTTAATTTTACTTTTACATATGATCTTATAAATGTTATATTCTTTATTTTGTTATGGCCTATTGGCTATTGTTGCTGTAGAAGTTTTGGCTTAGTATCAAGTGTGCTGATTAAAAGAGCTGCAATTTTCCCTTTGGGAAGAATCTCTTCCTATTAGCTGGGGGATATTTGATTTTAAGTGGGAGAAGGAGAATGTTCTACAGTATGTAAAATTCTGCCCTTCCACAAACTGGCACGTGAGCAAATTTTCAATTGTTTCAAGTCTTCCTGCTCATAAATGCATTCATAATTTTTCTAATAGAAAGTTGGTGATCTTCAAACCAGCACCTATGATAACATGCCATGAAATGTGAAAAATATACAAAATACTACAAAAGTATCTACCTTCTTAAAGGGAAATATATTCTCTTACAACTTGGAACTAGAATTTTAATAATTGATGTAATCATTAACAAGTGTTACCATCAGAGTTGTTCCTGTGATAGAAATTGGTAAAGTGTCAAGCAGCCAGAGAGTCTTACTTTATGGTCCTAGAATTCCTCATTATTGTCAACTTCCAATATTCAGTTGTTGTACCTTAATTAAGATACCAGCTATGGTTATAGAGGTCGGGATTGTCGCAATAATCTGTACCTCTTACCAACCGGAGAAACTGTTTACTTCATTGCATCTGTGGTTGTATTGTATAATGTTGAAGAACAACTGCAGAGACATTACATTGGTCACAATGATGATGTGAAGTGGTAAGCCATGAAAAAGGAAGTTTGAAAAAAAATCTGAATAAAACATTCAAAGATATATCTTTTTATCTCTGATAACGAAAATATAATGGCAGGCTTAGCACCAAATTTCTGGGGCTATGAATGAAATTGTCTTAGAAATGGTGATGGCCCGGATTCACTGGTAATGGTTAGAATATACTGTAGTATAGAGTCTTGTTTGATTCAATATTTCATTTTTCCTAAAACAAAACCTGCCAAAAACTACGAAAGACATACAGCTTAGAGATTGAAGCTAAGTACTGGTTTGTCTGTAGCAACCCAAGTTCAGGTTGCACATATCTAAAGTAATAGGAAATAATATTTGAATTGGACAAGTTTACCCCATATAATATAAACTACAATCTCCAAATGTGTATAATTAGACAAAAAGGAACAAAGATATTGGTGCATAATTAGGCAAAAAGGAACAAAGAAATTGGTGCAACTGTAACCAATTAACCATCCTCATTTTTTTAGTGTTAGAAGACACTGTAGATAGATAAATCCAATCTGAACATTTTGTAATGAAAAATAAATGATTAGATCTGAATAGAAATTGAAATTAAAAAATTAAAATAGCATTGTAGGGCACAATAGTATGCAGTAGCATTTAATATTAGATAAGATACATGATAAAATAAGAATGTGTTCTTGTGAACCTCAGTAATTTTTTAGGAAATAGCAAGTAAAAAGTGTTTTGTTGTTTTCATTCAGGTTATAAAAATGCTTTTATTTTTTTTATTTTAATAAAGGTGTGTTTCTTCTCTCCACCACCTTTTTTTTTTTGGCAGCCTAGCAGTACATCCTGACAGGATTACCATAGCAACTGGTCAGGTTGCAGGGACATCTAAGGATGGAAAAGTAAGGAGTTACTAGAATTTTGTTTCCTTGAAATGAAAGTGTTCTTGCCCTGTGCTAGGATTGTTTTAATATTAATATACAGCAACTGTTGAAATAAATTCCTAATATTTGTGTTAGTGACTAAGATACTAATTGGTTAATGAAATATGTGAAAGAAGTTGAAATTGCTCCTGGGCTTCATACTCCAGGTATATGTTCAGTATAAAACCATAGCTGTGTTGCCTTTGCTTAAATGTCTATGCCTTGTTATAACTTTGATTTGGACTTTTCATAAGGCTGCATAAATTTTCTAAACGTTAGAAACATGGTTGTAAATTATTTTGAATTCAGTATCCAGCCTATTCATTTATATGATAGTTCCATTGTATAGCATTATTTAGTATGAGAATAATTTGTATCAATATGAAGCTTTCAGATACAATTAAAGGAGATTATTTTCGTTCAGGATTGAAATGAGGGGTCCTTGGTGCTCTCTGAACTTGGTTGTTTTCTTGCAGATGTTTCATTACCCAAATTATTATATTCTAGTGGCTTGCCCTGTCAGTATTGGAGGGAATAACCTTAGAGGTTCTTTGGTTGGGCTGTTTACTGTTTCTGAAATGTTCTTGATGTATGACAATGTTATTCTTTTTAGGGCTTGGTTGTGCTGTATTCGGTTGAGTGGTCAGACACTGATAAAATTGCATGGATATCCATTTTGTTGGAATATGTTGTATAGATGCTCTGTTCCCTTTTTCTGCTGTTCAGGGTTGCTGCAGTGAGTTTGTGCTTATTTAAATAAAGTTCTTGTGCAGCTTCTTTTGTGGGAGGTTGGGTTGTTGCTTTGACGGTGGAGCACTTGGATGGTGTGGGTGGTTTTTCTGTATACTTGTGTTTCTTGTTTGCCGTTCTGGTCTCTGCTGGTCAGAATGTCCAGGAAGGGTAATGAGTTGTTGTTTTCTTCTTCTCTGGTAAACTGGAGTCCTTTGAAAATATTGTTGATAGGTGTTCTCTAATTGATCCTTTTTTATTATGATGAAGTGTTGTCTATATCAGGGGTCCCCAACCTCCAGACAATGGCCAATTACCAGGTTATGGCCTATTCGGAATTGGGCCACCTGAGTGGCTGGCTGGTGCACAGTTCAACTTGTGCAAGTGATGGGCTGGCAGGCACTCGGGCATATGCATGCCAGCCTGCTGCTCACAGAAAGGATGCCGTTATACTTATATTCTGTTTATGGGCTTTCCATAGCTGGTTGGTCATTTTAATTACATAACATGGGATTAATTCTTAAATTGGATACAATGTATATGCTTTTCATTTATTTAAACATATTGTATTACAATAGTTTCCTTGAAAATGTTTTAAAAGATGCATTAATATCCTAAATTTGGTCTTCTAATATAGTTTTTCGGTCATTAATTTAAAAACCTAAATTAAAATCTATGCTAGGTCTCCTTTCTGATATACACAAACATATTGGACAATGTCTCTTCACCCAACTAACTTCAAATGTGTTGTGAGATAAAATAAGGGGAAGAAGTTCTGTATATGTAAATTGAGCTCCTAAATGAAAGGCAGGTTATCAGTTGAATAAATAAACTACATGTAACTTGGTGAATTAGCCCACTGCACTAACTTCAGTCATCAGTATATACATATTTTCTGTCTCCTGTGCAAGTTATAGTTGAGACTTAAATTTACAAAGATTGCTCTCTAGTGGTCCTGTAAATGCATTGCATGTATATATTACCGGTATATGAAAATATGTTTATATGTCAAATTAGAATCGTACAAGGGTATCCAAATGCAGATTGGATCTGCATTTAAATATAATTTGTAAACACATTTGTTTATGACTAAGTTTTAATCTATAAGGTTATTTCATTTTTAAAAGTATATTTTACCATTTTCAAGATTTTATACAATTTATAGATAAGAATGGCAAGCCATTTCTGAAGGTTTGCCAAGAAAATTGCATTGACTTATGCAGGCAGTTATCAAGAGCCGACACTGACTTGAAGGTGCCTCCCCTACACAAAGTATATATAATTACCGGTAGTTTTACTGTAACAGGAAAATAGAGAAAGTGTTTATATAAAACCTCAGAATGTTCATATTATAGAAAGGGACACAACAGAAACTTAATATATTCATGAACTCAAATGGACTCCTATTAATTTTAGACAACTCATATCCCCCCCCCCCCGAGTCCTCCAAAAATACCAGGGACCCTTCTCTCTTCCCAATAATTCAAACACCAGAATTTTAGAATATTGATAATTCTTCATGTCTATACTTGGAATATTTTTCAAAATTAGATTTTTGGGATTTTTGGATTGATTATGTGCTAGCAAGTTATAGTCAACTGTTAGCAACCACATATAATTTTTTCTCATGACAATTGCTCCTAACGTGGTCCTTAAGGACTTCCAATGATGCATTCATCACCACCGTAATTGACTCTATCCACCTTGGTCATCCTGTTCTCTTCCATCTTCCCTAACATTAAAGTCTTCTCCAAAGAGCCAAGTCTTTACATGATATGTTTGAAGCAGGGTGATTTGGGGCCTGGTCATTTGTGCCTTGCATGAGAACTTTAGGTTGATTTATTTGATAATCCATTTGCTTATTCCCATTAGGACTTCGGAATGCTTTAATGCATATGGGAGTGTAGCACCAGTTTATTCTGGAAAAAGAATGTGCTTGATTAAAGAGTTGCAAATAGGTGCTACTCTTCATGCATTCTAAAGCATCTTTTTGCCTTTAACCTCAAACACTCCATAACTCTAATATCTGCACTTCAAATGAGACTCTAAACTTAAAAGAGTTATTTTAATTGAGACTGCTAACAAATTCATGGCACTAATTATGGACTCTGTCATTTGAACTGTAGCACTGTTCCCATTTTCCAAAGAATTTGAATAGAATTGTTTTAGTGTCTATGACACTGGATCACTGAAAATATGGGAGTATTATGAAGTGATTAGTGGTCCCTTGAGCTGATTAATAGGAAAATACAAAAATCCTCAGTCAGGTTCTTCCTCTCCAACTACATTGGTTCATGGAATAACCAAGTAATCCCATTACTGCTCTACACAAAAACAGGGAAAATAAAGTTGTAAACACCCCCTCCATTTTTTGACTGTATTTATATGTTTGACTGTTTTGCAAAAAATTGAGTTGTTACGAAGAAAAAGTGAAAAATATCAAGATGTCATTCTTCTAGCATATAAATTTCTATTAAAAGTAGTGATGATGGTATGGAACCATAGCATCACAGAATAGATTTGTTCGAACTCACTTGGTCAGGAGAGTGTGGTGGCTCAGTGGCTTAATGACACTGGAGATGGTCTCAGCTCCAGCGGTTCAAGCCCTAGCACTGCATATCAGGGTGAGCTCCTGTCATTTGTCTCAGCTTCTGTCCACAAAACAGTTTGAAAGAATAGAATAGAATAGAATAGAATAGAATAGAATAGAATAGAATAGAATAGAATAAAAAATTTTATTGGGCAAGTATGATTGGACACACAAGGAATTTGTCTTGGTGCATATGCTCTGAGTGTACATAAAAGAAAAGATACATTCTATACAAATGAACGTGCTTTCAAACAGATAGGTAACACTTCAGTGGGGAGATGAGCTGATGCTCTGTGGAGGCAGTCAGATTCCTGATGGTTCTGAACCTTCCCAGTTGTGGCATCTGTTTACAAGACAGTTCTGGGAAAGGAGGGGGCCTTGGGTGACGCTGCAGGAAGAGCAGCTCATCTTTCTCTTTGTTGTGAAGCCAGCTCGCCCTTGTGTGTGGCACATCTTGGGAAGCGAACCAGCATTTCCTATAACAGAGCTGGTACCTTGGCAAACCAAACCAATACTTTGCAACAGCATGGTGGTCTCCTGGCTACTGTGACAACACCATATGCTAACAACAACAACAACTGGCCAGAGATAAGTTAAGATAAGAGTTCAAAACATATGGTTTATATAAGCAGGTAGAATTAAAACAGGGATTGTGACATTGACTAAAATATTGAATCTGTGTTCATGAATAAGGTTGTCTATGAAATCTACTGGGATCTTGATGTGCAGAGAATAGGAGGAAGAATGAAGGAAGATTTTCTACCCAAGAGAAAATAGACTGCTTCCAAACCGTGCAGTGCAAATCAAGTGTGGCACAGCTTATATGCCAATGCCAGATCAGTGCAGTTCTACATGGGCAGGTATCCTAAAACTTTTAGCAGCAACATGCCCATAGTTAATTATTGTACCTTCAAACTTTGTCATAAAGTGGACTGTTGTTCAAAGTACCTGTCATTTGCCTTGAGCTGAGCTGATGACTTCAAATAGAATAATGGCTGTTGTTAAAATATTCAAGTAACAAATTGCTGTAATAATTTGACCATAGAAAATAGAACCTCTTATTTTCTTACTGTGTTTCTTCAAACTAAAAATGTTGTGCATTCCATCCAGGATGTTGAGAATTGTTTATGTTCTGAACTCTTCCCTTAAAGCATCTATTTTTGTTTGCTCATTTTCATAGCAATTGCTGCCTCATGTCCGCATTTGGGATTCTGTTACTTTGAATACACTACATGTAATTGGCATGGGATTCTTTGATCGAGCTGTTACATGCATTGCATTTTCTAAATCAGTGAGTAATATTTAATGTATATTTAATGTGCTTTGTAAGCTTCTCAGGGCCAATTATAAGTTTTTTTTTAAATTTAGACTGCTGGTGTCTATGGAGATTCTCAGTCATCCAGATCATAGTTGTTTCAAAGGTGCTTTTTCAAAAGGCAACTGGACTATATTTTTCCTTTTAAGACTGCTGGAAATTCTTCTTTTCTAACAAAATGACTTAAATGTTGGTTGTATAGAGTTTACAATGGGTGGTATATAATACTATTTGTTTCTAGAGATTCTATCTGAACAGTATGAATTAGTTTTGTTTGATTGAAATCCTTACTTAATTAAGGAAGTTTTAAGAATATAGTTTTCAAACATATTTATAGGTATAATTGTTGTTACATAATATCACTAAATAGCTATCTGTATATTTTCCCCATTTCTTTACTTATATTATTGAATATGAGAAACTTTTAGATGAAGAAAACACGCCTCTCTGTCCCTTATTCCACTGTGTTTTTCCCAGTAGAACCCTGCTCAACTGGAAGATAATCTGTGGAATTAGCTGAATGCAGAGAGAGAGTCAGATTATTTCATTTGTTTTAGAATTTGCATTTCACATTCAAATTCAAGCTCAGCATTCTCAAAATACACCATTTTTTCAGACAAAGTATTCATAATATCCTAAGTACCAAACTATAACTGAAAGATGAGTGCTTGAAATAGCAAAAACTGAGGGATGATGGAGTACTTCATGTTTTATTTCAGAATGGAGGCAGTAACTTGTGCTCAGTTGACGACTCCAATGACCATGTGCTTTCAGTATGGGACTGGCAGAGGGAAGAAAAAGTTGCAGAGGTCAAGGTATTTTGCATTTGTGTGTTGTACTTGAGACCAGCAAGAATTTTTTTTTTTTGTGGTCAAAAAATATCCATAATATTTCGCCATCATTCCAACACGGCGTTGGATGTTGATGTGACAACTAGTCTTGCCATTAAATTGTTTTCCTGTTGAAATGTATCCTTCATTATAAATAAATGCTATGGGAGAAAATATCCTGCCTCTTCTGTAATAAGGTTTACTTATTAGTGGAAGAAATCATAAGAAACTTGTTTTGTATGGATAAAGTGGAAATGAAGAAAATAGCACTATCCATAGCTCTCATTTCTAAACTGTGCCAGAACTTTCTGGGTCTGTAGGAACTATATAAGGTGCAGATTTATCTTTTTTGGTGTAAAACCCACACTTGCAACAATCCAGTAACCTGAGAGTCATGTATGAAAAATCATTATAAATCTTTAAAACAATCCTATTCATTTGTATATGCAAGTAGACTATATATGTAAAAGTTATGTTCTTTTAAGGCATGACACTTTTTCCAAACCTTTACATCAAGTATTTTGTGTTTATTTGTTTTAATTTAAATATAAAAGTCACAGTGCACTAATATGGTATCAAACAATTTCTTAGAACTTAATATTAAAATTATTGTTTTTGTTTGCAAATTTAAAATATTTTTTCTTCTTCTAGTGCTCTAATGAAGCAGTATTTGCCGCTGATTTTCACCCTACAGACACTAACATAATAGTTACATGTGGAAAATCTCATCTTTATTTTTGGACGATTGAAGGAAATTCTCTTATCAAAAAGCAGGGATTATTTGAGGTACAAATGTTTATGTTCTTGTTTGTTTTTTTCCCTTGCAGCCAGAAGATCATTAGTGGAATGTTAATATTCTATCTCCAAGTTTTGCTCTGCTGTCATGCTGTTTCTTTAGAAACAGGAAGTCGTAAACAGATGAATTCATTTCTTTATTTCTTTTGTATTCTGAACTATTCCCTAGCAAACTTCATCTTACTGAATATTTTTATTTATTTTTTCTTTTAAATCCCAGCAAAATGGTATTTCTCATTAGAAACCATGAAAGCAGTAATTTAATTATTTTAAAGTATTAAGTGTTAACTATCCACTTAATCATGATTAAGTGAAGTCTGTTTTATTTCAGTTACCTACCTAGCTAAGAATAATTTAAAAGAGTGAATCAAAAATTTACTCTATTATTAAAACCATGGCTATTTGATGATTGCACTATTAAGATATTAATAGTTTTCTACTATTGATCACTTTCTTATTTTGGTAATCTTTCTGTGCTTAATAGAATCCCATTATTTATGATGTCATGCTATATCTTTTATTATTTCTTTTCTCTTGCTTGATAAATCTTAAAGTGGAGGTTTCTTTCTCTCTTTCTCTTTCCTTGTTATTTTCCTGAGCTAATACTTTGCATCATCTACTAAAGATATGTTTTTGTTTTATCACACTTGTTTGTACACTTTTTTGTCAAATTTATATCACCAATTTATCTTTCAAGCATCTTAGCAGATAGACAGTGGCTCTTGATACTACATTGATTTTTAGAAGTAACAAGTCGAGACCAAGGGAGAGACAGCATATATACAATATAGGCTATTCATATCATGTGTATCTATACTTATACAGTTGTCCTACTACATTAAGATTGTAATATAACTTTCTCACTTTTAAACCATAAACACAAGGCATTGTTCTTCGAAACATTACTGTATTTATTTTTTTCTTCATTAGGGAGAAAAGCAGTGTTTTTAAAAAAATAGTTAATACATTGATAACTGAACGGAATATATGAAATATATAATAAAAGTATATTGCTCATTGATATTCTATTTTATCATGTAGAAACAAGAAAAGCCAAAGTTTGTCTTGTGTGTGACATTTTCTGAAAATGGTGATACAATCACAGGAGATTCAAGTGGAAATATCTTCGTATGGGGAAAGGGTAAGAAAAGAATGAACTTGCATAATAATAAATAACTTTACTGTATATAGAAGAAGAAGAAATCTCTTTAGACATGCACACAAAATAGAAGGTAAGACTTTGGGGGAGGATCTTTGAGACATATTTTAATCCTATTTTTATGTAAAACGTTATTTTTCAAAATGCAGGATAGGATTATATTAGGATTATATTAGGATTATTTGGCGTATAGTATTGTATAGTATATTATAGTATGGTATAGTATAGTATAAACTACTGAAGTTCGCAGATGACACAACAGTGATTGGTCTCATTCGAGACAATGATGAATCCGCATATAGACGTGAGGTCGAACGACTAGCCTTGTGGTGCTACCGTAACAATCTGGAACTGAACACACTCAAAACTGTAGAAATGGTAGTAGACTTTAGGAGAAACCCTTCCATACTTCCACCTCTCACAATACTTGACAACACAGTATCAACAGTAGAAACCTTCAAATTTCTAGGTTCTATCATATCGCAAGATCTAAAATGGACAGCTAACTTTAAAAACATCATCAAAAAAGGACAACAAAGACTGTTCTTTCTGCACCAACTCAGAAAGCTCAAACTGCCCAAGGAGCTACTGATCCAGTTCTACAGAGGAATTACTGAGTCTGTCATTTGCACCTCTATAACTGTCTGGTTCGGTTCTGCAACCCAACAAGAAAGACACAGACTTCAGAAGATAATTAGAACTGCATAAAAAATAATTGCTACCAACCTGCCTTCCATTGAGGACTTGTATAATGGATGAGTATCCATATAGGAGGGGGGAGCGGACCTAATGGGCATCACGGAGACCTGGCTGGGCACGGAGGGGGGGGTTCCCCTCACTGAGATGTGCCCACCGGGTTTCCGTGCGTTTCATCAGCCGAGGGCCCAGGGTAGGGGTGGGGGGGTAGCGGTTGTCATTAACGAGAGTCTCGATCCGAGGGAGGTTGCTGTCCCGCAGATAGCCGGTTGTGAAACCCTCTTCGTGAGGTGGGGCCGGGGGGTGCAGGTGGGCTTGCTGATCACGTACTTGGCTCCTTGCTACGTGACGGCAGCCCTGCCCGAGCTGCTGGAGATGATAGCCGGGACGGCAGTTGAGACCCCCAGACTTATGGTCATGGGGGATTTCAACCTGCCGTCAGCGGGCGATTCGTCAATGGTAGCTCGGGAGTTCATGGCTTCCATGACGGCCTTGGACCTGACCCAGGTAGTTGCAGTCCCCACCCACGTCGGGGGTAACACACTGGACCTGATTTTCGTCTCGGGACAGTGGCTAAATGATCTGGAGTTAGGGGAATTAATATCTCAACCCTTGTCATGGTCAGATCATTTACTCCTTCAGCTTGACTTTCGGACCGCTACACCTCACCGCAGGGAGACGGAACCAGTTCGATGGTTCCGTCCCAGGCGCCTGATGGACCCCGAGAGGTTTCTGATGGAGCTTGGGCCATTTCCGAGGGAGTTAGCCCACGGCTCGGCTGAGGAATTGGCGGGCGCCCCGGGTCAGGCGGCGCTGCCGCCTTAGACCGCGTCGTGCCTTTGCGGCTTCTGACCCGGCGACGAACTCGACCAGCTCCTTGGTATAACGAGGAGCTGAGAGAGATGAAGCGCCGGAAAAGAAGCCTAGAGAGCGCCTGGAGGTCCAGCCGCTCCGAACCTGACCGAACACTAGTAAGGTCATATATTCAGACCTATCTAGTGGCGATCAGGGTGGCGAAACATAACTATTTCTCCACACTCATCGCATCGGCAGATAATCGCCCAGCCACCCTGTTTAGGTGACCCGCTCCCTGCCCACACAGGGGGCTCGGGAGGACCCCTTACAGGGTCGCGCTGAGGATTTTGTTCAATATCTGTCTGATAAAATCACTCAGATTCGGGACGGCTTGGACATTGATTGGATAGATTCAGGTGGGATGACGGGGACAGGTCTTGAGAATGTTATCTGGGCGGAGTTCGATCCTGTGACTCCTGAGGACATGGACAGGTTGTTGGGCAGGTTGAACTCCACCACATGTTTATTGGACCCGTGTCCCTCCTGGATGGTGCTGGCCACCCGGGAGGTTACACGAGGCTGGCTCCAGGAAGTTACCAACGCTTCTTTGTTGGAGGGTGTCTTCCCCGCTGCTTTGAAAGAGGCGGTGGAGGCCCTCCTCAAGAAGCCCTCCTGACCCGGCTGTTTTAGCGAACTATCGTCAGTCTCCAACCTTCGCTTTTAGCGAAGGTTGTTGAGAGTGGTGGCAAATCAGCTTCCTCAACACCTGGAGGAAACTGTCTATCTGGACCCGTTCCAGTCCGGCTTCAGACCGGTTACAGCACCGAGACGGCTTTGGTCGCGTTGGTGGATGACCTCTGAGAGCCCGGGACAGGGGTTGTTCCTCTGTCCTGGTTCTATTAGATCTCGGCGGCTTTTGATACCATCGACCATGGTATCCTGCTGCGACGATTGGGGGGATTGGGAGTGGGAGGCACCGTGTATCGGTGGTTCTCCTCCTATCTCTCTGACCGTTCGCAGACGGTGTTGGCAGGGGGGCAGAGGTCGACCCCAAGGCGCCTCACTTGTGGGTGCCTCAGGGTCTGTCCTCACCTCTCCTGTTCAACATCTATATGAAGCCGCTGGGTGAGGTTATCCGTGGTTTCGGGTGGACTATCATCTGTATGCTGATGACACCCAGCTGTACATTTCACCCGAACCACCCCAATGAAGCCGTTGAGGTGATGGGCGGTGTCTTGAGGCCGTGCGGGTCTGGATGGGGAGGAACAGGCTTCGACTCAACCCATCCAAGACAGAGTGGCTGTGGGTGCCGGCTTCCCGGTACAGTCAGCTTACACCATCGCTGACTGTGGGGGAGGAAGTATTGACCCCCAGGGAGGGAGTGCGCAAGTTAGGCGTTCTCCTGGACGACCGGCTGTCCTTAGAGGGTCATTTGACAGCCGTCGGCAGGGAGCTTTATCAGGTCCACCTGATTCGCCAGTTGCGCCCCTTCCTTGACCGGGACGCCTTACGCACGGTCACTCACGCCCTCGTCACTTCCTGCCTGGACTATTGCAATGCTCTCTACATGGGGCTCCCCTTGAAGAGCACCCGGAGGCTCCAGTTAGTCCAGAATGCGGCCGCGCGGGTGATAGAGGGAGCACCGCGTTGCTCCCATATAACACCTATCCTGCGCGGCCTGCACTGGCTACCGGTAGTCTTCCGGGTGCAATTCAAGGTTTTGGTTACCACCTTTAAAGCGCCCCATGGCTTAGGACCGGGATACCTTCGAGACCGCCTTCTGCCACCGATTGCCTCCCAACGACCTGTGCGCTCCCACAGAGTGGCCCTCCTCAGGGTGCCGTCGACCAAACAATGCAGGTTGGCGACCCCCAGGGGGAGGGCCTTCTCTGTGGCGGCACCAGCCCTGTGGAATGAGCTTCCTCCTGGATTATGACAACTCCCTGACCTCCGGACCTTCAGACGTGAACTGAAGACTCTATTATTTCAGCGTGCGGGACTAGCCTAAGAACAAAATGTTTTAACCAAATTTTAATGGGGGTTTTATTGGTTCTTATTGTTTTAGTGATCAGGCTTTGATAATATTTAGTTTTAATCTGGGTTTTAAATGTTTATTTATTATATTGTTTTATATTGTTTTAATATGCCTGTGAACCGCCCTGAGTCCTATGGGAGATGGTGCAGTATATAAGTTTAATAAATAAATAAAAATAAATAAAATCAAGAAGAGGGCCGTGAAAATATTTACAGATCCCTCACATCCCTCACATCCCTCACATCCTCAGCTCCTACCATCAAAACGATGCTATAGAGCATTGCACACCAGAACAACTAAATACAAGAACAGTTTTTCCCCCGAAGGCCATCACTCTGCTAAACAAATAATTCCCTCAAACTATTCCCTGTCAAACTATTTGCTAAATCTACACTACTATTAATCTTCTCATCGTTTTCATCACCAGTCTCTTTCCACTTACGACTGCATGACTGTAACTTTTTGTTGCTATCATTAAGGGTTAAATTGCAACCTATGACCATCATTTGTGTTGTAAATGTTGTACCTTTGATGAAGGTTTTTTCTTTCTTTTTCTTTTATGTACACTGAGAGCATATGCACCAAAACAAATTCCTTGTGTGTACAATCACACTTGGCCAATAAATTCTATTCTATAGTATCGTATCGTATCGTATCGTATCGTATCGTATCGTATCGTATAGTATCCTATAGTATAGTATCCTATAGTCCTATATTATAGTATAATGGTACTATTACTACTACAATTAATAAATTAGCACCAGCAGCTGGAAAGAAAGAATAGATTTCAATAGAGTACTTTCAGCTATTTTCATAGTGCACCTACAAATCCTAGCCCTAGGTTGCTGGCACGATAGCATTGTTCTTAATATGTAAAAGAACAAACAACTCTTGAAATCTCTTTCTCTCCAATCTCTTTACTTTGCAAAAGGTGATGGTGGTTGGAATTGACCAATTTCTATAGGCAATCTTTCCTTTACTTGACCCTCCCCACTCCAGAGCAGAGAAATCGAAGAAAATTTTCCTCAGATGAAACTGTTTGCTTTCTACACGTCAAAAACAGTGCAATTGCACCAGCTGCAGGATAGGTCAGACAGATGAATTTGCCTATACAAATTGCTTGCTTTTTCTCTCCCCCCACCCCCCACAAAACAAAGAAATTTGAAACGATGAGATTTCAAAAGAATACTGTAAGCTGTCTCTATAGTGTGTTTGTGACTAGCACAATTTCATTGTTTTCAATATGTATTAGAGCAAACAGCTTACTTTTTTGCAATGAGTTTTGCCAGTCTTTCACCTCTGCAGTGAGGAAAAAAAGGAAAAAAACACATATATCTGGAACATGGCAAACACATACTGCTCCAGGAAGTTACCAACGCTTCTTTGTTGGAGGGTGTCTTCCCGCTGCTTTGAAAGAGGCGGTGGTGAGGCCCTCCTCAAGAAGCCCTCCTGACCCGGCTGTTTTAGCGAACTATCGTCAGTCTCCAACCTTCGCTTTTAGCGAAGGTTGTTGAGAGTGGTGGCAAATCAGCTTCCTCAACACCTGGAGGAAACTGTCTATCTGGACCCGTTCCAGTCCGGCTTCAGACCCGGTTACAGCACCGAGACGGCTTTGGTCGCGTTGGTGGATGACCTCTGGAGAGCCCGGGACAGGGGTTGTTCCTCTGTCCTGGTTCTATTAGATCTCTCGGCGGCTTTTGATACCATCGACCATGGTATCCTGCTGCGACGGTTGGGGGGATTGGGAGTGGGAGGCACCGTGTATCGGTGGTTCTCCTCCTATCTCTCTGACCGTTCGCAGACGGTGTTGGCAGGGGGGCAGAGGTCGACCCCAAGGCGCCTCACTTGTGGGGTGCCTCAGGGGTCTGTCCTCTCACCTCTCCTGTTCAACATCTATATGAAGCCGCTGGTTATCCGTGGTTTCGGGGTGGACTATCATCTGTATGCTGATGACACCCAGCTGTACATTTCCACCCCGAACCACCCCAATGAAGCCGTTGAGGTGATGGGCCGGTGTCTTGAGGCCGTACGGGTCTGGATGGGGAGGAACAGGCTTCGACTCAACCCATCCAAGACAGAGTGGCTGTGGGTGCCGGCTTCCCGGTACAGTCAGCTTACACCATCGCTGACTGTGGGGGAGGAAGTATTGTCCCCAGGAGGAGTGCGCAACTTAGGCGTTCTCCTGGACGACCGGCTGTCCTTAGAGGATCATTTGACAGCCGTCGCCAGGGGAGCTTTTTATCAGGTCCATCTGATTCGCCAGTTGCGCCCCTTCCTTGACCGGGACGCCTTACGCACGGTCACTCACGCCCTCGTCACTTCCCGCCTGGACTATTGCAATGCTCTCTACATGGGGCTCCCCTTGAAGAGCACCCGGAGGCTCCAGTTAGTCCAGAATGCGGCCGCGCGGGTGATAGAGGGAGCACCGCGTTGCTCCCATATAACACCTATCCTGCGCGGCCTGCACTGGCTACCGGTAGTCTTCCGGGTGCAATTCAAGGTTTTGGTTACCATCTTTAAAGCGCTCCATGGCTTAGGACCGGGATACCTTCGAGACCGCCTTCTGCCACCGATTGCCTCCCAACGACCTGTGCGCTCCCACAGAGTGGCCCTCCTCAGGGTGCCGTCGACCAAACAATGCAGGTTGGCGACCCCCAGGGGGAGGGCCTTCTCTGTGGCGGCACCAGCCCTGTGGAATGAGCTTCCTCCTGGATTACGACAACTCCCTGACCTCCGGACCTTCAGACGTGAACTGAAGACTCTATTATTTCAGCGTGCGGGACTAGCCTAAGAACAAAATGTTTTAACCAAATTTTAATGGGGGTTTTATTGGTTCTTATTGTTTTAGTGATCAGGCTTTGATAATATTTAGTTTTAATCTGGGTTTTAAATGTTTATTTATTATATTGTTTTATATTGTTTTAATATGCCTGTGAACCGCCCTGAGTCCTATGGGAGATGGTGCAGTATATAAGTTTAATAAATAAATAAAAATAAATAAAATCAAGAAGAGGGCCATGAAAATATTTACAGATCCCTCACATCCTGGACATAAACTGTTTCAGCTCCTACCATCAAAACGATGCTATAGAGCATTGCACACCAGAACAACTAAATACAAGAACAGTTTTTTCCCCGAAGGCCATCACTCTGCTAAACAAATAATTCCCTCAAACTATTCCCTGTCAAACTATTTGCTAAATCTACACTACTATTAATCTTCTCATCGTTTTCATCACCAGTCTCTTTCCACTTACGACTGCATGACTGTAACTTTTTGTTGCTATCATTAAGGGTTAAATTGCAACCTATGACCATCATTTGTGTTGTAAATGTTGTACCTTTGATGAAGGTTTTTTTTTCTTTTTCTTTTATGTACACTGAGAGCATATGCACCAAAACAAATTCCTTGTGTGTACAATCACACTTGGCCAATAAATTCTATTCTATAGTATCGTATCGTATCGTATCGTATCGTATAGTATAGTATCCTATAGTATAGTATCCTATAGTCCTATATTATAGTATAATGGTACTATTACTACTACAATTAATAAATTAGTACCAGCAGCTGGAAAGAAAGAATAGATTTCAATAGAGTACTTTCAGCTATTTTCATAGTGCACCTACAAATCCTAGCCCTAGGTTGCTGGCACGATAGCATTGTTCTTAATATGTAAAAGAACAAACAACTCTTGAAATCTCTTTCTCTCCAATCTCTTTACTTTGCAAAAGGTGATGGTGGTTGGAATTGACCAATTTCTATAGGCAATCTTTCCTTTACTTGACCCTCCCCACTCCAGAGCAGAGAAATCGAAGAAAATTTTCCTCAGATGAAACTGTTTGCTTTCTACACGTCAAAAACAGTGCAATTGCACCAGCTGCAGGATAGGTCAGACAGATGAATTTGCCTATACAAATTGCTTGCTTTTTCTCTCCCCCCACCCCCCACAAAACAAAGAAATTTGAAACGATGAGATTTCAAAAGAATACTGTAAGCTGTCTCTATAGTGTGTTTGTGACTAGCACAATTTCATTGTTTTCAATATGTATTAGAGCAAACAGCTTACTTTTTTGCAATGAGTTTTGCCAGTCTTTCACCTCTGCAGTGAGGAAAAAAAGGAAAAAAACACATATATCTGGAACATGGCAAACACATACTGCCTGCAATGGTGATCCACAGATGAGGGATGCTGTGAAGTTTGTAGATGATCTGTAAATTTACTCAAATGGTCAAATGATGTTGAGCTGGCACAGTGGTTAGATTGCATTATTGCAGGCTAACTCTGCCCACAGCTAGGAGTTCGATCCTGACAGGCTCAAGCTCGATGCAGCCTTCTAAGGTCGATAAAATGAGGACCCAGATTTTAAGCCACTCGGTGAATACTGTAAAGCGTTATGGAGTGGTATATAATTCTAAGTGCTAATGCTATCAAACAGGATAGCCACTCAAGGCCCTCTCCTTTAGGGATTCTTAAGTGTAAGGCACAAACAGTTGCGCTTTTTCTATTGCTGTCCATTTTTTTGGAAAAGCCTATTATTTGAAATTAGACTTGCCCCAACCCTGTTTTGTTTCATGTAAGTCATTTTTTTTTAAAGAAAGCCCTAAGAGGACATCTAGGATCTTAGAAACCCAACCCTATCGACTTACTGTTTTTCTTCTCAAAACTTTAACATTTCTTTAAAGTTCCTGACCAGAGAGAAATTATAGTGGCTACCACACTGTATTTCCTTTAGCAAAGGAAAAGCTAAATGACTAACCCAATAAAACGTTATTTTTAGTGAGCTTCTGTTCTCTTCTTTCCAGGTACCAACAGAATAAGCACTGCAATTCAAGGAGCTCATGAAGGGGGTATATTTGCCCTTTGTATGTTACGAGATGGCACTCTTGTGTCTGGAGGTGGAAAGGACAGAAAGTTAATATCTTGGAATGGGAATTATCAGAAAATTCACAAAACTGAGGTAATGACTTCAGGCTTTAAAACTTCCCTGATAATATTTTTGATCTAAAATATGTTCATCATTTTACCACTTTGGGGCACTTTTCCTTATTTCTCCTAAAAATATTAGTGTGATTTTCATTACCAATTTCTATATTATAAATACATATATTGGTAACTTTTGATAAATCACATAACTCGCCTGTTTTGAAGAGATCATATCTTTTGATGCTTATCATACAAATTTGCCCTACATCAGTGATGGCGAATCTTTTAGAGATTGAGTGCCCAAACTGCATCCCAAAACCCACTTATTTATCTCAAAGTGCCAACACGGCAATTTAACCTGAATACTGAGGTTTTACTACCTAAAATAATGATAAACAAGGCAGAGTTCAGCTAATCATTCTAAGAAAAATGTGATTAAATGCACTTTTTTCGTATTTTTCCTGCTTTTGAAATATTATGTTTAGCAACAATAAAAAAGAATTTTTTTTAATATCATTTCTCTTTCCCTCCCTCCCTCTCTCTCTCTATTTCTGTTTTTCTCTCTTTCCCCCCTCTCTTTCCCTCCTCCTCTCTCTTTCTGCCTCTGTTTCTCTCTTTCTTTCCCTCTGTTTCTCTTTCCCTCCCTCTCTCAGCTTCTCTGTTTCTCTCTTTTTCCCTCTCTTTCTTTCTCTCTCTCTGCCTCTCTTTCTCTCTTTCTCTCTTTTCCTCCCCACTCTTTCCCTCCCTCCCTCTCTTTTCCTCCCTATCTCTTTCTCTCCCTTTCCTCCCTCTCTGCCTGTTTCTCTCTCTCTCTCTTTCCCTCCCTCTCTCTCTGTTTCTCTCTATCTTTCCTTCCCCCCTCTGCCTCTTTTTCTCTCTCTCTCTTTCTCTCCCTTTCTCTCTCTTTCCCTCCCTCTCTCTCTGCCTCCCTCTGTTTCTCTCTCTCTCTCTCTCTCTCTCTCTCTCTCCCCCCGGGGGGGGGAAGGAACCCCTGAGCTGATGCTGGGTGGTGGGAATCTGACGTCTGGAGGCTGACAAACCTAGGAGCAGCACACCAAAGCTCAGCTGGCCAGCGGGGAGGCGGGGCACCCCAACACAGGCAGTTCTGCAGAAAAAGCAACTGACCAGACCAACTTCGTGAGATCTTTTTCTTTTGTGAGAAGTTGGAATTGAGTGAAATTTATTTTAGTCTCACAAACTTTTGTTTCCCTGCAAACGATGGTGGGAAATGTGACAGAGAAATGCGATGGTGTGTATGCCCACAGAGAGGGCTCTGCGTGCCACCTCTGGCACGGCTGCCATAGGTTCACCACCATGACCCTACATATTCCTGTCCTTTGAAATATGCTATATTTTTAATTTTAATTTTATCCAAAGATACAATTTTTGTTTTACCCTTGGATTATTGAATTAAGAGACTATAGAACACGTACTTTTTAATCAATTATCTTCTTCATTTGTGGGGGAATGCTCATCATAGTTCCATAGACCCATAGACCACTCACTAACTCTCTGTATAGCTCTTGAAAGCTGGTGAATAAAATGCAGTCTGGAGAAACAGATGGTTTTACTTGTAAAATGTAAAAATTATGCATTTATTATATTTGCTTATGGGTCAGTTTGGTCATAATTACTTTGGATTGTAACTGAGAGTGGCTACTAATCTCTCATCTTTTCCTCTGTGTAAATTTTGTTTCTTAGGAAAGAATATGAAGAATCCTCAGCAGCGCTCATGGAACCCTTAAAAATGCTTTATTTCAAACAAACAAAAAATGCTCTCAATTTCATTGTTTTTGCTTCTTCTAACTAACAAAAGTTACTTCTGCCTTGCTTTCCAAAAGAAGTAATTGATCAGCTCAACCAGTATCTTACCCATCTCATTCACATCTTTATATAAGCACAATATGATTGTATACTTGAAAAATAATTATATACACAGTCAATTTAACTATTTCAATTTTTTTCTAAAACAGATTCTGGAGCAGTTTGGTCCTATAAGAACAATAGCAGAAGGGAAAGGTGACATTGTTTTGATAGGAACCACTCGAAACTTTGTGCTCCAAGGTTCTTTGTCAGGAGACTTTTCTCCCATTACCCAGGTAGTTATTATTTTTTAGTACAATCTTTCCTTGAGGCCCATGTTTTCAAAACATGTAACATCAAATTTATTACTTTTTAGAAAAATGCTGCATAATAAACCTGAACAAACTATTCTTGCAGATGAGTTGAGAACTTGCTGATTAAGTAGCAATTTTATAGAAACTCCATGTAACCCCAATTTATAGTTTTACAGAGAACAGAATAGATTTTTAAAGCTGTTTTTCCTCTAGTATTACCAATAAAAGGACCAGATGTGTAATTATCTGCACTTCATTTAAAGACAATAATCCTGGATTACTTAACACATTACGCCTAAGCCTTCCTTTATACAAACCAGTAAATTAATTATGCATAAATAAATTAGCATGATATTTGAACCTTGAAATTATAGATTACTGCATACAGACAAGCAAGGATTATTTCTTTTTACCCAAACAAGTTGACTAATTATGCATGGCTAAATTAGCATTATATTTAAACGTTGAGTTCAAATATAACCTTTGGCCCAGATATAATCTAAGTAGTTTGTGCCTGGATTGTATACTAGCTTGCATATGTGTGTAAAACCAAGTGAAACTAAACATAATATGCATCATCAAATATCTTATTCATGTAGTATTTTGATATGATTTCTGTCTTAATGATGCTATGCAAACTACCAAAGAAACATTTCTGTGTTCATTCAGGGCCACACTGATGAGCTTTGGGGACTAGCAGCCCATCCCACCAAACCTCAATTTTTTACATGTGGACAAGACAAACACATTATACTCTGGGATGCAATCAGTCATCGTCCGATCTGGAACAAAACTATAGAGGTATTATTTTTAAAAGAGCGGGAGTTAAAATATAATTTTGCCTTTATAACTAATTATTAAGTGAGGAATTGGGAATATTTTTAGAACTATGAGCTGTATCCACTCTGGACAAGCAAATCAAGGGAGAATCATCACTTGAAGTAGGCAAGAACAGAATCATTGCTATTATGTATTTCACTGTGTCATTTCTTGGATATTCCCATGACATTCATCTCAATACAATGTTAATTCATCTCCGTATACATTCACATAGAATAGAACAGAGCAGAATAGAATAGAATAGAATAGAATTCTTTATTGGCCAAGTGTGATTGGACACACAAGGAATTTGTCTTGGTACATATGCTCCCACTTTACATAAAGGAAAAGATAACATTGATCAAGAATCATAAGGTACAACACTTAATGATAGTCATAGAGAACAAATAGGCAATCAAATCATATTAAGAAACAGTCAATATAAATCGTAAGGATACCAGCAACAAGGTTACAGTCATATAGTCATAAGTTGAAGGAGACGGGTGATAGGAAGGAGGAGGAGGATATTCACCAACCCATGCATACACCTCCAGAATCATTTTCATTCACACACACACACACACACACACAGCTAAGACTTAGTCACAGTCTCCTGCTTTTTAGCCTGGTGCCTATAGTGAATTTATATACATTAAAACAAAGAAACAGTATTTCTCCTTGTCAGTGGGAACGACAGTCAGGCATGGGTTAACTTTCATGGCTAGTAGGACCAATATTTCTATGTTCACCAGTCTAGTCAGGCTGCTAACTAGTGCCACCATGGTGATAAATAGTCTATCTAGATTATTTATGTATGCTCAGTTTTTGAGGTTTTTTTTCTACTTAGCTAAATTGTGGATTTTCCTGGACCTGCTGATAGCTCTCTTTTGCCTGGATGGTACTGTCATGGCAATCTAAGCTCTCAAAATAAAGGGCATGTTATGAGCATGTTTTGGAAACATAAAAATGACTGTTACTTTATTTGCATAAAATAAAATGTATTAGTGGTATTTAAAAAATTATAAGGGAGCCCAATTCACTCTTAGTAACTCCAGGTGGTTTACAAAGATAAAAACCCAATATAAAAACAATAAAAAGCAATGCCCCCAGATCCTCCATTAATGTGAAACACAGCCAAAAGTCAATATAGAGCAAAACCATATGAATTTGACCTTTTAGTTATAAACCTATAAAGTCTAACTGGGCCCCCAGGTAAAAATTTTATTTATTTATTTATTTTTTTATTTTATTTTATTTGTTTGTTATGTTTTGTTTTATTTATTATGTTATTTAATATTTATTTTATTTTGATGTAACACAATCTACAGTTATTTCTTCATTCTTTTTTTGTATAGTTTAATTGTGTGACTTTATTTGGCAAACTTCTTGTTATAACAATGGGCAGAAATTTGGGCAAAATAAATTAAAATGGATTAAGCTTATTTTTTCTAAGAAGATTCAAGCAATCCCTTATATTTTCTACTTCATCCACTGAATGATTTTCATGTTACATTAGTTAATAGGATAACGTGTATATGATTTTGTCTTGAATGTCATTTTGCTCTACCTCATTAGGGTGACAAGAGATGACCAGGGCATGAGTAACATTGAGCTTCTTGATGTAGGAATGGACACAATTGGCGCACAATATGAAGCTGTGCAAAGTCCCTCCTAGTTCTTACTGCCACTTATTCTTTAAACAGGAGTTGAACCCAGGAAGACACCCAGATTTCACAGAGTCTGTTTGGTGCAGCACCAAAGATGATAAAGTCCAAGATCCAGAAAGCCCTAAACCCAAACTCAGTCTTGCCAGGATTTAGTTGGAGCCTATATGCCCTCTTCCTGCCCCTTTAACAGCCTCCAGGACAGAAACAGGGTAGGAACAGCATCCTATATGGCTCCAATTTTCTCTCCCAAGTGAGCTCAAGGATTTATTTGATTTTGGAACATTCTTGATTCAGTTGTGGAATCCTAGCATCCTTTAATAATAATAATAATAATAATAATAATAATAATAATATTTTAATTTGTATACCGCCCTTCTCCCGAAGGACTCAGGGCGGTGAACAGGCAGATAAAATATAAATACACACAATAATTAAAAACATCCCTTAAAAAACTAATTTAAATGCCCAAAATGTTAAAAAACGTACTCCCCCGTAAAATCACAAAATTTTAAAAACCCATCCAATAAAAATAAAAATCAAGCTAGTCCAGCCATACGAAATAAATATGTTTTAAGTTCGTGGCGAAAGGTCCTAAGGTCAGGTAATTGTCGAAATCCGAGGGGAAGTTCGTTCCACAGGGTCGGAGCTCCCACAGAGAAGGCCCTCCCCCTGGGGGCCACCAGTCGACACTGTTTGGTTGACGGCACCCTGAGGAGTCCCTCTCTGTGGGAGCGTACCGGACGATGGGAGATAGAAGCCGGCAGTAGACGGTCCCGTAGATAGCCCGGTCCTAAGCCATGGAGCGCTTTAAAGGTGGTAACCAATACCTTGAAGCGCACCCGGAAAACAACAGGTAGCCAGTGCAGTCTGCGCAGGATAGGTGTTATGTGGGAGCTCCGAGACGCTCCCTCAATAACCCGCGCAGCCGTGTTCTGAACTAGCTGAAGTCTCCGGGTGCTCTTCAAGGGGAGCCCCATGTAGAGAGCATTGCAGTAGTCCAGGCGAGAGGTAACGAGAGCATGAGTGACTGTGCATAAGGCATCCCGGTCCAGGAAGGGGAACTGGCGGATCAGGCGAACCTGATAAAATGCTCTCCTGGAGACGGTCGCCAAATGGTCTTCAAAGGACAACCGACCATCCAGGAGCACGCCCAAGTTGCACCTTCTCCATCGGGGCCAATGATTCACCCCGACAGACAGCCGCATCTGCAGCTGACTGTACCGAGGTGCCGCATCCACAGCCACTCCGCCTTGGAGGGATTAAGTTTGAGCCTGTTCCTCCCCATCCAGACCCGACGGCTTCCAGACACCGGGACAGCACTTCGACAGCTTCACTGGGGTGGCCCGGGTGGAAAAGTACAGCTGGGTGTCATCAGCGACAGTTGGTATCTCACCCCAAAGCCACTGATGATCTCACCCAGCGGTTTCATATAGATGTTGAACAGGAGGGTGAGAGAATCGACCCCGCGGCACCCCACACATGAGGCACCTTGAGTCGATCTCTGCCCCTGTCAACACCGCTCATGCGTCCGATCAGAGAGGTAGGAGGAGAACCACCGATAAACGGTGCCTCCCACTCCCAACCCTCCAACCGGGCGCAGCAGGATACCATGGTCGATGGTATCAAAAGCCGCTGAGAGGTCTAATAGGACCAGGGCAGAGGAGTAACCCCTATCCCTGGCCCTCCAGAGATCATCCACCAGTGCGACCAAAGCTGTCTCCATACTGTATCCGGGCCGGAAGCCGGACTGGAACGGGTCTAGATAGACAGCTTCATCCAGGTACTGGGTAGCTGACATGCCACCGCACTCTCTACCACCTTCACCGTGAAGCGAAGATTGGAGACTGGCCGGTAGTTCCCTAAAACAGCTGGGTCCAGGGAAGGCTTCTTGAGGAGGGGTCTCACCACCGCCTCTTTCAAGGCCGCGGGAAAGACCCCCTCCCGCAAAGAAGCATTTGTAATCCCCTGGAGCCAGCCTCGTGTCACCTCCTGAGTAGCCAGTACTAACCAGGAGGGGCACGGATCCAGTAAACATGTGGTGGCGTTCAGCCTACCCAGCAACCTGTCCATGTCCTCGGGAGTCACAGGATCAAAGTCATCCCAAAGTCATCCCTTCATTTCAGTATGTTGACCTTAATATCCTTTTTTTTTTAAATGCATAATTCTGGTACATAAATAACTTTCAGAAGTCTCACATTCGACAAAAATGATTTCACATTATTAGTCAAGTTCTTCATCCTTATGTATTAATGACTTAATGTCTTAGGAACTTTATTCATATTATTGGTGATAGCTAAAATTTATTACATATCCTTCTCTGAGAGTATGCTGTATCAGGATAATCTTATTTTCAATGCCACAGTTCAATACGAATATTTAAATTATGCTTCAAACTTCATATCACAAATTATTTTTTATCGCTTTGAGGCACTTCTTTCTGGAATATGTAGAATAATCCCTTTCCCTTCTGGCTCAAGTTGTATTCCTTTACCTTCCCCAGGTGACATGCCAAGTAAACTGAGTTGTTAACACTTGAGAAGAATTATTTAAAACAAGAATAAGAGCACATAGACTTGTGTTTTGTAACAATTTGCTTTATATATAAATGCTTTGTTCTATAATCGAAATAATATAATTCTTTTGGAACATTGTAGGATGCAGCACAGTCTTCTGGTTTTCATCCTTCAGGGTCTGTAGTTGCAGTAGGAACACTCACTGGAAGGTAAGTCTTAAATATGTTGCCTCAGATAATGGGTTTTCATAGGCATTAAATGCAGGTAGCCTTCAACCTACAGCCAGTTATTCAGTGACTGTTGAAAATTCCAGCAGCACTGAAAATAGTGATTTTATAATAGTTTCTTTTACTTCTGACTGTTCCAGCATCCCCACAGTCACATGATTTAAAATTGAGTCTGATGTATTTGTAACAGTTGCAGTGTCCTGGGGTCACATGACTGCCAATTGCAATTTTCCCAGCTGGATTCTGAAAAAGTCAGTGTGGGAAACTGGATTCAGTTAATGAGCACATAATTCACTGCAATAATTTGCTAACACCCATGGCAAAAAAAGTTGTAAAATCAAGCACAACTCTCTTAACAATCACTTGCAACAGAAATGCTGCTCCCAGTTGTTATAAATTGAAGACTATTTGTATTCATATGAAGTAAAAGTGAGGTTATATCCTGAATGTCGTATGTTATTTTAAGTTAAATTTGATGCAAACTCATATAAAGATTGACCATTGAGTTGGTCGATGAGTTAAGACAGCGTTTCATAAAGGTAGAATGGTAATGATTGTAATAAAAATTAATAGTAATCATTTCTTGCATGTTGCCATCCTGAATTGTTGATATTTCAGATTTTAAGTATTTGACATTCTGAAATAACATTTGATCTCGTATTCAAAGCCTAGGAATACAAGATATTTGTACACAAGCCAAACTCCCAACTAGTCTAGGCAGTTCACAAATAAAACATAAAAAGTAATATAGTGGTAAAGTAGAACAAAAGATGGCAAAAATTGGGCAACTACAAAAGCAGACTTGATGCAATGAATTCCTTTATGATCTACTCACAGCAAAGACATTTTTACTTAACCAAGCTAAACCCGATTCAGCCTTTTTAGAGCTCTTTGATGTGTGGCTCAACATTGAATCCTATCAGTATACTAATACCATATGAGGTTGATTATGCCTAGTTTGGGCAGTTTTTCATTAGCAACCCCCTGGTCTTATGCTAGACTCAATGTGATCTAGGGCAATGGTCCCCAGCCTTTTTGGCACCATGACCGGTTTCATAGAAGAACAATTTTTCCACAGATCTGAGGGGGGGATGGTTTCAGTTTTGCTCACTCGCCTGCCGCTCACCTCCAGGTGTGGGGCCCACTGTCCAGGAGTTGTGGACCTCTGATCTAGGCCAGATTTGTTAATTGAATCACTGCAGTTGTTAAATTAGTAACATGGTTGTTAAGTGAATCTGGTTTCCCCAATGACTTTGCTTGGCAGAAGATCGCCAAAGGGTGATCACGTGACCTCGGGACACTGCAACTGTCATAAATGTGAGTCAGTTGCAAAGCATCCGAATGTAAATCACATGACCATGGGGATGCTGCAATGATCATAAGTGTGAAAAATGATCATGTCAGTTTTTTTAGTGTCGTAACTTTGAATGGTCACTAAGCGAACTATGGTAAGTTGAGAATTACCTGTACTAGGGTCTGCTCAGTTTTGTATTTGACTGCTGAGGATAAGTTTTTTGAATTGTTTGTGCCAGTCCCATGACAGAGCCTTCCTAATCGTGATATTTAGGGTCACTGAAGACTCCTGATTCTGCTGCTCTTTTGCAGGTAAAATTCCCCACCTTCTTAAAAAAAGATTTGTGCTTAAAAGCTATATTGGACCTATGCAATTTTAACTGTTACACAATGCTCATCACTGTAAACTAAATCTAGAAATTGGAGAGAGCAGTACCCTGCAGCCCCAGCAGTTTTTACATGTTGTATCCTGTAACAAGTATTACTGTTTGTGTGTGTGAGATCAGAGAAGGCAGACTTGGGGAGCCTGATTTTAGTATTTTAGAGATACCTTTCTTCTGGAAAAGGTTGTGGTTCCCCCCAAATACAGATTTCCACTTGGGGTTGTCCTGGATCCAGTTCAATGATGAATGCCACATAACACTGTGTCTTTGCCAAGAAAAGTCTTTTATTACATTCAATTGAAAAACTAGCTGAGTCTTTGGAAGAAAGACTTGGGGTCAGTAATTCAACTGTTGATAATATGAATCCTGGACTATTTTATTTTCTTAATTGATTTTTAATAATTTTTATTGTTTAAAAACAAAACAAACACAAACATAAAACATATATTTCCTTTTTACAACAGTTTCAAATAGGTGTTCTTCTATGATTTACATTTCCCCCAACTCTTCTTTACATATATTTATCTTTATAGTCCCCTTATTCCTTATTTATGTATCCAATCCTTCACACATAATATTGTAACTATATATTATTTTACTGACATTATCCGCTTTATGACGCTTTCCCAATTGTTCTTATTTACTGTTTCTACTCCCCAACCAATCATATCATTTGTTCCATATTAAGTAATATTCTGTTTCCTCCTTTTCTTTTATCTCTTTCGTTAATTTGTCCATCTCCGCACATTCCAAGATTTTTCTTATCATTTCTTCCTCTTTTGGTATATTGTTGTTTTTCCAATTCTGTGCGTATGTTATCCTTGCTGCCGTTATTATGTGTAGAATTAAGTATTGTATTTCTTTAGTGTATTTTGTGGTAAATATTCCCAGTAAGAATAATTCCGGTTTCCAGTCTATGGGTTGCTCAATTATCTCTTTCAACCATTTTCTAATTTTTATCCAATATTTTTTTGCGGATGTGCACATCCACCATAAATGATAATATGTTCCATACGACTTTTTGCATTTCCAGCAGGATGGTGAGGTATTTGGAAACATCTTGGCAAGCCTTGCCGGTGGGAGATGCCATCTTTAAAACATCTTGTACTGGTTTTCCTTGTACGCAGCGGCCATAGTCAATTTTAAATTTGTTTCCCACATTTTTTCCCATTTCTCCAGTTTTATATTATATCCGAAATTTTTTGACCATTTTATCATTGTCTCCTTGATGACCTCATCCTCCATCTTATATCTCAATAAGTATTTATATACCGTATTTTTCGGGGTATAAGATGCGCCTTAATTTTGGGGGAGGAAAACAAGAAAAAAAGAATTCTGCCTCTGCCTACCAGCATCAGGATCAGCAGCATCCTCACTTTCATTTGGATTTTGATAACGGGAGTGGTGCGGGAAAGCACGGAGGTTGGGACTTGCTTGGCGAAGCAGGCACTGCGCAGGGAGCAAAAGGCAAGGTGCTGCCACCCAAAAACACTGTTGCCACGGTCTCCGCCGCCTGGAGATCTCTGCTGCCTCCCCAGTTCTAAAAATGGAGTGTGCAGAGGCAAAGAAAGAGCATTGCGTTTTTGGGCAGTTCAAGGCAGCGGAGATCGCAGTAACAGTTTTCAGGTAGCAGTGCCTTGCCTTATAACTCCTGCACAGCGCCCAGCAAGCCACCAGTTCCTTGAAGATGCAAGCCCACTCAGCACACCTGAAGCCTGCAGATGGCTTGCATGACCACCCTCACCCTATGCTGCACAGCAGCCATGGGGGCAGAAATCTTGAGAGGTTAAGGAGAAGTCTGTTGCTGTAGGGAATGGGGATCTTCAGTCCTGGCACAAGTTGTGAAGGCAGCCATCAGAACTGCTGGAGCTGCTTCCAGGCAGACCCTGGGAGAACTCAGAGCTCTTAGTGGCTAAAGGGGAAGAAGAAAACTCTGGGCACATTGAGAACACACACACACTCCTGTTGCTGAAAGAAGGGCTGCTTCTCTTGCAGTCCCCCTCCCCTTGTCCTTGCGCCTTCCCTTGCACCTACACTCCTCCCTCCTCAGCACCTTCTCCTCCCAAATGGTCTTCGTTCCCAGAGGCAGTTGAAGTTTAAGAGAGCAAGTCCCCCCTTGCTCTCTTAAATGGAACTGCACTGAGGAGCTGAGGGGGGCAGCGTGAAGGAGAAATGTCTCAGCTCCCCACAGCCGCTTGGCGTTTTGACCACCCAAAACGGAGCAGTGGCCATTGCTGCTTTCTCCCAGGATCATTTATCAACAAGTCAGAAAAGCAATACATTTCAGTTTAAGAGAGCAAGGGGGGGTGGCGGGGGAAACCAACTTTGACCTTCTTCCAGCAATAGGAGTGTGTGTCTTCTCAATGTGCCTCAAGTTTTCTTCTCCCCCTTTAGCCACAAGGAGGAGGAGGGTGCACAACTCTGCAAATTGCATCGGAGAATCGGAAGAGTCGGCTTCTGCTCCTGGCCTGGGAGACAGATCTGGCCACGAGGAAAGAGAAAGTGAGACTGTTGTGTCTTGCCCGCTCTCACAGCAGCAGGGTCCTTATCTGCTCCCGAACACGGAGGAATGTATGCCTCCCGGCCCCAGTCCTGGCTCCATGCCCAGACAAGCTGAAGAGGAGGGGGCACCTCCCGATCCCAGCCCTGGCTCCATGCCCAAGCAGGCTGCAGAGGAGGGAGCATCCCCCGGCCCCAGCCCTGGCTCCATGCCCAGGCAAACGGAGCAGCTAGACCCCTCCCCCTCCTCCACAGCATGTGAGCCTGAGGAAAGTTTATTTCCAACAGCTGCTGATTGGAGTGACCCTCGCATCAGAAGACTGGATAGGCGGAGGCAACAGAAGGAAGGGAGGGGCAGGCCTTAATGAGTGCTGAGTCATGGAGCCACACCCCATGGCCTATATAAAGGATCTGCTTTCTGGCAGTCTCTGAGTCAGGCAAAGTCGAACTTATCTTGCTGAAGTCACTTTCTGGTCTCCTGCCTGCTCTGAGGAGTTTGCTAGGACTTTGGGCAGAGCTGCAGAGGCAAGCCTGATTCGGATTTCCCTGACCCAGCCGTCAGCGGAGGAGTGGGACACGACATCAGGGAAGAAGAAAACTCGGGGCACATTGAGAAGCTTAACGGCAGCTGAGGCAGACTGGCTCAAAGTGAGCGCTTCTGCTGCGTCTGTAAATGTGTTAGACGCTTCCTAACGCAGTTACAACGAGCTGGAGAGGAGGTCTGTCGGCTGTCCTAGAGCCAAGCGTTGTCGCTGTTTCTTCAAAAGGATTCGGCAGCCTAGCTCGCAAAGAGCGCTCTTACTGCGACTATGTTGATGCCGAAACAGCAGCCGCTTTCCACACATAGGATTTTCGGCCGACAACCTCCGAAGGGTGGGGGGCGGCGGGTGGGCGGGGCTACATTTGGCATATAAGATGCACCCAGATTTTCACCCTCTTTTTGGGGGTAAAAAGGTGTGTCTTATATGCCGAAAAATACAGTACTTTGCTGATTAATTTTTCCTCCGGTCCTTGTATAATTCTATCTAATTCTTGCTGTTCCTTTTGGAATTTGTGTAGTTTTATATCCTCTTTGTATTTAGACTGAATTTGTGTGTTTGTCCACCAATCTATCTCCCTGCCCTGGTCTTGTTCTAATTCTTGTTTAGTTTCCAAATTTTAATTTTTTCATTCCATAGGAATGCATGCCGTCCTGCTTGCAGATCGTGTCCTTCTGTAGCTAAAACCCTTTTATTTCTTAATTCCATCCAATCTCTTAGGCAAATTGGATGCCTGAGTGGATGCCTGATAGTATATTTCCCACTCCAGGAGCGCGAAATCACCTTTGGTATTCTGTAAAAGTCTTAAATTTGATCCTAGATTTTTTCCTCTGCCATATAAATTTTGTAGTTAAGTTGTTTAGGTTGTCAAAGAATGTTTTTTCCTGGTTTTATTTATATAACTTGAATTAAGAATAATACTTTTGGCAGTATATTCATTTTGATAGTTGCGATCCTCCCAATAAATGACAGTTGTAAATTACTTCAGTTCTCCAGATCTTTTTTTATTTGTTGTATTATTCTATCATAGTTGTCCTCCTTAACTCAGGAACATTTAGCTGTTAACCAAATCCCTAGGTACTTTATTTTTTTAGTTACTTGCATTTTTGTTTTTTCTTCCAATTCACGTTCTTGTCTTTTTGTAAGATTTTTGGTTATTAATTTGGATTTATTTTTTTATTAACCTTAAACCCTACTGCCTGGCCAAATTCTTCTACTTTTTGAATCAATTTAGGGCCAGATTCCAATGAGTCTTCCAATATAAATACCAAATCATCAGGTACCCTGAACTCTTTTAATTGGCTTTTTATATGGTAGCTATGGGACATGCTTCAGATATATAGATATTCCAGGATTCCACAGCATGGACAGTGAGTGATGCTTCCTGGAGGGACCCAGGTTACAGAAAGCAGTTGTGAGCTGTTTTCTGTGTTCAACTCAGGATGTTCATAACAATGTATGAAAATATACAGTATATGGTTTAGGCCCATGTTGTGTATAGTCTACCCCGCACTATTGGGCTACTTTTTGTGGTTTAAGCCCTGGATACTTTGGCATTAAAAACTAAGTTGACATTCTCTAATGGGATCCATATCACAAAATAAATAGCCTCGAGGCTTGAAACAAAGCTCTTCCCTTTTTCAATTTATTTATTTATTTACAACTTTTACTTAATATTTTAGTTTTTATGCTAAAAATTATATCTATCATCCTTTTAATATTTACTTAACATCCCTTGTAAACCAACAGGAACTGTTAAGGGGTACCAACACATACTTTTTATGTGGAGGATACAAAGTTGTAGAGGCTGAACTGCTATGTTTGATCTGATTCAGCAGCTTTTATATGAAACAACTTTTCCTCTTAATGTTTTTAACAGGTGGTTTGTGTTTGATACTGAAACAAAGGATTTGGTCACTGTACATACAGATGGAAATGAACAGCTGTCCACAATGCGTTACTCACCAGGTTTGGAGTTGTTTAGTTTGGCATCATTTAATCAGTTGGTTAATCAAAAAAGAATTTTCATAACATAATTATTAATCTCCATAAATAAGAGTTTTGCAATTCTTGCTTCTGCTGTTCAGAATCTCTGGAAATATAAAAAAGTGAATAGTGAATATATTTTGATTTGTTTAATCAGAAATTTCAACTGAAACTGAAATTTCATATTTTTTTCATCAATTGCAAATTTGTATCATTTTATTTTGGCATAATGAAGCAACCTGACTTGACATTTCAGTCAGTTCTTTTGATTTAGGTGCGGTGGTGTCTGGATTAAGCTCTTGCACCATGTTACTAGAATCCCTTTGAAAATAATAGAATAATGAAGAGTTGTGTCAAAAATCCATATGCATCAGATTTGTCCTAACCTAAGACGAATTTTATGCTAAAGTTCTCTGGAGGTAGAGCTGGGAAGCTTGAAGCTTGTTTGATTGCTTGTTTTCACCAGGAGACATTGGTGTGTGTGTGTGTGTGTGTGTGTGTGTGTGTGTGTGTGTGTGTATTGTTTTTACTCTTTGTATATTGGGTTTATATTTTTCACCTAGAATCACTGAAAGTGAATGGGCGGCCATATAAATTATCTAAATAAAGAAGCGAATATAGTAGAATTTAACCACATGGGTGGTTGTAGTAATGGCAAGCTTGGCCAGGGCATATCCTAATCACTTTTGGAAACCAGATACCTCAGTATCCAATTGCTGCTATGACTATGTCTTTTACCCATTTGTCACTGGTGGACTATGCTAAAAGCTTACTTTTTATGTTGACTCAGTGCAATGGACTTATGCATTCATCCCTTATGATCTAAACCATCAAGTGTTGCTCTTTTCATTCATTGATCTGAATGAAATATATGTAACCAATTAATTAATTTTATATAGCTGTCCAGCTCACCAATGGTGACTCTGGGCAGCAAACCAGAATCAATAACAAAAAATAAATAAAAACAAAAATATACAGTATAAAAATGTTAATAAATATCATAAAAGCAAAAATACAGATTGCTCCTCAAGCAGCTAAGCAGATCTTAAGTTTTCTAATATCTTGTGGTGTTTTTGCTTGAATAAAAGCTCTTGGTAAAATATATGCTATTAATATATTATAATCCTAGTATGGTAATTATTGAAACCTTAAATTGTATTATGGTGGTCTCTCAAGGGCAGCATCTATAATACAATTCCTTGTACAAAACTAAATATGAATACTGGTAATAAAATTAAACAAATCCTATGATAAAAAAATCAGCTAAGTATATGTTTTTTAAAAGAAGTCATCACAGCTCAACAACATACCCCACAAGTCTAAAAGCCTTTGTAAATCTTTAAGGAGAGAATCTAACAAAGAAAGTGCCATTGAAATGATTTTTATCAATTGATAAACTTAGATGTCTTCATTCCCTGAAATAGGGCCTCAGATTTAAGCTGAAACATGGAAAAATTCATGTAGGAGAAAGGGATCTCTTGGCAGTGCCTTATTGTATGTAATGTCACTTTCAGATACTTTTTAAAAGTGCTTGCTCAAGTAATATTTCTGCTTCATCAGTGTGATTACAGTTTTAATGTTTCTGTTTTGCAGATGGCAACTTCTTGGCAATAGGCTCTCATGACAATTGCATTTATATATACAGTGTTAGTGACAATGGAAGAAAATACAGTAGAATTGGCAAATGTTCTGTAAGTCATAATCTTATTACATTCTTAGGCATACAGACTTATTTTTGTAATTATTTAATATCCCCAGTTGATTTATTTAATACCTTGAAAGTAACAAAATATTTGAGTAACAAAAATATTTGAAAGTATTTAATTCTATTGAAAGATTAGTGTATATTTAAATGATTAAATATTCTTTGTAATTCTGCCTACCCTGGGGAGCAGTATCCCTCCCCTAAAGTGTACATGGCCCCAACATTGTTGGCCTTTCAAAAGGCTTAAAAACATGGTTCTTACTCAGAATGTTAGTGATATTCTGCACCGATTGAGGAGTTGAATAGAGTGAGTTTTTTGACATTTTTTTTGTTTGCATTGCTTCCAGGTAGACAGTAACAATAATTTGGGGTTAAAAAATAAAAGAGTAAATAGTCAAGAATTCATTGCATTTATGAAGCAATAATTAAAACCATTTTGAAACTGGAGAATGAGTTACTGATTTCCCATTCAAATTATACAATCAGGATTACCATAAAATAAATACTCAAGGCAAATACAAGTTTTTAAGGTCACAGTGTAATGGTTTGTGAGAAAGATATTGGGAGACTGGACAAAAAGATGCTGCCAAGAGAATGATCAGCTAAGAAACAGCTTAGTCCATAGTTGGATAGTGGGTGGCATAAAAGTCTCAAGGATATACCTTCCCTTTTTGGGGGGGACTGTAAAAGAGATGGTTGGGGGGTGGGGGGGAGAGAGAAATGTACTTTCAGTCTTGCAAGATTCTGTCAACGTTGCTTTACAAGTAGCATTAACTCATCTGGCCATGTTTCCTATCTGGTTTGCCCCTTGAGGCTGAGTACCTCTTGGTTCTTTCGATTTTTCAAAGTGAAAAAAGGGATTGTTAGTTTAGTTAGTTTAGTCACTCTACTGGAAACTTCTGGTTTCTAGCAAGATGCAACTGTGTATAATGTTATGTTGTTGGAATTAATACAATGCATCTCTTCATAGGGTCATTCCAGTTTCATTACTCACTTGGATTGGTCTGCTAACTCTCAGTATCTTGTGTCTAATTCAGGGGACTATGAAATACTATACTGTAAGTAACAAATAGTATATTGCTTTGAATACAGACTTTGTTCTTTAGTACCAAGATTCCATTACAGAGAAGATTATCTTTGGTCTTTTAATTTTCAGTTATTATTGTCCTAATTAATTTATCATCTATTTTCATTTCCCATTCTTTATTCTTAATAGGGGTTCCTTCAGCTTGTAAGCAAGTAGTAAGCGTTGAAACTACTAGAGATATAGAATGGGCCACTTACACATGTACTCTAGGATTTCATGTTTTTGGTAAGTATATGACATTTAGTACTACCATCTATAGGCAATTTATAATATTTATAATGTTGGAGGCATACCTTTTCATTCATCTTTTATAACATGTTAAAGCTCTTTTAATTTTGAGACTCCTTGTTTTATAGTATGATTTTTTTATACTATGGCTATAAGATCTGTTTCTATTCCATGCTTGTATTCTTCATAGTAATGGGTACATGATAAATTTAATAGCACTACTACTGTTATTACTATATTGTAATCAACATAAATTCCATTTTTCTTTTTTCATAGCGTATTTGGTCTGGTGTCATACTTTGCGCTAAGCCATAATGAGCATTATATGACTTTGTATTGGATTATCTTATTAATCTATCTGCCATTATTTATAAACCCTGGTTTATATTATATAATTTAAATTAGCTATTGTCATATATTGAACAATCCATGGTTTAGTCATGATACATTTACACAGCCTATGTTTTCTAAACCTGTACATGTACCAGTCTATCAAAACATTTTTTTCATTTAAACCAGTGCTATATCTCAGCACATGTTTCAGTCTCTGCTTTTATCTGGGAGATACAGATTCTGATACGTGCCAAGAAATGGGATCTGGATTGTTTGATGACATATTTTAAACAGTTCAGAAATATAATGTAGATTTGTAGTTTTAGCAAGAAGTGGGGTCTTCAAAAATTTGAATATATAAATGATTATTTCTTGTTTTAGGTGTGTGGCCAGAAGGTTCAGATGGCACAGATATAAATGCCCTTTGTCGCTCACATGAAAAAAATTTATTATCAACTGGTGATGACTTTGGCAAAGTACATCTCTTTTCTTACCCATGTTCACAGTTTAGGGTAAGGCACCAGCTATATTGGAGACTATTTGCATAAGTTGGTCTGATTAAAGCATTAATACTATTTGATTTGAATATTTTGAAGAAGGTATCACTTATTTGTATTCTGCCAACTTTAATAACATTGTTTCAGTTATTATTTTAATAATTAGAAAGAAACTAAATTGTATTTATATATAATTTTAATATTATTATAATTTGTTTCATTGAATTTCATGCATATTTAGATAATATTATATCAATGTAACAATTTATATCACAGTCATTCAGTAAATACATATATTGGTCTATATAGTTTCCTCATTAGCATTTTAAAATTAAATCGAATGATATTAATTAATTTAGATAAAGCTGTTCACCAAAGAATTACAGAACAATTTATTTAATAAATTACAAAACAGAAAACATTAAAAGAGTTGCATGCCTGAAAGAACTTAATTATTTGATAACTGTCTTTTCAAACAAGCTAGGAAATGCATTTACACCAAATAGCAATAGCACTTAGACTTATATAGTGCTTCGTAGTGCTTTACAGAACTCTCTAAGCAGTTTACAGAGTCTGCATATTGCCCCCAACAATCTGGGTCCTCATTTTATTTATTTTTATTTATTTTTTATTTATTTTATTTTGTCACAACAATAATATATAAGTATTATACAAAAAAGATTATATAGTGTATAAACATATATATGAGTAAATATTAGGAGGAATAAGCATATATATATATATATATATATATGAAGGAGAAAAGAAAAACAATAGGACAGGAACGGTAGGCACATTTGTGCTCTTATGCACGCCCCTTATGGTCCTCTTAGGAATGGAGTGAGGTCAATATTAGAAAGTTTTTGGTTAAAGCTTTTGGGATTATGGGAAGAGACCACAGAGTCAGGTAAAGTATTCCAAGCACTGATGATTCTGTTACAGAAGTCATATTTTCTGCAATCTAGATTAAAGCGGTTAACATTAAGTTTAAATCTATTGGTTGCTCTTGTATTATTGCAATTAAAGCTGAAGTAGTCTTTAACAGGAAGGACATTACAATAGATGATTCTATGAGTTAAACTTAGGTCTTGTCGAAGGCGATGGAGTTCCAAGTTTTCTAAGCCTAGGATTTCAAGTCTGGTGGGATAAGGTATTTTGTTGTTTTCAGAGGAATGAAGAACTCTTCTTGTAAAATATTTTACCAATCTTGGAAGGATGGAAGGCTGAGTCAACCTTGAGCCGGTCAGGATTGAAGGAATCAAACTCCTAGCAGAGAGCACAGTTAGCCTGCAATACTGAATTCTAATCACTGTTGCCACCATGGCCCATCAATGTTATATCCATTCTTACAATTTTAAATATAAAATTGGCTTTCTTCCTTTTTTATAGCTTTCAAAATATATCCTAAAATCCCTTAATGAATCTGATATGTTACAGATTATGGTGTGCATTTTCTTGAAAAGTTAGTGTCGTTATTATTGATGTGGTATTCACTTCTAGGAAATATATTGCTCTATTAAAAAGGATAAATGTAACTCCTGTGGCCTTGCAACTATGTAAATTGGCCTACTGATTCTTAGTCTTATCAATGAATAAGTGGCCACAGGTAAGAATATTAGAAACATTAGAGATAAAATCAATATCCCTGCTCCAGTGGGAAGCTTGTTTAAATGTTTAAATTTAGATTTAAACATTTAATGCCCTAGCCTGCAGTAATGGTAATTTTTTTTAAAGCAAATTGTTCTGAGACTAATGCAAATTATGCTGCATAATCTGGTTGCCAATCAAAGAAGGAGTTAGATGACTAGGAATTCCCACATTAGAAGTAGTGAGAAGCAAATGCATTTGAAAATCTATTTATCTGTCTGGAGATTTTCAGTCATCCAGGTCATGGTTGTTCCAAAGGTACTTTTTCAAGAGGCAACTGGACTTTCTGGTTTTTCTTTGAAGATGTTTCGCTTTTCCTCCAAGAAACTTCTTCAGCTCTGAATGGATGGTGGGGAATGTCAAAGCTGAAGAAACTTCTTGGATGAGAAGCAAAACGTCTTCAAAGAAAAATCAGAAAGTCCGATTGCCTCTTGAAAAAGCACCTTTGGGAAAATCTATTTGTCTGTATGCCATTTGTTCCTTTTATGCTGGACTAATATCCTGGTAGAGAGTCAGTATGGTCCAATGGTAAAAAATGCCTAGAAAGAGAGTGAGTCTGAGCTTTTGTCCCGTTAGGCACAAAGGCAGATGGATGACCTTGGGCCAGTCACTTTTTCTGAGCCCTAACAAGTAGGCAACAGCAAATCTTGCCAAGAGAACTGTAGGGCTTGTCTAAGCAGTTGCTAGAAGTCAACAGTGACTTGAAGGCACCCCTTCCTCCCCAAAATTGTGTGGCAGCAGCCATAGAAAATCTTCAATGTACATTTATCAAGGAAGTATAGGTTTTAGCCATAAGCATAGTGATGTAGCTTCCTGCATGGCTGATGGAAGCAAAAATAATGCCAGACTATGAAGTGGTTTGTTCCAGGAGTGAAATGTAAAATTTATTACTACCGGTTCTGTGGGCATGGCTTGGTTGGGGGTTAATGTGACTGGGTGGGCGTGGCCAACATTTTTTTTTACTTTTAAAAGCATTTTTTCTACAACCTCTTCAGCTGAAGAGGTTGTAAACAAAATGCTTTTAAAAACCCCTGATGATCAGGCAACTCAGCTGCGATCGCCAGAGGAGCCTTTTAAAAACTTTTAAAGGGTTCTGACAATCCCAGCTGAGTTGCCTGATCACCAGAACCTTTTAAAAGCATTTTTTACAATGTCTTCAGCCTAAGAAGTTGTAGAAAAAAGATTTTAAAAGGTTCTGACAATCTCAGCTGAGCCGCACGATCATCAGAGGCTTTTTTTTACTTTTAAAAGCATTTTTTCGACTGAAGAAAAAAATGCTTTTAAAAGTAAAAAAAAAACACACCTCTGATGATCGCGCAGCTCAGCTGGGCGGGCGGTGGGGGCAAGTCCAAACTGGGAGCATTTCACCCCTGGTTTGTTTCCTTTTTCTTGTGTGTTTATTTCCCAGTCTAACTTTCATTCCTGATGTTCCCTAGTAGTTGCCCATCTGGTCTTGTCTTGCTTAGCTTGCAAGCTGAGTCAAGGTCAGACAGGTGGTATCCCCTGCAGAACAATATGGCATGATTTCTCTCTAGATTGACCTCTAATTATTAGCTATAACTGACAGGTTTTGTTGTTCCCTTTACCATTTCTGACTGTGTGTGCCTTTTTATTAATGTCTTTCAGGCTCCAAGTCATGTGTATGGTGGACATAGCAGTCATGTAACCAATGTAGATTTTCTATATGAAGATACTCATCTCATCTCCACAGGTGGAAAAGATACTAGTATTATGCAATGGCGAGTTATTTAGGAGCATCCTTGCATGAAGCTATATGTGCAAACAAGAACTGGCCCTGCATCAAAGTTCTGTACAAAATGTATATTGGAAATTTAACAGTATGGTTACTGTCTAGCCTAGTCACTGTGATTTTGAAATTTTGAAATTCTTACAAACCTCAGGAAAGTTAAGTCCTTGGCTACTTACTATAATTATTTTGGTTATTCATTAAGCATCACTTCAAAAAACTATTATCATCTCTTTGTTGTATATTATATGAAGAAATTCAAGTTTAAAATGAAGTCATGGCTTGAATATTTATGCAATATAAATGAAAAAAATCTATGAAATAGTCACCAAAAAGCTTATTCTAATATTACACATGGCTGCTTCGCTGTTTTATTGTTTATCAGCTTTGTACTGTCTAACTACATTGTCAGAATATCAATGATTTCATAAATGATGGTACATCTATTTCTAATAAACAGTGAAGAAAGCAGACAGAAATTTTAGACTAAGGTGAGATAAGTAAACAACCATTGAACACTGCTGTTCTGTGTTGTTCATTTCAGTGGCACCTTCAGAGGTTTGCCTGTGAAATGAAATAAAAGGTTCAAACAACATTTTTGGCCAATTTGCTACTAAAGTTATAAATCCTTTAAAACAGTAAATGTGAAGATTAGAATATTCATTGATTTGCAGCTAAATAATTGATTTCAGTAAGATTAACACTGTTGGATTGTGCTTTGATTTCATTGTCTCTGAAATTATACATAATTATACATAATATTACATTATACTACTGTGTCTATGCTGCAGAAATCCAGATGAACATCAGATGGCAGCAAGGAGATGAAAGATTTTTTTCTTCCATCTAGCTGAATGGAAGGAAAATAAAAGTTCTTACGCAGATTTTTAGAGCACAGGTGTGGTAACCCTAAATATGGACTACCACAGTTTTAACTTGAATATAGGAGCAGGAATTACAGCTCCAACTTAAACTGAAAGATTAAAAATTAATGAACATTTCATACAAATAATGACCTGTCTGATCCCTTCTCAGATGTTTGGTTGATAGAGGAAATCATTCTGTATGTTGATCAGCATGAATGTTTATACGTGTATAAAAATGTTAGAAGTTCATAAGAAATAGTGAATCATTCAAAGCTTTACTTGTCTTTTGCTTATGGATATTGTATATTTGTATTTTAAGACTCAGTAGATCATGTATAAAGAGATCTTTTTAAGCTTACTATAAACCAGCAGAGGAAATGGGAAAATAAACACGTGAACCATTACGAAAAAAATTCTGGTCACTGTGCAATATGTTTGCTATGTTTTTAGAGGTGTCAGTGAAGCAGTTCAAGAGGCCTGTGTCCCATTGCAGAGGACGCCTGATGTCAAATCATATAATATAACCACTTGACAAAATAAAGTTTGGGAATGTCCCTCATAATGAACAATTTTACCCTTTTTTGCTCTTGAGTTTTTCATGGATTGGTATTTATAGTACAAGAAGATACTGCATTTTGCAATGAAATAAAAACTAGAAATAGCATAAAATAGCTCATATGCCCTTAACACGTTTTATTTAACCTAGGAGTGTCAAACTCATGTCATCACGTGACGTATCACAACCTTTTCTCCTTCACTAAAATGGGGGTGGGCACAGCCAGCACGTGATGCATCTGGCCTGCGGCCCGTGAGTTTGACATCCCTGGTTTAACCAATTGAAAATTACTGTTTATATTGGGGAATCTATCTAAATATTTGAAATAAACAAAATTATAAGCAGACTCTGAAAAGCTAAATAATAAAGGGCTTTTTTCCTCAAATGGAAAGGGAACATTAAGTTCTGGTTTTCAGAGGCTGAAGTTTTAATAAATTGAGAGCCTTCTAAATTACATTTCCAACATGCTACATTGAAATTGCAGGACACCAGTAAACATCAATGTAATGTTCTGATTAAAATTATACCTTTCAATATGAGTTGAATTTGACATTGAAACTTTTAATGTAGTATACAAGAATATAACTTTCCAAAGCAATTTAAATCTGCATGGACTTTGCCTTTATATTTGTAATTATTAGCTTTTATTCAGAGAAGGTGAAATCAGACCATTAGTGCTGGATTCCTATATGCAAAATTTATTGATAGAATTTATTTGTTGTCTAAGCACTTGAAATAAATTGCAGTGAATACTACAGTATCAGAAAATTTACGTCAAAACATCTAAAGTCAGTACAACCTTTTAACAAAACCAGTGCTTAATAAAATAACAATACTTTAGAAATTAAACTAGAGAAAAAATGAGAATACTAAAATTGGGAAAATATACTGAAAAATACAAAGTTAAAATAATTGTCTTAAAATGTTTTTTCATATAGTCTTCTCTAAAATAGTTTTTAATAAACATTTTTCAACGGATATTAAAATTAAAACAATGCATTTATCCAGATTAGGATGTGAACTATGGTTAATTTAATTCTACTCCCCTATCTGGCTCTATCCAATTGATTCAGGATTGTAGGAGGGTCTTACTCTTTGTATGTGTACATTATAAATGACTATAGCATATTTGTTTTATTTTAATTTAATACTATAAAAACAAAAGTCTTGTCAGGATGTTTTTCACTTAGGATTGCTAAAGATCAAGCTCATGATTTGTTAAATTCTGCTATCAGTGTAACAGTAGTTCTGCTGGATCAATCCAAAGGATCAACATGGTCCACCATACTGTTTCTCACAGTGACCACTCATTTACTTCTGGGGTGCTCTCAAGCAAGAAGGCCTTTCAACTCTGTTCCTTTGCAACTGGTATTCCTTTGTAATTAGTAGAAGAGACTGCTAATATTTAATAGATTTCTCCTCTATGGATATATCAAAACCATCCAAGTGAGTGGCCATTACCATGCCATGTGATCAATTTGACACCTTAATTATATGTTGTGTGAAGAAATACTTTGCTCTTTTTGTCTTCTAAAAAGCTTTATTGGGTGGCCTTTTGGGGGAGAAAGAAAAAAAGCTGTGTACTTTCACCTGCCATGGGAAATAATTGTACATATCAGAGTTACTTTTTTCTTTTTGCCTTTTTTCAAACTGTATTCTATTCTTTTGAAATGTAGTGTTCAGATGCAGCTGCATCATAGATTGGTATGAGAGTACTACAATATGGCAGTTTCTTCTTCTATCTCAAGACCATGACCTCAAAACCTGAGGCCTTACCAGTATTTATATAAAAAGCACAGTTTGTCTCAATGTGCATCACTTACTTTCCAGAGATGATCTGGAGGGCTTCAGAGTTGCGTTTGATTTTCCAATCAAACCAAACCAGAAAATGGAATCAAGTAAGGAGGATGGAATCAGTGTTAAAAATTGCTACAAGAGCCTTTTTCCAGACCAGCTGTCGATTTTAGGCATTCTGCAAAAATATCAGGGAGAGTTTGATCTGTTTATTAAGTATTGTACTTTTAAAATATGTAGTGCCTTTAAAACTACTCAATTTATAGTGAGCTAAGAACTCCAAAGCAACTTTGGCACAAGAATGACTTGGGGCACACTCATGGGTTAAGTTGAGAGATAGAAATTCACATATTCTAAACTACATTGCGTTTGATTTTCATACTCACAAGAATGGCATATTTCACAAATCTTTCTGACACCCTTTCTCCAGACATTCCTGCACACCTCTGAATTCTTTTTTTGAAGTCTTCTGAGCTACAGACTGTCATCTTTTGCAATTTCTGGAATTATGTTATAGACTGTGTAGGTATGATCTTGTCGCACTTTAAAGCTGGAAGTCCCTTATTTCCATCCTACATTGTTTTTTCTTTGATCCTATGTAGCAGCTACTAGAAGAGACTCTTCCATTCAGCAAATGGAAACTATTTCTCCACTAACACCAACTGCTATCATATCTTAAAAGAGTCATTTACCCTGACATATACAAGAAATAAACCCATTAAACTGAAAAAATACTTTGTCCTCCTTTTCTGCCAAAAGCATCAGTGCGTTGTATACATTATATGTATATACATATGTACACACACTTACCAATTCAGGACAGTTAACTCAACTGTACAACACCCATTGAAAATACAAATTGCTGCATTTTAAATGCTTAAAGTTTGTAACCATATCTCAGCAAATAGGCTCCACTACTGCTATTACAAGTTTGGGCTCTTATTTTCTTCAATTCCCCGGGGCAAAGAAACCGATTGGAACGACAGAAAGATCTTGACAGACTTGAACATTGGGCGCTATCTAACAAAATGAAATTCAACAGTGAAAAAAGTAAGGTTCTACATTTAGGCCAAAAAACCAAAATGCACCAGTACCGTATATGTGGTACCTTGCTCAATAGTAGTACCTGTGAGAGGGATCTTGGAGTCCTAGTGGATAACCATTTAGATATGAGCCAGCAGTGTGCAGCAGCTGTTAAAAAAGCCAACACAGTTCTGGGCTGCATAAACAGAGGGTTAGAATCAAGATCACGTGAAGTGCTAGTACCACTTTATAATGCCTTGGTAAGGCCACACTTGGAATATTGCATCCAGTTTTGGTCGCCACGATGTAAAAAAGATGTTGAGACTCTAGAAAGAGTGCAGAGAAGAGCAACAAAGATTAGGGGACTGGAGGATAAAACATATGAAGAACGGTTGCAGGAACTGGGTATGTCTAGTTTAATAAAAAGAAGGACTAGGGGAGACATGATAGCTGTGTTCCAATATCTTAGGGGCTGCCACAAAGAAGAGGGAGTCAGGCTGTTCACCAAAGCACCTGAGGGTAGAACAAGAAGCAATGGGTGGAAACTGATCAAAGAAAGAAGCAACTTAGAACTAAGGAGAAATTTCCTGACAGTTAGAACAATTAATAAGTGGAACGACTTGCCTTCAGAAGTTGTGAATGCTCCAACACTGGAAATTTTTAAGAAAAGGTTGGATAACCATCTGACTGAGATGGTGTAGGGTTTCCTGCCTGGGCAGGGGGTTGGACTAGAAGGCCTCCAAGGTCCCTTCCAACTCTGATGTTATGTTATGTTATGACTGATTTTGAAGAGACTTCAGCTCCAATGTATTCCCAGCCATAGTGTTTGGTTTTGAGGGAAATCATGTACCAACTCGTAAGGCACAAGACGGGCAGACTGGAGAAAGCTACACACAATACATACACAGAAACACATTTTGTATCGGTTTTCAGGAATAAAACGACGGCAAGAGCCCACGAAAGTTTGCGGCATACACAAAATCTTAGGTACCCTAAGCTTCTGCATTAATTGCACTGAAAATACCAGCGGCGGAGCCGCGACTCCTTTTCAAAAAAGCAATCGGCGGAGTCCTGCAAACCGAAGCGGAAGGGCGCCCGCACCTTGCTCTCACCGACAGGCGCGTGCGCGCTTGTCGGTGTTTGTGTGTGTTGCAGAAACGTTCCGCGTGCGTTCTCCCCTTTGCGCGTGCCTGGATGGGTTTGCCTGGTCCGCGGTGCTCGTGAGAGCTGCAGCAGCGGCAGACAGGCTGGCGGAAGTGTCTCTCGGCAGCAGTGGGCAGCAGAGCCCCGCGGGCTTTGTGCGCCTCCTCCTCCTCCTCCTCCTCCTCCCTCGCCAGCGATTTGTCCCACGCCCACTCTTGCCTCGCCACATCCCGGGAAAACGGCGGGGGGAGATGGCCGGGGCCCTGGACCAGCTGCCAGGCGCCGAGGAGTGGCTCCCCAGCTAGCGCCCTTGGCCAGGGGTGGTGGTGGGGGGACGTAAGAAGATGCCACTGCCTGCGAGCCGGAGGAGCCGAGCGAGGCGGCAGAATTGAAGAGCAGATGCAAGAGCGAAGTCGCCAGCGCTCGGCGGGCTTTTCTTCCTCCTCTCGGGCGCTCCTCCATTGAGCATCTGACAGCCAGAGTAGCAGCTGCTGCCGCTTTTTTTTTTTTTTGCTGCAGGAGCGTCGCCGAATCCCGGGCCGGGGCGGGGAAACTTCCCGCTGTGCGGCGGGGGGGAAAGGCGGCTGGCTAGAAACGGCTGCGCAAAGCTCAGCTGCGGGGAAAATGAGGTGAGTCGGCCGAGCCTGAGGCGCCGGTGCTCGAGCTCTCTTTCTTCTCCATCTCCTCCTCGGGGAAAGGAGGGCTGGAGCTTTCACCTGGCAGCGGGCAGGTGCAAGTAACGCTGGTTCTACCCTTCAGAGGAGTATGCGCGGAGTGGTGTAAGAGCGGGATTCTTGGGTCTGCCTCTAGCAAGGACACGTGTGCATTGCAGTCTCGAATCCTCTTCGCCTCTGGCCTAGAATTTCCAGAGAGCTTCAGTCTAGGCGGAATTGAGCCTTCTGTATCCGCTTCCATGGAGAACATGAATAGAACTGCCAACTCTCTCTTTTTAATTAGCCATTGCTCCTGTGCTCTTTAATAGCGGCGGGATCCGCAGCTGTGAGAGACAAAAAGAATCCTTTGTGGCATCCCCGTGGCCAGCAGGGTATGGTGGGGGTGACACCTGCATCTTGTGAGTTGTCTTATCTAGTTCATGAAAGTCTCAGTAGGATAAATCTGAAGGCCCTGCCAAGTGATGTCTTTTGCAGGTTTGACAGGTTCACACTGCTCTCTAGAATTTGTCAAGCATTTGCGGATGACCGGGCTTTTTCCTCTGTGGTATGGCGCAAACCTTTAGGTAGATTTCTTGGTGATTTCTGCAGAGCTGTCAAAAAAGTGGTTGCTTTTTCCTGGTCTGTTGCCACCCTGGAAACTTACATCTGTTGTGAGTTTCATCTAGTCACATACACATTCATGTTCTCAGAACTAAGGTCCTTCATGTGCTTAGCATGCAACCCAATCCTTTGGAAGATGGGCATTGTTCAGAGTTGGGGAAACAGTACATTTCCCTTCAGGTAATTCAGCTTTACTGTGAGTGCACATAGTGGAAATACATTGGCCTCAAAGAATAGCAACAAAATGCAAACCCTGTCATTTTGTGTAGTTTCTTCCCTTCGGTGAAAGAAAGATTATTGGGTCCTTCAGTCTTTCAGCAAATGAAGAGATGGATGCACTGCTTGTGAGTGGTTTAGCATAGGCTGTCATGTCTTAACCTAGTACAACAGATTGCCTGAATTTATACTAACAATAATTTAGTATTTTTTTTAAATCTAATTTGTTGAACAAACTATAATTACTTGTTCCATACCGTGTTGTAATCAGGGAAATCATATGTCCTGTTTAGCCCAAAATAAAATAACCGCATAGCATGCTTTTAGGTAAACAAGTCAGTGCTAACTATCTAATTTTTTTCTTGAGCAGCTAACTAGTTGTGGCAGTTTTACATGGAGACAACAATTTTGTTGATGGTTCTGTCAGGTGGACCATTGGGAAGCAGGATTGTAGACATTAGGTTCCTTTACCAACTCCAGTTTGGAACAGCCCAAATAATAGTTGACCAGCACTGGTGGGGATGGAATTGCATGAGGATCACAATAGATTAGCACTCTATTTGAACTTCTTAGCACATCTCTGTTCCACTTCTTCCACTAATGTTTTGATTGCTTTCAAAAATAAATTCCATGTTCTTCAGGGTGGGGGAGGTACATTACAAACAGCAGAAAAGAGTAAACCCCACCAAGCTATTGTTTTGAACTAATTGCACTAATTGGCCTATAGCAGGTCTGGGCTATAGGAAGCTGTTCCCATCCCAGCCTCTCCAGACTTGAAGAGTTTGCAGGTGAAAGTGGAGGGCAGGTTCTGAGAGATGGCTAAATTTATGGATTTGTGTCAAACATATCATTAGGTGGATCAATGCTGTGATTGATAGATGGTTTCCCTCCAGTTGGTGATATTAAGAAGCGGGAAGGAGAAAGCAGCCTTCCCTACATGAGAAATGAGAACGTTGTCTTCTGACTATAAGCCAGAACAGAGGCAGTTAGAATTAACAGTGGGAAAGGCTTTAAAGTTTAGCTTTCTGATGATTCACAGATGGAAGCAAAGCATTAAACTGAGTTGTGGGAAAGAACTCTTTGTGTATGTAATTAATAAAGAGACCTCTCAGTTTTGTATGCATGTGATTTTAGTATTGCTCAGCATACGTAAATTGTTTTATCAATCGGCTGTTACATGGGGAGAAGGGAGAGAAGGGAGAGAAGGGAACAATGAAAATAAGCTTTTATACTCCAAATAATGATTATGGAATGGTTCATGTGGAGAAAACAGAATATATGCATGGCAACAGAGGCAGGGAAAACGTACTGCTTCCTTCTGTTGCCATGAATGTGGGTGTGCCTTTCCTTCATCACTGTTGCCATGCATTAACTGACAGTGCTAAGACTCCTTCCTTTATCTCTTGGAAGGTAATTCATTGAAGTCGTGTATCTGTTTCTCTGCATACTGTAGTGTATGTCCTGCATTTTCCTTTGTATTTGAGAATATGTGTGGTTTTGAGCTAGGGAGAAGAGATTTCTTCATTGCATTTTCTCATTTTATGATGTAAAATAGATACTTAGTTTAAGCTTTATATACTATATATGTCTTGCAGGACCAATTTAGGTAGATGACATTGTTAGATACCAAAGGAAAAGATATAGGTTCTAGCATTGAACTAAATGATGATCCCTCAAATGCTGCTAATCTTCTGATCTTCTCATTATTTTTCCAATGCTGTTTTCTGGAAACAAAAACAACTACTAGAGCAATCTGTATACAACCTCCTGATGTACTGAATATTTTTTTGAATTATGGGGCAGATTGGGTGCAGCGGAAAAAAACCCAAGTCAACAGGCAGCAGTGATATACTGAGCTACCTACAGTATGTTCTCTACTATTGGAAGCAATGATACCGCATAGGAAGAGATGGGACTATTAAGAAAAGATGTGCCACTGAGGATTTCTGGTCCAGGGTCTGTAATGAGGTCTGTAATTAAGATCTTATATATAAATGATAGTGGTCTTTATTTGCTTATACATGTGCTTGTTTCTGGATTTATGATGTTATTTTTCTTACCACAACACACTGCATTTTTTCCCCTTAATGCACAAAGAATAAATGGCACAAAAATCCTGATTGTTATTGTTGCTGTTTTGAGAGTCTGCCATTTGTACAAATGGGTGAACCCAGCATTTCCCCCCCTTCCATGCATTATCTAAGCATGTGCCTTTAGGAAAAATTCTGGAATGGAGTTCTTTTTGAAGCTTTGGGTTTAAAATGCAAACTCCGTGCAACTGGTATAATTGCCACTGTTTGTGGCGCTTTATAATTTATATGGAAGCCTCTTGGGGCAAGATAAAAATGAAATGGCAGGAGAAGGTTTTGGCCTCTGTTGAATTTTGTCTATTGAGATACCCCTTTAGTTGATTCCCAGGACATAATTATGACTACGATGGGAGCACATTCTGAAATGTCAGAATGTTCTGCAGCTGCTTGCTAGGCACAGATTATTTATTAGACAGGAACTGGACATTCCAGGAATAAAGGACACTGAAGTATCATTGTGTCTCTCAGTCCTTCAATGGGATGAATAGATATCATGTGAGTGGATGGTATGTTTTGGCATGATTTCCCATCATTACTTACATTGGTATGACAGAGTATGCCAGGGTTTATTAAAAGCTGCAGACAACACCAGAAAATAGTGTACTGATATGGAACTGCATAGACTACATGTGTATGTGTAATGTGTAAGTCTTGTCTTTTGCTACCTCTGACAGTACATGAACTACAATAATTAGACTGCCTCTCAAAGGTCTGATTTTACCCATGTCTTCTAGGAGTGGTGGTCAGCAGAATGCTTAAAAAGTCATTTGGTAGAGAAAGGAGAATATTTATTATTTTTAAGAGCATCCACTGAAGACTGGCTTACTTATTGCATAGGAGACAAACCTTGTTTTTTCTGATCACAAAATAGCTGACCTCTTATATTCGTGCATGTGAAGGCTTTCTCTTCTTTTTATAGACTCTAAAGCTGGCTCTGTAATGTTGACAGAGGGTTCACAATCTTGGCAAGCCTTGATAGCCAGGCATTGTCTGTAGTTGCCACCAACTGTTTTCCTCTCCTAGATCTCCTGGCATACACAGAGAAGGCAGTGTTATAACTTCATCCTTACTGAGAATGATACACTGTGTGAAGGCAAAAAGCAAACTGTTTTTCTTTAATATACAGTAAAAAGAGGATGGATCTGGACTGAGTTCCTACAGTGCTAAGCCATCATATATTAACAGAGTTGGAAGGGACCTTGGAGGTCTTCAGGTCCAACCCCCTACTCAAGCAGGAAATCCTATACCATTTCAGACAAAGAGTTGTCCAATCTCTTCTTAAAAACATCCAGTGTTGGAGAACCCACAATTTCTGGATGCAAGTCTTTCCGCTGATTATTTATTCTATCAGGATTTTTCTCCTTAATTCTAAGTTGGTTCTCTCCTTGATTATTTTCCATCCATCACTTTCATGTGCTTTGGAGAATAGGTTGACTTCCATCTTTTTTGTGGCAGCTCCTTAGATATTAGAACAGTGCTATCTAACACTGCTAGTCCTTCTTTTCATTAAATTAGACTTAACCAATTTCTGCAACCATTCTTCATATGTTTTAGCCCCGAGTCCCCTAAACTTTGTTGCTCTTCTCTGCACTATTTCTAGTGTCTCAGCATCTTTTTTATATCATGGCGTCCAAAACTGGATGCAGTATTGTAAGTGTGATTTTACCAAAGCTTCATAAGGTGCTACTAATACTTCACTTGATCTTGATTCTAGCCCTCTTTAATGCAGCATATGACTGTGTTGGCTTTTTTGGCAGCTGCAGCACCCTGCTGGCTCATATTTAAGTGATCATCCATTAGGACTCCAAGATCCCTCTCACAGTTACTCCTGTTGAGTCAGGTACCACCTATTCTATACCTGTGCATTTGGTTTTTCTTGCCTAAATGTAGAACTTTATTTTTCTCGTCATTGAGCTAAACATATTAAACTATGATTTATTGAAGAAACACAGTGACTAGGATTGCACATACACTGTGCCAAAAACAAAATAAAACACATTATAACTTAGGACGCTGTGTGTACCAGATCGTCACATTTTGATTGGAAGATCCTATTTCAAAGCTCCAAAGACAGAGATCTCTACTTGGCTTTTGTATCATATTATGGATATCTATTTACAACTTACTACCAAATTAGTGAGTATGCAATTGCAATTTTAGTCTTTAAAGAGAGTACTGAATGTAGGACTTGAATAGCAGAGTTGGAGATATGTTTGGAGAGGAAAGTAAAATAAAGCAGAATGACATTAAGATAAAAAAACTATATAGTTTCTTTACAAAGGGAATATTGTTATATATTCCTTTTAGTACAGCAGAGACAAACATTAAAGTGGTCCAATGAAAGAGCTCTATGGTTTATTGGCAGGTAATATTATATAGGCAATTTGCTGGCAATAAAGGTTTCCTGTTTATATTCCAACGAAGTATGATTCAGCATGATCTTTGAATTGACTTGCTGTAAGTTGCATTAGAAATCAATTTTAGATGATTATAATTTCAGGATATAAATATTTATAAACCTGGGTGCTTGGTGCCCAACACTTATACTTCTGATTAATGGACAAAATGCTTTGTCTATTTAAGTCTACTATCATTAAAAACTACATTCAAACAAAGCAAAACAAAAAACAAAAAAACAAGGCAGCATAATGGACCACAAGGGGAAAACCTTAATGAAATATCATTATTAGGCCAATAAATTTCAAAAATAATGAATGTGTTTTTTAATTTTCAAGGTCTTACTCTAGGGAGAATTGTTGGAAACTCAAAAGCTTGTCCACCACCCTTGTAAATCTTGAGTTGACTATTAAAAATGATAACATATTAGACAAACTGGGATGTTTTTGCATCTTGTTTGTGAATGCTAAGCATTTTGTAGTGATCAGGGAGCTGCATTGCTTCAATATGCCTTTGTTTAAAGTGTTGGTATGTCATCCACTCCCATAATAGTTTGGGGGGGGCTTAAAAAAGATTAAAAATAAGTGAAAACTTAAAAAAAACCCTGAATAATAAACATTATATAGTAACTTTAAAAAACAGGAGAATGCGCAAACAATGCATAATACAAAAAGAATAAATAACTTGTATAAAGAAGAGCAAAGATCATCGTCAACAGTGGCAAACAAGCAAAATACTTGAGGTAACGGAGGTGCCAAAAAGCTCTGGGAAGAAACATCTTGGCATGGATTTAGCTCCCTGCTGTGTAAACAGACAGTTCACTTAAGATTTGGCAACATGTTTCTGAGTACATATTCAGATAACAAAAGCAGTGCGACTACAGAATGTGAGTTAATACCCAGTAGACTCAAACTGTGTCAAACGGCAATGAAAAAAAGCTACGATGTATTGATTTGTAATTGCACATTATTTCCTGGTATTTAATTAAAATAAGTATGTTCTTATTTTGTTTTTCCTTTTACTAAACCTGTGCAGAGGCCACCCAATCAGTATTGCAGTTAAATCAAGAACTCTAAAGTTACTCGGTCAAAGCTGGATCATGTCAAAGGTAGTTCATTTTTACTTAAAAGCTGAATTCATAGTGAAGTTTTTCCATAGTATGTTTATTCATGTGGAATAAACATAAATGTTTGAAACATTTTTGCAGTATTAGAATGGGATATTCTGGAAAACCAGGCCTTTCCTAGGGGAGAAAGAGTTCCAGTTTTTACATAAATTGATTTTTGTGCTCTATTCCTTTAAAACTGTTGGATTTAAAGGAACCAAGCTCTTGGAACTGTACAATTTGTGTCTGTGTGTGTGTGAAGAAACAGAATATGATGAATGTTGCCTTGATGTTGGGAATACCCATTGCAAAAATTCAGATAGATAAGTTGAAGACAAGGGATTTTAAAAGAAGCAACCGGGTGAAATGCTCCCGGTTCGGACTGGATCATATGATCCGGTAGTGATGAGGGTGGGTAGTTCAGAGAACCGGTAGCAAAAATACCTGCCCCCCCCGCCCATGCCCACCCAGTCGCCCGGTCCCCACTTGCCTGCTTGGCAGCTTCCTGCTTCTTTCAGTCTCGCTCGCTATTTCGGCCTTGCTTCAGCTGCTACAATCAATTGTATCAGCTAGCAACTGAATCTACCTGGCTGCAATCCATCTCATCGGTGAGCAACTCAATCTGCCTGCCTTTTCCCTTGAATTAGGTAAGTAGCGGGGGGGGGAGCTTTAAAAAAATAGTTAATTGGGGGTTTTTTAGACCCCCAATTTACTATTTTTTATTTTATTTTTAGGCATGGCAATTTAAAGTTAAGGACGTTTTAAATTTAGCTGCTTTTATCTAAAAATATAAATAAAATAAAATAAAATAATAAAATAAAATATTTGTGCAGCTTTCTGAGCTTTCTGAGATTTGGTGTGTTTCTGTAATGTTTCACTCTTAACTACACAAACACACAAAATCTCACAAAGCTGTTTGTGGTATTTTGTGTGTGTGTGTGTGAGTCAGTTGTGTTGTGTTGTGTGTGTGTAAAGTGTGAAAGTTGGTTTTTGGTACCTCTTATTGTTTTGTGTACTTTATTATTTTTATTATTTATTGTTATTGGCCACACCCAGTCACCTGACCACCAAGCCACGCCCATCAATTAAGTCACACCCACAGAACCGGTAGGGAAATTTTTTAGATTTCACCCCTGGAAGCAACAATACACTTTTCTAAGTACAGTACAGTGGAGTTGAATGTCAAGAGTTAAGATGAAAGTGTAAGGGATGAAACAATGATCTTTTCCATAATTTAAATTATTTATTAGGTTTTACAAACCAGTTTATAAAATAGTTTTTCAAAATGAGAGGCCGGACAATCACAGGGTAGTGCAAAAGCTAAAGTGCTAGCTTAGAAGCCAGAAAATGCATGAAAGCTGGCAGGGTAATTTGGATCAATCATTCACAAACATTTTGGTTGTCTTCAAAATTATTGAGGATCCCAGAGGGCTTTGATTTGTGTGGTTTTTAACTATCAAGATATACTGTATCAGAAATATTAAAATTCTGATACAGTAAATATTTTTAAATATTAATTTAAAAATATTTATTCCATCTTTGCAGACCCCTTGAAATCTTTTCAGGGATCCCATTGGTCCCCAGACCACACTTTGAGAACCATTGATGTTCTCAATCCTGTAATCACAAGTGACCTCTGGCTTGACAAAGTTAGTCACTCGGTAAATCCTGTACACCTCTGACTTGCTGTTTTATTTTAGACAAATGATGGCTGGTATGATTTTGTTTTGCTCTTTTCGCTGCCGAAAAGGTTCGCCATCACTGCTTTAGATGGTAGAAACAGCTTGTGATCTTCTGTGTGACGTTTATATCTATTTCTTTATTTTAAGGTAAAAGGCTATGGCAAGTAAAACTGGCTAAACTTCATTCTCCATAATTATGTTGGAGGGTTTTTTATTTTATTTTTATGCTCATAATATGCTTGTTAATTGAATAACTGATGCAAAGTCTAGTTTTGCCAGTATATGCGTCTGAAGGCACAGAAGTTCCAAATTTGTGGTTAAAGATTATCATCTCACTGGAGGGTGGATCCCTTTTCTTTGGCTTTAGAAGACTCTCTATACTGACTTGGTGCTTTCCAGACATGTTTGCATAAAGACTTCTAGGATGCCAAGTCTCTATAACAGTTGGATAGAGACCTTGGTTTTTCAGAAAATTTTATAGGAAACATTTTGCGTTCAATTGTGCTATTAGGGAGAGAGTAATTGCAATTAGAAAATTTCTAGTTTGTATTGGAAAATCATCTGATTTCTTTCATATACTTGGGATAAGTCCTGAAAAATTATTAAACATTGAAACTCTGATATTACCTAATATTGTTTGTTTATTTTGAATCCTATTTACTAGTAGTATTGTTGTTATTATTATTATTGGTTTCTGAGTGTTTTGTGCCATGAATATATTTGTGTTTTGGAATTAGGAGGTGTCAGGGGCAGAGAATACAGTTAGACACTGAGGACAACAGTAGAAAAAAAACAAAAAAATCTGACTAAACATGATTGTATATCCATATTCAGAAATATAGCATGATGATAAAAATGGAAACCATGGTTATTTCTTCAGACTCATTGTTTCTACAGATTTGTGCCCATTGGTGTTTTTATTTGAAGATGTAGCACTTTAAATAATATCTTCCAGGAGACAGCTGTGACATGTGAAATTCTTTGCTGACAAAAGTTGCTAACAATTGCTTTGGATTAGTTATCCAATGGACATAGTCTTGTGTGATTATTCTGATACTTTCTTCGCATTGCTTTGAGAGTCTCTTAAGATTATAGAAATTAAGAAAGTGGAAGTGTATGTAGCAGAAGAGACATCACTTGTGTTGGTACCTGGAAACCTGGATTGTGCTGCTTCTTATTCTATTAGACCTTTTGGTAACATTCTGTACCATCAGCCATCATGTCTTTTAGGAACTCTAGTTGCAGGAAGCACTTTTCTGCATTATTTCTGCTACTTCCTAAGCAGAATACAGTGTATGAAGAAGAGGAATGGTCGGGCTCTATGTAGAGTGCCACAATTCTGTTCCTCAGTGTGCTTAAAACTTATTTATTTAAAAGATATATACAGCTGCCTATTTTATAGGTGGCTCCCAACATCTACATGAAACTTTTGGGAAAGTTGTTAATTTTTTGAGATAAGATTATCATCAATATGTGGATAATGCTCACAATACATTGTTACCTTATGTAGGGCCAAAGATGCTATGAAGGTCCTGATTTGATGAAGAAGGAAAAAGGTACAGGTAGTCCTAAACGTATAACAATTTGTTTTGTGACCGTTTCAAGTTACAACAGCACTGGAAAAAGTGACACGACTGTTTTTCACACTTACGTCTTTTAGCAACCCCATGATCACATTATCAAAATTCAAATGCTTGACAACTGACTCATATTGTTGAAGGTTGCAGTGTTCCACGGATCATGCTACCACCTTTTGTGACCTTCTGACAAGGTCAATGGGGAAGCCAATTCCCCATAAGTCAATGGGGAAGCCAGATTCACTTAAACATATTACTAACTTAACAACTGCAGTGATTCATTTAACAATTGTGGCAAGAAAGGTCATAACACTTAGCAACAGAAATTTTGGGATCAGTTGTGGTCATAAATTGAGGTCTACTTACATATCAAAACAAGCTTTAATGAAATCCCAGCTGCTGCTGTTGTGTGATGAAAGTGGCTTGATTATGGCTGCGAGGTTAATTCTCAGTGGAGTCTCAGTCCCATTGAAGGAACAGATCTGCATCTTTGAAGTCTTCTTAGTTTTATTGCTCCTGCTTGACAGCAAGTGGAGATAATGACTGGACAGGAGACTCATCAGAGGTGGTATTCAGCTGGTTTGGACTAGTTCACCCGAACTGGTAGCGGAAATCACAGGAGGGTCTGCCCACCCGCCCTGGCTCTGTGCCATTCTATTTAAGCACGTTTTTGAGGCTGGGCATATGCACGAGCAAAGCACATGCACGTACAGGAAGGCGCATGTACAGAAGGCAGACGGAAGTGACTTGAAAGCTGTATGTGACCCCAATGCAAGGCTCAACATGGAGCAGTAGATTTCATAGCATTACACCAGAGCTCTGCAGCTGCACTAATTGTTGCTTGCAGGCCCTGATGCTGCACTGTCCCAGTTTAAGGTACTAGTTTTAGGATTTTTTTTTCTTACCCACTCTGGTCATCTTGCATATTTACTCCAGGAGAGACTGGAAAGCCTTCCTACTCCTCCTGTGGTCTTTTGGTGGCTTCCCCCATGGTGTGGAACACCTTGGCTACTGGGTTGTGGTGCTCTCACTTTGCTCAACTTTCTCAAGCAGTAAAAACTGTTTTGATCGGCTGACATTTTACATTGTCTTTGGTAGTTAATTTTGCGATTTTCTTAACTGCTTGTAGTTATGCTGTATGGAAAACTGTCATGAATATGTTAAAACAGGATGATTTACATATATCCATGTACATAATTAAATGCTAACTAGTATTTCTGATTGTGGAATAAGATTTTTTTCTTCAATAAAATTAACTACTGAAAAATTCACTTGGGAAAATGTTCTACTTCTGATGGTTGAATGTGTGCCAGGAATTCTGAAGTAGTTGGGGAAAGTCTATACTAAGGTAATCATTTCAGATAATGTAAACATTATTAAAATAAAGACTTGAGATGTGTTTGTTGTTTAATTATTCCCTGTGATGGATGATTGATATATAAATACATATGTATCCTTGAACTGAACTTTGAAAACTTGAATGCCTTTTAGGTTTCCATATCTGGCAATCCAAAAGAATGTGGCATTTGTCTGTGGATATGTTTGCTAATAAATTATTACAAAAGTTGCCATTGAGAGGCAGCAACAGGCCTTTTAAAGAACATATTCAAAAACCCATGGTAAAGTAATTGTAAAAGAAATGAGAATAAACCCTTTTTATTGTCAATAAATTGTCTTAGATTTAAAAGAGCTGTTATGATCAAGTGGCTATATTTGGTTTGTGAGCTGCACAGAAGTGAATAGTCCTCTGAAATGGAATTTTCTGTGGTCAGAATTGAACTATATTACTGAGAGCAATAATGAAATTAGCTAATGCTATAACATTACTTCTAGAGATTAAAACATTGGTTTGACATTCAAGTACAGAGATTTTTAAAAGCCAAGAAAATATTTCTCTTACGTTGCATTTAATTCCACCTTGTTTCAATAGAGAACTCTTCCTATTGTCGAAAACTGGAGGGTTTTCTGTTTTATTGTCAATTTTTTTGGCATTGATGGGTAAAATAACTAACTTATTTTATTTATTTTTAATTGTATTTATTTGTATCTTAAGGAGGCTGTGGTGAGCCCTCTCCTGAAAGGACTATTGCTCGACCCGATGAATCTAAACAGTTTTTGTCCAGTTTCCAATATTCCCTTTTTAGGGAAGATTGTGGAGAGAGTGGTTACATGGCAGCTGCAGACAATTTTGGATGAAATGGATAATCTACATCATTGGTTTCCCCATGTCCATGGACCAGCACTGGGCCGCGGCATGCCAGAAACTGGGCCGCACAAACAAGCGAAACCCCATCTGCGGGATGCAGGCAGCATGCGAAACCATGTCCCTCCGGTCCGCAGAAAAACTGTTCAAGTCAGGGTTTGGGGCTGAGGTTCCCCTTAGAAATTAGAGAGGCCCCAACTATATTGGCCTTTTGCAAAGCTTTAAAAATATATGTACACGGTTCTAGGGCTCAGAATGTATTAAAGGCCCTGTTACTTGGCATTACTGTTAGTTGATTAATCATCATAACATTGTGTTTCAATGGACTTGTTATGGCTAAACATAACATGGTTCATTTGATGAATTCGGCCAGTGTGGTTATTTTTAAGCTTTTGTGATTAGTAGAAATGGAACTTTTGTTACACTTCTGAAATATTTTCAACCTGACTTTTGTTATGAAACAATGTCTGTGCCGGAATAGATTAGTATAATTATTGTTCTCCCTGTCATTAAAACCAATCACGTGATTGCACAAAAGCTAATGCCACATTTCAGCACTGACAGTAACTGATGATAAAGTATCAGGTATTATTTCAAAGTCTTTTTGAGGAAAGTCATATTAATTAAAGTATGAGGGCAGCTATTTTTAATTTTAATTAATTATTTGTACGCTGCTTCTGATGCACATTTTTATATGTGGAAGTGATACATTCAAAATAATGAGAAATGGGAATGACTTTTTTCAGTCATGATCCATAATATACATTCTTTAAAATATATTTGAATAATTTCTTACTACATGGGAATGGGTTGCCAAATAATTGTTTTTGGGGTTTTTTTAAAATCATTTTCTGATATTGTGGAAGGCAAAGTAAGAGATTTACTACAGATTATTGTATTCCTCATCATACAGATGAATGAGAAAATGTGATATTTGCTGAAATTTTGCACAGATCGTACAGTGGTTTAAATTACTTTCTTACTTTAGTTCCCTCCATGAATTTGGAATCTGGTACAGATAGTCCTTGACTTACAACCACAATTGAGCCCAAAATTTATGTTGTTAAGTGAGACATTTGTTAAGTGAGTTTTGCACCATTCTTGCCACAGTTGTTAAGTGAATCATTGCAGTTTTTAAGTGAATCTGGCTTCCCCATTGACTTTGCTTATCAGAAAGTCGCAAAAGGTCACATGCCCAAGATATTGCAATGGTCATAAATATTCAGTGTGAATTTTGATCACATGACCCTGAGGATGCGGTAAGAGTTGTATCAAAAACTGTCATAGATCACTTTTTTTCAATGCCATTGTAATTTTTAATGGTCACTAAGTGAACTGTTGTTTAAAAATGTCACTGGGTATCTGTGTCCTTCCAAGCATCATTATATTGATCAATATAACACCAGGGATCTAGAGCACTTAAGAGCCCACCCATCCTCATCAGAGACCTTGTCAACAGGGAAAGACTTGGTCTTTTCTCATTCATTCTACCTGGTTTTACTTGTTGCTTTTTTCTTTTTTTAATATGATTTTATTAAATTTCAAAACCATAAAAAATAAGCAAGAAAAAAGTAAAGTTTACCATCAAATCAACAAATTCCAAAATGTCCAGGAAGAAGAAAAAAAAGAAGAGATTTATGGTATTATGTGCTTGGCTTGGAAACTCTCTGAATTAAACAAATTGAATTCATAAAATCTTGTGTCAAGGCAGTGCTGTATATTGAAGTCCAAAGGGTTTCAGCATAACCTTCATTCACCCTTTTTTCTAACCAATTATAATAAAAGGCTTGAGATCAATTTTCCATCAATTTTCCTTTCTTTCTAGCATTTTCTCACAAGCACAAGGCCTACCTTTTTTCTTTTTTTTCTTTTGATCAACCAAATATTGATCCATAGCTTGTGACAGGAATTGACTGAGTGGCTGAGTGGTTACTTGAGCCTGACATCATGAGAGAGAGTGACTTACTCAAAGTTACTTAGCTGGTTTTCATGCCTAAGGGGTACTAGAACTCATAATCTCCTGGTTTCTAGCCTGGTGCCATAACTACTAGACCAAACTGGTTCTCTCAGTTTTACATACATAATATATGTATGTGGTGCATTGCATTAAGCACATTGGTATCACTGTTGTTGTTTTTTAAAATGTACAACCTCATATTTTTGGTGGGAGAGATGCATTTCCTGTTGCCTCTGGACATGGTTTATAACATGGTGACATCACAGAAGTGGTGTAAGAATAGTCTTGGAAGACAAGAGGAAGAGCCACTGCCTGGAAAGCAGACAGACAAGAGATTTCTCGGCCCAGAGAAGGATTAGGGATGGAGAAAAAGCATCCTTCATCACAAGTATAAACAAATTTAGTAATTTGTCACCCTCTTTAAAGTTAGAAATACCTCTTCATATCTTATCTATAAACAAATCTTTAGAAGTATTTTCTAATTTCATTCTGTTGTGTCTTGCCCGCTCTCACCGCAGCTGGGGTCTGCTTATCTGCTTCCGAACCCTGAAGAATGTCCTCCCGGCCCCAGCCCTGGCTCCATGCCCAGACAGGCTGAGGAGGGGGCATCTCCCGGCCCCAGCCCTGGCTCCATGCCCAGACAGGCTGAAGAAGAGCAAGTATCTCCAGCCCCCAGCTCTGGCTCCATGCCCAGGCAAACAGAGCAACTAGACCCCTCCCCCTCCTCCACAGCATGTGAGCCTGAGGAAGGTCAATTACCAACAGCTGCCGATTGGAGTGACCCTCACGTCAGAAGACTTGATAGGCGGAGGCAACAGAAGGAAGGGAGGGGCAGGCCTGGATAAGTGCTGAGTCATGGAGCCAACCCCATGGCCTATATAAAGGATCTGCTTTCTGGCATTCTCTGAGTCAGGCAAAGTCTAAACATATCTTGCTGAAGTCACTTTCTGGTCTCCTGCCTGCCCTGAGGACTTTGCTAGGACTTTGGCAGAGCTGCAGAGGCACACCTGATTCGGATTTCCCTGGCCCGGCCGTCAGCGGAGGAGTGGGACACGACACATTCTTCAAACACTTCCTTCATTATTTTCATTGTTATATAGTATTATTTTACAACATTTTAGAGGCTTGTAAATCTTTACCAAAATTTTTAGTCCTCTCTAGCATCCATAAAATTGCTTATCTTAGTTTTGTCTTGTAAAAACCAGATAGGATCGATTTCCCATGAGGAGCTGTTTGTACTTTGTAGGTAAAGGTAAAGGTTCCCCTCGCACATACGTGCTAGTCGTTGCCGACTCTAGGGGGCGGCGCTCATCTCCGTTTCAAAGCCGAAGAGCCAGCGCTGTCCGAAGACGTCGCCATGGTCATGTGGCCGGCATGACTCAACGCCAAAGGCGCACGGAACGCTGTTACCTTCCCACCACAGGTGGTCCATATTTTTTCTACTTGCATTTTTACGTGCTTTGGAAACTGCTAGGTTGGCAGAAGCTGGGACAAGTAACGGGAGCTCACCCCGTTACATGGCAGCACTAGGGATTCGAACCGCTGAGCTGCCGACCTTTCGATTGACAAGCTCAATGTCCTAGCCCCTGAGCCCTTGTACTTTGTAATTAATCCTAATATCCTGTTGTAATTTGTTACACTATTCCACAGTGGTAAAAAGTAAAATTTGTTACTACCGGTTCTGTGGGCGTGGCTTGGGGGGATAATGTGACTGGGTGGACATGGCCAACTTTTTTTTTTTTTACTTTTAAAAGCATTTTTTCTACGACCTCTTTGTCCAAAGAGGTGGTAGAAAAAATGCTTTTAAAAGGCTCTGATGATCCCAGCTGAGCTGCACGATCATCAGAGGCTTTTTTTTTACTTTTAAAAGCATTTTTTTGGAACAACCATCGCTACAGGCTCGGGCGATCCAGTCCGAACCGGGAGCATTTCACCCTTGCTATTCCAGTTTTATTTGGACCCTTTTGTTTGGTATGTTATACATAAATGAATGATAACTTTTATGGGATTTTAACATCCTATTCAAACAAAACAAAAGAACTCAATTTATCCAAATATAGATACACACAAAGATTAAATCTTTAGATTCCTAGAAGTTTTAGAACAATCTAGCATGACACTGTTTGGCTTTTCCCCCCCTCCCCCACCCCGTATATTCTCCATGTGAAGAATATCAGTAGAAGAGATATTTCTAAACAGTAATTTTTTTCCCATGAGGGAAAGGCAATTTAAAAGACTTTAAACACTTGTGCTGTTAAACATTTATTTCCTAATATAGAAAGTTATTCTTGGCTTCATTGTCTTATCTTTTTAATTTTTTGACTTCTTGAAGAAAAAGAAACCATATATTATTTTACAAGATATGGCAAGTTTATATGTACATAGTTTCCTAGGATAGATTTTGATACTTATGGTCTGGCAAGAGGTGGAAAAATCAGTATAGGCACAGAATTAAAGGGAAACAACAGATGATAGCTTCTTGAAAGAGGAAGTATGCGCAGTACATGTATATAGAAAGGAAATGACCCGTTAGAAAATTCTTCATCTCAAAGACCTTCTTGGCCATACAATGCAAGAAAATAGTTTTAGAGTTTCCGTTTAATTTCTGAGTCAGGCTCATTAAGGCCATCCCTATCATAGTCATTATGCTTTTTAAGAAATCAGTGGCAGTAGATCTTGTAAAATTGATCATGATTAAAAGCTTAAGATGTCTAGCAAAATAGCATATGACAATCAAATACTTAAAACTGCAGGTAAACAACTAATGTGTTTCCCCGAAAATAAGACCCTCTCATATTTTTTTGAACCCTGAAATAAACACTTGGCCTTATTGCCATGTGCTCAAAAGCCCGATTGGGCTTATTATCAGGGGATGTCTTATTTTGGGGGAAACGGTATTAGTTCTAATTTTCTTCCAGTGTCTGTCTACCACATGGGTTCTTTTCGCTGAAAGGATTCTGGTTGCTGCAAAAGCAATAAGACTTTGACTTAGCTTGGTACACTGAACAGATGGCTTTGTACATTCACTGCATTTAATGATGCCTTTCCTAAAGTTTTTCCAAAACTTTTTACAGCATTTCAGCAAGAATAACAGTTTTATTACCCAAAAATCATTCTGGATGATACTGTAAGTTTTTTCTCATCTAAAGAATAGATTGAGTGAAATAGTCATGTCGCATAACTATGATGACAAGCCATTTAAAAAAAGCTATTGCCCCTAGAAGTGGGTCAAAAGCAGTAATTTAATGTACAACTTGAAAACACCAATCAGAAGTAGGCAATGAAGCTGGAAATTTCAATTTGTTTTACAGTTTGATGCCCAGCTCACTGATAACAACTTGGCAGTGGTTCCCAGACATTCAGCTTATCATAGCTGGAGAAAAATCTTGGGCTCAAACTTGACTTCAAAGTCTCAGGCACAAGATACAGCATGTTTATTACATAAAAACAAATAAGTAAAACAAGGCAAACAAGTACAGTATATTCTACTACTAAGTGATTTTGCCTAGATGGCATTGAACATGAAGCCTAGATGGCTCATGAACAGAAAAGAAATCTCAGGTTCTTATCGGTACTCAATCTAAAACTGAATTTTATTAGTGGAAGCAATGGATCATAGTCTGTCCATAGGTGGAAGCGTTTCAAACCATAAAGCCTTTGGTGGAGGGGCATCCTGGAAACTCCCAGGGAGGTTTCCTGCACAGCTTTTGCCAAGGTAGGCATCAGCAGCAGGGCATCTCAGAAATCCCGGGGAGTTTTCCTGCGCGGATATATAATATACGAGAAGTCTTGGGCAAAGTTCTTCCAAAGTTCGGCCATGTCTTCTCCTCCTCCTTGGCCTCATAACCCAGAGCAAACATGCACAGTTGCACACACCTCACAGTGCACACATCTCATGGTGTGTGAGTGTTTGCTCACACATGTTAAGGCCAAGAAGAAGAAGAATTGGCCGAACTTTGAAATAACTTTGCCCAAGACTTCTCGTATATTCCGGGGCTAGCCTACACCTCTCCTAATGATAAGTTTGGTGGCAATCTAAGGAAACATCTTCCAGCTCTTCAAGATCGACTTTAAGAGTTCCGAGAAGCTGAGAGCAAAAGTTGCAGTGGCGAGGGCAACAAGGGCGTGTGACAGCCAGGGCTTCGCAGCCGCCTCTTTTCCTCAGAGGTGCGGTGTCTGCCTCCCTTCACACTCCTTGCAGAGGACCCACACACAGACCTGTCACCCCCGCTGCTGCTACTTTTGCTCTCAGCTTCTCGACACTGTTAAAGTTGATCTCCAGCACCTTTTTTCCTCAGAGGCATGGTGTCTGCTTCCCTTCACATGTGGTGCACATGTGCAGCAGCCCTGGGACATCCTACCACCTTCCCACAGCACCGTTGCTACTGCCGCCCCTCTCAGCCCCAGTGCAGTGGCTGTCTCCCCGAAGGGCCACCCACTCACTGGCCGGGTTGGGCCAGGCGCGGCATGTCTCTCATCATGGGCTGAATGTGTGACCCGACCTCGGAAGGCAAAGGCATGGGGGACTGCTGGGAAGACCATGTGGAAGGGAGGCAAGCATGGCAGGGCCGCATAGAAGGGAGTAGGCTGCTAGCTCCCTTCCCCATGGCCGGGTAGCCCCAAGATGCTTTCCTGCCTTCCACGTGGCCTTCCCGGCTGTCCCGTGGCCAGGCCTCCTTGCCTGCTTTCCTCCCCCACCACCGCTCCTTGTTCGGGCTGCTTACTTTCCCCGGCAGCTGGTCCAGAGTTCGGAAGGCAAGCTGACTGGAGTTTTCGGTGTCCCAAGCCAGCTGCTGCTGCTGGAAAGTGGCTGGCAAAGAAGCCTCCAAAAATGCTTCTTGGCCAGCCACTTTCTCCGCAGGCCACCCAAAAGTACCAGCGGAAAAAGCTGCTGCCATCCTCGCCATGTTCTTCGACATGTGTGATTGACAATACTTAACCTTGAGTCCAGGATTGCTCTTGATCCCACTGTGAAAATGTGGGATTGAAATTAAAATATAAATGTATGGAATGTTCATGCATTTGAGCTCTGCAACAGGCTTCTTGAATTATTTGATAAGGTCACATTTCTTCTAACCTGCTTTATACAGTTTTCTCATAACTAAAGCTAAAATTAATTTGACCTGTCAAATTAACCTGGGAACAATCAATATATATTTCTAAAGCCCAATTTTAATTATATTTTATCTATTTTGTCCCTTATGGACAAGAAGGCAGGATGGTGATGATGATTGATAATGATGATAGTGGAGGAGGGGGAGAAAGGAGGAGTTGATTTCACAGGGAATTAAAATTTGATAAGTCTTTTTTTGTAGCAAACAGTAAGTAACAATCTGACATGTTAGCCTGTAGTAACAGTTAGATAAAAAATAACAAATTGTGTGGGATTTGTTATTAATTGTCTCTTGGTGAAAAAAAATCTTTGTCATCCTGGAGTACCTACTTTTTGTGTGTGTGTGGAACTAGAGTTGTTCTATTCCATTTCAGATTGCAAAATATCATAAGAGTAGCTAATACTCCAAAGAGTATTTATTAATTGCTAAAAATATCATTCATTCATTGTATCAGAAAAAATATTTGAAAATATTTATAAATCATACAAATTGGAGATTTGTAGTTCCATCACAAATGAGTTTATTGCCTAGTGATAAAACCAAAGCTCTACACATATTATTTTGAAGTAAAATAATAATTAAACTGCAAATGCATACAAAACATTTGCTAAACCAATTTCGAATACAGCTCATCTGTCTGGAACCCAAACTGCATATCGGACATCAATACAATTGAGCGCGTCCAGAAATATTTCATAAGAAGAGTCCTCCACTCCTCTGCTCGCAAGAAAATACCTTATGCCACCAGACTTGAAATTCTGGGTTTAGAAAATTTAGAACTACGCCGCCTTCGGTATGACCTGAGCATAGCTCATAAAATCATCTGCTACAATGTCCTTCCTGTCAATGACTACTTCAGCTTCAACCACAACAATACACGAGCACACAATAGATTCAAACTTAAAGCTCCAATATCGATTGCAGAAAATATGACTTCAGTAATAGAGTTGTTAATGCCTGAAATGCACTACCAGACTCCGTGGTCTCATTCCAAAATCCCCAAAACTTTAACCTAAGACTGTCTACTGTTGACCTCACCCGATTCCTAACAGGTCTATAAGGGGCGTGCATAAGAGTACCAGCGTGGCTACCGTCCCTGTCCTAATGTTCCCTTTAGTTCCCTTTAGTTTTATTTATTTTATGTATTCAATTCATGCTTATACTTATATATATTATTTAATATGTATTTGACTAAATAAATAAATGGAGCCTGATACAAGTTGAGTCAAACCTGTAATATGAAGTGCTGAATATGTAATAGCTGAAAATCCAAGGTGGGAACCAGTGGTTTTTTTAAGCTGCAGAGGAATATGATTTTACATGGCAAAACCATTAAGTGAACCCCCAAAATCTGTTAATCTTGAAAAGTTGGAGAAAAATTAAAAGATCAAGCTGAGGCAAATCTGTATAAAACCTTTGAATTCTTTGCTTTGCAGCTGACAGTTAGTTGTATTAAACCATTGTTCTGGTTTGCATTAAAAATTTTAATTTGGTTATGTGTCTGAAAGTGTCTGAAATAGAATAGAATTGAATCGAATTGGATTGGATTGAATTGAATTGAATTTTTTATTGGCCAAGTGTGATTGGACACACAAGGAATTTGTCTTGGTGCATATGCTCTTAGTGTACATAAAAGAAAAGATATGTTCATCAAGAATCATAAGGTACAACACTTATTGATAGTCATAGGGTACAAATAAGCAATCAGGAAACAATATCAAAATCAATTGTAAGGATACAGGCAACAAAGTTACAGTCATACAGTCATATATAGAAGGAGATAGGTGATGGGAATGATGAGAAGATTAATAGTAGTGCAGATTTAGATTAGCAGAGTGATAGCAGAGTGATAGCATTTCGAAAAAAATTTTCTTGTGTCTAGTTGTTCTGGTGTGCAGTGCTCTATAGCATTGTTTTGAGGATAGGTATGGAAACAGTTTATGTCCAGGATGCGAGGGGTTTGTAAATATGAAGATGGTAAAGTACAGAGGAAATCACATTGATTGTTACTGGCTTCAAAATCGAAGGTGTAATCAGACAATGAAAGCTTTTACATGTGCATCACATTCATTACATGCATGTAAAAAATATTGCCTGCCATTTTGGATCCAGTAATCCATCACTGCAGATGTCATAGGTTGAGTATTTGGAAAACTGATTTGGTGATGAGTCTGGTATGATGTCTGAGAACGTTGGAAAGAAAAAGAAGAAATTGGTGAATGACAAAAAAAAGAAAGAAAGAAAGAAAGAAAAATGAAATAGGTGATTCAGAAGATAGTGATTTTAAGCATAGTTAAGTGAAAATGTTTATAGACTTATGGGTGAAACTCAAAAAATTAGAATATCTTGCAAAAGTTCATTTATTTCAGTAATGCAACTTAAAAAGGTGAAATTAATATATGAGATAGACTCATTACATGCAAAGCGAGATAGTTCATGCCTTGATTTGTCATAATTTTGATGATTATGGCTGACACCTCATGAAAACCCCAAATTCACAATCTCAGAAAATTAGATTATTGTGAAAAGTTTCAATATTCTAGGCTCAAAGTGTCCCACTCTAATCAGCTAATTAAGCTATAATACCTGCAAAGGGTTGCTGAGCCTTAAAATGGTCTCCCAGTCTGGTTCAGTAGGAATCACAATCATGGGAAAGACTGCTGACCTGACAGTTGTGCAGAAAATCATCATTGACACCATCCATAAGGAGAGAAAGCCTCAAAAGGTAATTGCAAAAGAAGTTGGATGTTCCCAAAGTGCTGTATCAAAGCACATAATAGAAAGTCATGTGGAAGGGAAAAGTGTGGAAGAAAAAGGTGCACAAGCAGAAGGGATGACCGCAGCCTGGAAAGGATTGTCAGGAAAAGGCCATTCAAAAGTGTTGGGGACTTCCACAAGGAGTGGACTGAGGCTGGAGTCAGTGCATCAAGAGCCACCACACACAGATGGATCCTGGACATGGGCTTCAAATGTCGTATTCCTCTTGTCAAGCCACTCCTGAACAACAAACAACGTCAGAAGCGTCTTACCTGGGCTAAAGGAAAAAAGAACTGGTCTGTTGCTCAGTGGTCCAAAGTCCTCTTTTCTGATGAGAGCAACTTTTGCATCTCATTTGGAAACCAAGGACCCAGAGTCTGGAGGAAGAATGGAGAGGCACACACTGCAAGATGTTTGAAGTCCAGTGTGAAGTTTCCACAGTCTGTGTTGATTTGGGGAGCCATGTCATCTGCTGGTGTTGGTCCACTGCACTTCATTAAGTCCAGGGTCAATGCAGCCTTCTACCTGGAGATTTTGGACCATTTCATGCTTCCTTCTGCAGACGAGCTTTATGGGGATACTGACTTCATTTTCCAGCAGGACTTGGCAGCTACCCACACTGCCAAAAGTACCAAAACTTGGTTCAATGCCCATGGGATTACTGTGCTTGATTGGCCAGCAAACTCGCCTGACCTGAACCCCATTGCCAAGAGAAAGATGAAAGACATGAGACTGAACAATGCAGAAGAGCTGAAGGCCGTTATTGAAGCATCCTGGTCTTCCATAACACCTCAGCAGTGCCACAGGCTGATAGCATCCATGTCATGACGCATTGAGGCAGTAATTGATGCAAAAGGGGCCCAAACCAAGTACTGAGTACATATGCATGCTTATACTTTTCCGAGGTCCGATATTGTTCTATGTACAATCCTTGTTTTATTGATTTCATGTAATATTTTAATTTTCTGAGATTGTGAATTTGGGGTTTTCATGAGCTGTCAGCCATAATCATCAAAATTATGACAAATCAAGGCGTGAACTATCTCGCTTTGCATGTAATGAGTCTATCTCATATATTAGTTTCACCTTTTACGTTGCATTACTGAAATAAATGAACTTTTGCACAATATTCTAATTTTTTGAGTTTAACCTGTATTAAAACATTTTGATGAAAATGATTTTTTGAAAGAGTAAAAAATAGAACATTTTAGTATATTTAATTAATGTATTATTCTGTTTAATGTATCAATCTTTTAAATGCAAAGCACACATTTGGAATTAAAGAAATCCTGCACTTTATAATAAAACAGATTCAATTCTGAGTATAACTACTCACAAATTTCCCAACAGCAAAATGATGAAATACAAATCTGTGTTTTTGGACATAAAGTTTTGTGCTCAAATGCCATTTTATATAAAGTTTGGTGCAATTTCTTGGCACCATTATATTTTAAAATCAGTAGCTGGTTGCTTGGCTGACAACATCATTTTGAGGTCTATGTATGTATTATTTTAATTTGTTAGGGGACTGGGAATTTTCTGGAACACAATATTTGATGAAATAGAACCTCTTTTTGGTAATACCTTGAAATAACTCCATGTCATTAATAGGTATTTACAGGAACTGTTTTTTATAAAAATCTGGGATATTCATTCATATCTGTATAAGTAAGGATAAATAAAGAATATTTAAATATTCTTGATGCAAAACCATTTTTTCTCTCTAGTAGAAGTCCAGTTCTTAGCTGAAGTAAGGTAGCAAATTTCCCATTGCTTCTTTTGAGTTAGTTATTCCCTTAGGAACTTGAGCAGAAGTTTTCTTTGGAAAGCCAACAGTGCTAATTACAGCTCTTTAAGGAACTGCATATCTGAATTATTATAGTGATTAAATGATGTCTGTCTATTTGTGTGAGAGAGAACTTACAAGATTCCTTGGTCGGAATATGTGACAATTAGAAAAATATAAATGAAATTCAAAACTAATGTAGATATTTTTTTAGATGAAGTTCAGTGAACAGTGTCAAAAAATGTGACAGGGTTGCAACCTTAAACCTTTCAATCGGCCAAACCAAGTTGACTTCAAAGGAAGTGAATTTAGGATTGATGGAGATGCTTTGCTTTTTAATATGAATACTAGCATCTTTCAAAGCTTTTTGGGTACAGTTTGTATTTTGGAAATATTCCCAAAATGATTTCCTAGACAGTCTTTTCCTTTTTTTCTCTTTCTGCACATTGCAATACCTTAACTTTTCTAATATCTTGCAAATAAATAAGATTTCTTTTTGCAGACCTCTTGCCTCTTTTTAAAAAAGCCATGCTTTTAATAATGGATGCTGCTCATGTTTGAAAGTTTGTTCCCCTGACTGTATGTTGTCTGCTAAACTAGAATGTTCCACATTGCTCCTTGTATTGTTGCTAGGCAGACAAGCTTTTGCCTGACGCATATTTCAATTCCTAACACTTTCGACTTCCCTCAGTCAGCGCTGCTTTTTTCAAAATGTGACTCTGCTGGTTTTGTCCTTTTCAAGTCACACCAGTTGGTCTGTTCTTATTCTATCGCATTTTAAAACATTTCATTTGCTGAACAGTAAACATATGTTAAACATTCACAGTTCCTGTACAATGATCTGGCTCGCATAACATGGTAAGACAATGTCTTGAACCACAGACCCTATTTTATATTACAGAAAAATAGCATGTTATGTGAATCTTGCCAATTAATCACACATTTTTGTGATTTTTAATAGCCACAGCCTAAAAAAAAATTGCATTGGGGAGGCAGGAGTGGAAGGGCAAAGAAGGTCTCACTATAGCTCCAGCCATTTTAATCTACTCGTGCAGCTTGAACAAATTAATGGAAGATAATGCATGATGTCTGTGGAGTTACCACACATCTGGGATTTCCTGGACAAATCTTTGTTTTAGACATTGAACTCCCTAGAAAACTAAAAATAGCAAAATATCTGGCATCCCTTCTTTTTAAAGGGCTTGGAGAGCTTTAGAAAGTGCAGGTTCACTTAGTTGTGAGGGAAAAAAAATACTTTAGTGATATTCTGATTTTGCTTTCTCTGATCTGGAAGGTCATTACTTCGATGCAACAATATGTTGAGAACAGGAGTGGCTGCTATTGATTGATGCACCTCATGGCCCCCAGGGTTCGTATGGCAAGAGTCAAGCCTGGGCTATGTTGCATTATTTCTCAACTATTCCCTTCAGATACATTGCCTTGAGTTTTGAGTGTGAAAGTTGTTCGTTTGACTAATACTGTAGTATGCCAGATTTGTAGAAAAGAAATCAGATTTTGCCTTTGCTGAAGAGGGGCAGAGTAGCCTTCTGTCTAGGTTCGATCTCTACCGTGTTCAGGTATTACCTCCCAGGAACAAGAGGAATCAAGAGCAGCCATGTCTTGGTTGGGTATGCTGGAAATACAAGTGAAGGGACTCTCTTTATACTTAGAGTACAACTGTCTGCCTGAGGGGGGGAGACACCTTTGCATATATGCATGTATGCTTGTGCTTCAATGGGAACCAGAACTTTGTATTACCTTCCAACTCTGGTGGAAGCTGCTGTAGACAGATTACCTACCCCCTTATCCTCTCTCTCTCTTTCTCTCTCTCTTTTTTTTTTGCAAGAGATGGGAGAGTCCAAATATGATAACTCTGTCTGTTATACATTACTTCCAGATTTAGAACCACATCCTTGAATATTAGCTGATGAAATACAACTGTAGGGATGTTCATATGAACCATCAATAGCTGTCAGATAGTTTACTCCAAAGTGCTGATTTGTGTCTTCCAGCTAAACTCTTTCTAATTTGGCTTCCTGAAAATATTGGATCTGCCCCATTATCAACTGAGACCTCTGGCTCCTCTGAATCAATGTTAAATGCTAAATAATTATGAAAATTCTAGACCAATTTATTTAGAAGGCATCTGGTTACTTAATCCTGATGGATGCACTGGTTCTCAAACTTCACCCCACAACTAATGGACTGTAGTTCCTATTCTTCCTAAACATCACTTCCAGTTTCAGAGATGAGTGAAATTGAATCTTCTAATATTGTTTCGCAACAAAATAAACTATTGGTGTGCTGTGAGATTGCAACTCTTCAGGCGCTCAGACTAGTTTTTCCAGCCCTATCTGGAGTTGCGTTTTCATGCAGTTGTATGCAGATTTGAAGCATTTAACATAGTAATTAGGTAGGATTTATTGCCATTTTTTAAACATAAAATAACTATGGAAAAAAAATAGAATTAAAATCCTATTCCACAGTTTTAGTTTGTGTAACTCCAGTGAATCCTGTTGAAACGATGCCTTCTTTGATTTCACATTTTTCTTTTCTGTGAATGCATTTTTTTCCATTAAAAAAAAATGCAACCTTCCCCCTCCCTACTTCCCAACATAAAACGAGAGATGCTAAGTGTTGCGTGTTTCTGGTTTAATAAGATTGGCTTGAATAATAAAGATATCAGCCTGTATTATTAGAGTATGCTGCATTAATCAGACTTGCTGGAATGATCACATGGTATTCTATCGCCTTTCCCAGCGAGCTGCTGCTTGTCAGCAGCTGGTTGAGCTGCAGGCTGCAGGCCAATATCTGCAGCCCCTTTTCTTCCAGGATCTTTACAGCGTGCTGCTCTTGATGATGCCTGTGGCTTGGCCAACTAAATGTTTCTCCTGAGATTTACCAAGGTTATCTTGCAGACTTCAAGGCCTCTGTCCTATTTCCTAGGCCATGTATGCATTTGAAGAATTCAGGTAGGCTGTGTTTCATACATCAGCATGCTTGGCTTTTTTTGTTCCTGGAATATTTCTGTTGGGTAATTTAAACCGTAAAACTGCTTTTACGGTTGCAAAAGGCTTCCAAAATGCAAGAGGGATTTTTGCCTTCATCTAAAAATTGCAGCTCTTCCGTACTGTTTGGGAGGTGGGTGTGTCAAAGATGAGATGCAGGTAAACAATAGCTAACTGCATGATGAAGTACATAGATGAGTAATAGCTTCTTAAGCCTTACTGGAATCACTGCTGCTGCCTGAAGCTGCAAGTGTAATCTAGAGTTATAAAAAGATGGTGTTCTGTCAGGAAAAATAAAAAGCATCTTCCCTATCTTTGGTATATGAGAAATGCTTCTCCTCTGTAAAGAATGCAAATTATGAGAGTTAAGGAGCAAAATATGCTTGGATCACATATAGGAATAAACTGGGAAGCTTCTGCACCACATACATGTCTGCTTCTTGTGGTCTCATTGCTGCAGGATTTCATTGATATCACTTAGTAAAAAATAAAATGCTTTAGACACCACTGCAGGGATTTTGTGTGAAAATATAAAATACTGTATATTTAATGGATAATGGCTAAGTAGAAAAAATATGTGTTTTCTTTTTGTGATGGCACCTTTGGATAACTATTCAGTCTTTAAAATGTCTATTTAATTATCAAATCTCAATGCTATTCTTAACCTACAACTAAATAATGTAGGGATGTATTACACTTTATAATATTTAGTTTTTTTAACTTACTGTTTAAGATATATCTATTAATTTCTTGTTGAAACTTACTGGTAACAATAATGAACATTTCCAAGTTGCTTATATTTTATTTTATTTTGTCATAATGTCATTTTATTACGGCATTATGTAAAAAGCTAACTTGGTGTCTTTTTGCATAAGAGAAGCAGATTGTTTAACTGAACACCAATCTAAGAGGGAATTATGCCCTTTACTTATAAGGATAGTATGATTAACATAATTTGATGTCAGGTATAATATTGGTGATATCTTTGCTCTTGTCTCACATTCTTAGCAGATAATTGATCATAGCTAATTCTTAATTCCTGAAAGTATGTCATCAGTGTTTGTGGAGTTTAGGATAAAAAACAAGAAACATGTGCTATTTAATAAAAACAGGAAAATTACCATCTTGATAACAGAAGGATTTTACTAGAAATCGGTGCAGTGCTGTATTGTAACTGCATTGTTATGAGAGTGCTAGCAAACCTTGAAGAGGGCCAATTACTGTCACCAAGTTACACTGCAAATAGAGAAGAGGCACCAACCCTAGTGTATTTTTGTGTTGTCATCATGCACAGATGAAGACCCAGTGATACAAAACTGGTTTTCATCACGATACTCAGATCAGTCTGCTAGATAAAATAAACTATCTATAGAAGGCAAAACCACATTATTATCTGCTGATAGCCTCAAACAAGATTAGCATTTACCTAGTTGTCTTGGAGCAAGTAGCGTGCCATTTTTTTTTAATTACAAAGGTTTATTTTGGGGAAACAGTACCTAATTTCTTCAGTAACTACTAGTAGTGTCACCCAGCATCATCCATATCACCCGCTCATCGTTGAGGTGTCCTCATTATTCTGAATTGGTAATAAAATGGAGTTGGTATCTTTAAAAGGTACTGCAAGCAACTAGCATTGATGTCATTATAGTCACCAGTTTAGTATTTTTTCACTCATTTGATGTCATGATTATATTTTTTTTACACTTCTGTAAGAATGTGAAAGTTTTTAAATTACGAAGAATTCTTTATCAGCCAGAATGAAGAATTCCTTCTAACTTATACAATTACCAATTCAAATTGAACATAATTAAGAATGAAATTGTTATTTACTACTACATGAACAGCATTTTAAAGAGGACTGATGTTATTGAAAACAAATTTTACCAAATATTCATGAAGATGTAATTGAAATGAATGTATATCATTCCTTTACCCTTTATTCTTTTATTTTTCCATTCTCCTTCTCATTGCAAGTTTTAGAGATCTATCTTCTGTTCTTGCATAGGACAGCTTTTTTCGATTTGTTACATTTCAAATGTGTGAATTATATTTTCCATAACACTCCACCTCCGAGAGATGAAAAAAATGTGATTTGATTTATGATTTATATGCTATTTTAACTTTTGATTGGGAGCTTCCCAGAGCGAATTAGTAGATAGTCAGCTCTATAAATGTTTTTTTTATATTAAATTATATTAAAATTAGAAAATTAGAAAAAAAATGGAATTCAGATGAGAATTATATCAAATAAAATGAAAAGCTTAATTATGGTATACTCTGTAATGTTTTTAAGTGGGTGGGACCCTTTGACAGATAAATCTATGGATATCAAGAACACTACCATCCTCTTTGGTTAGCCTTATACAGTCGTCCTCTAGTTGAACTGATAGAATTAAGCATTCAGGGAAAGAAGAGTTGGAATTTAAGCTAAGAAACATCCATCCTTCTTCTTTTGACTAGTTCTCATTTTTATTGATTGGTCTTCAGTTGTGTTGCCTTTAACTGGAAAACTAATTGCTGGGATAGAAAGTAGCTCTTAAGGTTTAAGGTTGAAGTCACATAAAACCAAAATATATTGTATAAGTGGAGGTGTTTATGATTTCTGAAGATTTAGTGTATAAACTGTGCCTGTGTGTTTGCGCCTGTCTTCTAGATGCCAAATCTGTTCATTTGAAATGAGCCCACCTATATTCAGGGATGACTATAAGGTCATTTTTAAAAAAGATTATAACAGTTGCAGGTGTGGCGGATAGAAATGAAAGTATTGGATTAAAATCAGTAAACTGGGAATACTTTTATAAATTGAAAAAGGAATCAGTGACATTATACTGTATATGTAAGGTATTACTGAACTGCTTAACAGGTTGATTATAGTGTGAGCTAAATGTTGCAGAGTTTCCTGACTCTTTGGATATTCACAACGTAAAGATTATCCAAAGCATTTGGCTAGCTTCCAAATGAGGTCATTATATCTATCTACTCTGCAGCTTGATGTACACGCTTCAATTTTCCATCTTAATAAGCTAATGGATTTCATTCTGATCTCTGATTTTGTTGTGGGAATCTAGCATTTGATGGTGTGAAGTCTATGAAATAAGCAACATTGAAAGCAGATTGTTTAATGAATCCAATAATTAATACACCATATTTATTTTGAAACAGTTAACATCAGTTCATACCTATGGTTATTGTGCAGATATTAAATTATAGTGTCCTCTAATGAATTCTTTCTGCTTCTCCTTTTACATGGCATTGATTCCACCACATTGAAGTTGTTGATTTTGATCATTCAGTGGCGTTTTCTATATAAAATGCAAATGAAATTGAAAATTAATGTACTTGAGATAACAATCACGTAAGTCCAAATAGAGGTCATATCCTTCTAGTTAAATGTCTTCTAGTCTTGCAAAATAGGTTTAGGATTAGATTTGGGAACTGAATGCCTGAGGTTGAGGGCTAGGAAGCTCTGGCCTTGGTTTCCCCTTTCCCTTGGGCCCCCTGTGAGTAATCTCCCACTCCACTCATGAACTCCTCCTTTTGCTTTGGCAATCAGGGAGCTAGAGAAGCCATGGCTTGTCAGGGAAACACTGATAAAAAAGGTGCACCAATTTTGGAGTGCATTTTCCCACAAATGCTCTGTCTCTTGGTAACCTTTCCACTGTAAAAAATGTTGAATCCTGTTTCCTCTTTTCTTTGAAACCAAGATAGTTTCTACCTCATAGTCTTCTTTCCCATCCACAATCAGGAGTAGGAGTGGGGGATCCTGGGTTCACAGAGCACATGGAAGAGCTTCTCTGACTAGCCAGGAGTGGACTTTTATCAAAAGTGGTAGTTGCAAGTGAAAAGCTATTGGTTTACCTGTTGCACAATGGTAAATGGTCTCACAAAATTAGAATTCAACTTCTTTGATGGTCTTGTTGAAGTAGTAGAAAGCCATATTATGAACATACTACTACAAGTTACTTCCTTGTACACCTTTTTTGTCCCGAGCAATTGTTCTTTTAATACGTCATGAGCTGCTTGTTGTTCCCTGAGAAACTGTGCTGTGCTAGGAACAGATCCTTACTGAGTGGTTGTTGATAAAACTCTTGAGTGGATTCCATACATTGTTTGGAATGGTGACATGCCAATTGATGAGTGTGCACAGAATTGTTGTATGCAAATATTGCTGAAGGGAGAAGTGCAGCCAGTTATCTTGGCTGTAAGTGCTGTAACATCTTACATACTATTGTATTACTTGGCTAATTTTCTCTGCCGCTCCATTAGTAGGAAGTTGGTGGGCTGAAGTGAATCTATAGTTTTAAAAGCTGGAAAAGAGTTCTCCAAAACCCAAAAGTGAAATGACTTTCTCTTTTTGGTATTATGTGAATGTCTGTTCCTCTATATCTAAATAGGTAAAGGTAAACGTTTTCCCTGTCCAGTCATGTCCAACTCTAGGGGACAGTGCTCATCTCTGTTTTTTTAGCCAGTGTTGTCTGAAGACATTTCTGTGGCTAGTATGACTGTACACTGAGGCACATGAAACACTGTGACCTTCTCACCAAAGTGAGAGCTATTTATCTACTCACATTTGCATGCTTTCTAACTGCTAGGTGAGCAGGAGCTAAGGCAGGTATCAGGAGCTCACCCCATTTCATGGTGCTCAGGTTTTGAATCCAAACTGTCAGCTTTGCAGCTGACAAGCTTAGTGTCTTTAACTGCTGAGCCATCACACTCCTCTATCTAAATATGTTGTCTAAAAAGAGCTGTGCCATAGTCTGTGAGTTGGGAGTCCCCCTACATGGTATAAATGGGACATCTTGGTGAAATGATCTACTATTACCAAAATAGACATATAACCTTGTACTGGTATAAATCTATGATTAAATCCATTGACACTGTATCCCAAGCTAGGTAGGTGTGTTTAAAGGCTGTTGCCCAGAACTGGCTTTGAATGCCAACAGACATGGGAAAATGCAACATACCCTTTTATAGCCACAGAGATTTTTGGCCATCAGTAATCTTCAAGAGTCCTGTGGAAGGTTTTAAAAACTCTTTCATGCACAGCTGTTTCATTGTCATGACAATGCTGCAACACCTCCTCCTGTAAAGGAAGGGGAACAGAAATCCATCCATTAGGCCAGAGTTGCCTCCATCCATTGAAAACCGAGATATAGTACCTTGTTGAGCCCCCAGAGGTCATCTATCTGAGGCCTTGTATACAGGTCCTGCAGCTATTTCCCTCTTGATTCATGCAATTAGAACTTCAGCTTGTCGTCCTTCCCTCATCCTCTCCATTTTGTAATCATTGCAGGGTTGTGAGGTTGTAAAAGAGTAGCATGGGAAGAAAGCTTCTGAACTATAATGTATTCTGGTTTATGTGAGAGTGCGTTTGGTAGCATATTTCAGGAACCAGGTACATAAATTATATGGAAATCAAAATGAGATTAAAATTGACTCCATCTGCTTTGCCTGGGGGTATGAGACTGAATTTTGCAACAGTTCCAAGTTCTTGTGGACTGTGCAACCTTGTATAGGAAATTGTGCCCTTTCTAGGCACTGCCTCTTTTCCTGAAAAGCTGCCTTGATTGCCAGCAGTTTCTTGTTACATATATCCTAGTTTCTGTCTGTGTTTGAGAGCATGTGAGAAAAGAAGATGTATGCTAGTAACACTCCTCCCCCTACTTTCATAGCCTGGAGTAGTATAGCTCTGACAGTGGCATCCAAAGCACTGGATTGGGGGGGCATCTGGGTAGCAAAGGAGGGATTGAAAGGCAGAGTTGTATTAATTTTTGGAATGGGAATTGTTCGTGTGTCATCCAAGCAAAATTATTTCACAATTCTGTAAGAATTGTGAAAGAGGTTTAACTTTGTCTGCAAAATTAGAAATGAACTTCCCATAAAACTGTAGAAGAGCAGGCAGTGCTGCTGGGCGGAGTTAAAGTTGTCATCAGTTTAGAGTCCTTGTATCTCCACAAGAGATGCCCTTTCTTGAATTCAATTAACTATCTACCACCAATTTAGTGTTGACTAAATTCTTGTGTATAGGCTTGAATAAATTGTGTGTGTTGCAACCTTACAAATTGTCCTGATGTCTGACAAAAAATTAGCAAAGCTCAGGAATTGCTGCATTTTTTTCCCCCCACAGGGAATGTGTCCAGATAAAACTGCTATACCATAGCTATACCATAGCTGGATCAATCTGCATTTCTACTGTAGAAGTCCTATAACATGCATACTAGTCTAACTGCTGCAAATCAAGTACACACTTCTCCAACTTGGCAAAAAGCTTATTGTCCCTCAGCCCCTGCAAAACATATCTGGAATGCCTAATATGAGAGGTTACATCCTCAGAATATATTAAAATGTCATAGAATAGAATATAATATTTTTTTTATTGGCCAAGTGTGATTGAACACACAAGGAATTTGTCTTGATGCATATGCTGTCAGTGTACATAAAAGAAAAGATATGTTCATCAAGAATCATAAGATACAACACTTAATGATAGTCATAGGGTACAAATAAGCGATCAGGAAACAATATCGATATAAATCATAAGGATACAAGCAACAAAGTTACAGTCATACAGTCATAAGTGGAAGGAGATGGGTGATGGGAACGATGAGAAGATTAATATTAGTGCAGACTTAGTAAATAGTTTGACAGTATTGAGGGAATTATTTGTTTAGCATTTTGAAAGCATGTTCTATGTGAATAGATAAATAGGTACCACTTCAGTGGGTAGATGAGTTGGTGCTCCATGCTGGCAGGCAGATTCTTGCTGACTCTGAAGCTTCCCAGTTGTGATGCCCATTTGTGAGGTGGCTCAGGGGAGCAACTCATCTTTTTTTCTGGTGCAATGTCAGCTCACGTTCCTTTGTTCCTTCACCTTCCCAAGGTGCATGAGCAAGAGCTGGTAAATTGGCAGCCAAATTACTACTCTGCAATAACTTTGTGGTCTCCTGGCTAAGTAACAGTACCATACAACAACAACAACAACAACAACAATAATAATGCGTCAATGATATTTGTGATACATTTTAAATGTTCAGTTGACTGAGTTTCATATTTAATAAATAAGAGATATAATAATAATAATAATAATAATAATAATAATAATAATAATAATAATAATAATAATAATAATAATATAACAACAATAAATTATGAATTTATGAATTATGAAATTATGAAAAACTTTATAAATCTATTTTTGCTTATCCCTAGAAGTTGTGCTTCTTCCTACCACTGTTAAAACATATGTACACCTATTTGAAAAAGTGACGGGAAAAATAGGCTATCCTCTGCTTTCCTATCATTTGGGAAACCAATCACTCTGTTTGCATACAACTAATATCATTTCAAATCATGTAACATTCAGAGAAAGTGTAACAGCAATTTAATTAACAATATGAGAAATTGTGAAAGCTCTTTGCCATCCAGCTGACCCTATGGAAACTATGATTGATTGTTGAAAGGAGAGTATATAAAATGTTATATGAATACAGGGACAATTAACAGCTTTCAGAAATAAGTATTTGCCAATATGATGAATTTTATAGAATCATAGGGCTGGAAGGAACCTTGGAGATGTTCTAGTCCAGGGGTCACCAACCTTTTGGACCTCAGGGACCACTAAATTCATATTTAAATCCTGTGGACCACTAATATGAATTTTTAACAAGAAAATAGTATTTAGTGCAATATAAAAATATTTAGTGCAATATAAAAAATGCAAATAAATTTTCTGTGGATCACCAACATTTTCTCATGGACCACCAGTGACCGCTGGTGGTCTTTGAGAAAATTTTGGTGGTCCACAGAAAAATTATTTGCATTTTTTATATTGCACTAAATACTATTTTTCTTGTTAAAAATCATATTAGTAGTCCACAGGATTTAAAATTATGAATTTAGTGGTCCCTGAGGTCCAAAAGGTTGGTGACCCCTGTTCTAGTCCACCCCCCTGCCCATGGCAGGAGATTTTAATATCATTACAGACAAAATCCAAGCCTTTCTTGAAAATTTCCAGCAATGGTACTAGAACATTCTAAATGTTCTAGACCAGTGGTTTTCAACCTTTTTCCTTTCGTGGTACACATCTCATAGGCAGGACTTCAGGTTTCAAAAAACAGAGGTCCTGTGACAATACAGGTTGCTGGGACTCTGGAGGAGAAATGGAAGTGTAGCCTGGTCATGAAGACAGTGTTCTGCTTTCACAGCACTTTCTGTTATTTACTTGTGGCTCACTAATGCAGCATAACTGCAGCTCTTTTAGCATGGTAGCTGAAATCCTTTGTTCTGGAGCAGGGGTGTCAAACTCAATTTCACTGAGGGCAGCATCAGGGTTATGTTTTTGACCGTGGGGGGCTGGGGTGAGCGTGGCCGGGGTAGCCAGCTTGACATCACTAATGTCAGGAGTGCCTGTGGTGGCCCAAGCGCCCTGCCAGCGAAAACGGGCTCCCGAGCTCCGTTTTCAGCTGTGACTGCCTCCTGCAACCCTCTGCCAGTGAAAACGGAGCTTAAGAGGGCCACATGGGACTCTCCCAAGCTCCATTTTCACTGGTAGAAGCACTGCGGGCTGGTCCTTTGCTGTTTCCAGGGCAGTCCCGTGGGCCAGATCTAAGCATTCCATGGGCCAGATCCAGCCCCGGGCCTTGAGTTTGACACCCCTGTTCTAGAGTATCCAACTAGGATCAGACCATAAAACCATCATTTGCTGCTAAATCTATTCCTTGGAAATATATTTATGCTTGCAGTTTTTTAGGGCATGCAAAAATTATTATTATAGTTGCTGTCAGCATCTTTGTTTTCTTCTCGCTAGAATCTAAATTAAGAAAGGATTTGCATTTGCAAATAAACACTAAATCATAGGACTAAATAAATTTTTCTTGAAATAGAGCAGGTGGCAAGCCTAGCAAGTGAACTGTTGTATTAAAATGTTGTCAGGTATTCTAATATAAATGAATGTTAAGGCTCTAAATATGTTTGAATATGACATTAAACTTCCCTGCCAGTATAGATCTATTCATGCTTCCACTCTAAGACTGATATAGGAAGACATGGAACAATATAATATATAACAGAACAAATAATCAGTGTTGAATCCTTCTGTTAAATTTATCAGTAACAGTCTAAAAGCACTGTCTTTATTAAGGTATGTTGGTTTTATTCAGGGTTATTGACATCCTAACTGGAATGCAGGTAGTCCTTGACTTATGACTGGTCCGTTATGACAAGCTTGGCCATCATAAAATGTTGCACACACATTCCTAACACCCATAGTCACATGGTCAGATTTCAGGAGGTTGGCAACCAGCTTGCATTTACAACCAGTTGCCAAGCAACCTGCGATCATGTGGCCACCATTTGCAATATTTTCTGCTGGCTTTCCCAATGGAAAGTAAACAAATGATTTCCCAATGCAAGGGGAAGGAAGGGAACTAAAATCCTTCACAGGGCTACTGGAATAGAGCTGAAATCCTGAAATTTCAGTTCTGTTCTTGCAGCTCCGTGAAAGATATTCTGTCCCTGCATGGAAGGGAGGGGAAATCCTTTGGCAGACTGCAGGAATAGAGCTTTAATTTTCGGGATTTCAGCTCTGTTTCTGCAGCCTCTTGAACAATTTCCCCTCTGTGCAAGGAGGAGAACTGAAATCCTTTGGAAGGGACATTTGAAAGTGAAAGGTTGCCTCCCAGGTGGGTTACAGCTTCACACAGAGCTGAACTCCTTCAGCAGGCAGCCCTTTTGTTCTTAATAGCTGCCTGACAGGAGGATTTCAGCTTTGCACAGAGGTGACATTCTTCAGCAGGCAGCTTTAGGCCATCCATTTAACAACTCTGGATATCACTTAACTGCAACCAGTGATACCAGGATTGCTGTAAGAGCTGTGGTGGCACAGTGGTTAGAGTGCAGTACTGCGGCTACTTTTGCTGACTGCCAGCTGACTGCAATTTGGCAGATCGAATCTCACCAGGCTCAAGGTTGACTCAGCCTTCCATCCTTCTGAGGTGAGTAAAATGAGGACCCAGACTGTTGGGGGCAATATGCTGACTCTGTAAACCGCTTAGAGAGGGCTGTAAAAGCACTGTGAAGCTGTATATAAGTCTAAGTGCTATTGCTATTGTAGACTTGGAGCAAAGCAAACACGTGGATGTCTCACTTAATAACCACCTCACTCAGTGATCAAGATTTCAGTCCCAGTTGTCAAAAGTTGAGGACTATCTGTATCAAAATGTCTAATTTCTAGACCAAATATCTATTATTTGAGGCTGCAGTTCTATATATAAGTATATATCATGTGTAAAAGTTTGCATTTGAAGAGTTTTCTTACAAAATGCTTCATGTATCAAGAATGGATTATATGGTTCCTTTTCTGTTTAGCATATATATGTAAACCTTACATTCTGCAAAAAAGATAAAATCATAAAAGTTGCAAAGTCTGCAAGATTTTTTTATTCTCAACTACATTCTTGATTCCCTTTAACCCATTGTTCCATAACAAGTCACAAGTTACAAGTAAAGAAAAAAAAGCAAATTGAAATTCCATCCATTACCACACACTTAACTTGGCATAAAAGTGTGACAGCTGCTTTTATTTATTTATTTATTTATTTATTTATTGTTTGAATTTATATACCGCCCTATCTCCCAAAGGACTCAGGGCGGTTCACAGGCATATAAAAACATCAATATACAAATTAAAACAATCATTAAAAAACTTATTCTACTGCCCAATTAATTAAAAGTAAAAAATATAGATATTAAAATCAATTTAAAAACCCCTCTAAATTTAAAATCTAAAAAACTAAGCCAGTCCTGCACAGATGAATAAATGTGTCTTGAGCTCGCGACGGAAGGTTCGAAGGTCCGGAAGTTGACGGAGTCCTGGGGGGAGTTCGTTCCAGAGGGCGGGAGCCCCCACAGAGAAGGCCCTTCCTGGGCGCCGCCAGACGACACTGCCTAGCTGACGGCACCCTGAGGAGTCCCTCTCTGTGAGAGCGCACGGTCGGTGAGAGGTATCTGGTCGCAGTAGGCGGTCCCAGATAACCCGGCCCTATGCCATGGAGCGCTTTAAAGGTGGTCACCAAAACCTTGAAGCGCACCCCGAAAGCCACAGGTAGCCAGTGCAGACCGCGCAGGATAGGTGTTATACGGGAGCCACGGGGGGCTCCATCTATCACCCGCGCACCCGCATTCTGACTAACTGTAGCCTCCGGATGCCCTTCAAGGGGAGCCCCATGTAGAGAGCGTTACAGTAATCCAGGCGAGACGTCACGAGGCGTGAGTGACCGTGCATAGGGCCTCCCGGTCCAGAAAGGCGCAACTGGCGCACCAGGCGAACCTGGTAGAACGCTCTCCTGGAGACGGCTGTCAAATGATCTTCTAGAGACAGCCGCTCATCCAGGAGGACGCTGTTGCGCACCCTCTCCATCGGGGCCAATGACTCGCCACCGATGGTCAGCTGCGGATTTAGCTGACTGTACCGGGACGCCGCATCCACAGCCACTCTGTCTTGGAGGGATTGAGCTTGAGCCTGTTTCTCCCCATCCAGACCCGACGGCCTCCAGACACCGGGACAGCACTGATGGCTTCGCTGGGGTGGTCCGTGTGAAAAGTACAGCTGGGTGTCATCCGCGACAGCTGGTACCTCACACCAACCCACTGATGATCTCACCCAGCGGTTTCATATAGATGTTGAACAGAAGGCGAGAGGATCGATCCCCGCGGCACCCCACAAGTGAGGCGCCCGGGCCGACCTCTGCCCCTGTCAACACGACTGCATCGTCAGAGAGATAGGAGGAGAACCACCGATAAACGGTGCCTCCCACTCCCAATCCTCTAACCGCGCAGCAGGATACCATGGTCGATGGTATCGAAAGCCGCTGAGAGGTCTAATAGGACCAGGGCAGAGGAACAACCCCATCCCTGGCCCTCCAGAGATCATCCACCAACGCGACCAAAGCCGTCTCCGTGCTGTAACCGGGTCGGAAACCGGACTGGAACGGGTCTAGATAGACAGTTTCATCCAGGTGCAAGGGAAACTGATATGCCACCATATTTCTACAACCTTCGCCGTGAAGCGAAGGTTGAGACCGGACGATAATTACCTAAAACAGCCGGGTCCAGGGAAGGCTTCTTGAGGAGGGCCTCACCACCGCCTCTTTCAAGGCGGCCGGAAAGACACCTCCACCAAAGAAGCGCCAGAATCGCCTGAGCCAGCTCGTGTCACCTCCTGCGTGGCCAGCACCAACCAGGAGGCACGGGTCCAGTAAACACGTGGTGGCATTCAGCCTCCCAACAACCTGTCCATGTCCTCGGAGCGACAGGGTCAAACTCATCCCATAAAATGTCACCAAGACCACCTCAGCCGCCTCACCAGATCACCGCAATCTTGGTCCAAACCATCCCGGTTGAACGATTTTATCGTATAGATAACCGTTAAACTCTCAGCACGCCCCTGCATCGGGTCATCCCGCCTCCTGGTGTAGGAGGGAGCGGGTCACCAAACAGGGCGGCTGGGCGGTTATCTGCCGATGCAATGAGGGAGGAGGCGAGCTACGCCGCCTCCTCATTGCCACCAGGTAAGCCCTAGTATAGGACTTCACTAGTGTCCGATCAGCTTCAGAACGGCTAGACCTCCAGGAACTCTCTAGGCGCCTTCTCCGCGCTTCATCCTCTCAGCTCCTCAGAGAACCAAGGAGCCGGTTGGGACCCGCGCCGGGTCAGAGGTCGCAAAGGCACGACCCGGTCTAAGGCCCCGCCGCCCGCTCCCAGGCCGCAACAAGTTCCTCAGCCGAGCCGTGAGCCAGACCTCAGGAAATGGCCCAAGCTCCGTCCGAACCCTCCGGTCCATCAGGCGCCTGGGACGGAACCAACGTGTCGGCCCGCCTCCCGCGGCGGTGAATGGTGGTCAGAAAGTCCAGACGAAGAAGAGAGTGATCTGACCATGACAAAGGTTCAATGACTATTTCCTTTAAGTCCAGATCTCTCAACCACTGACCAGAGACAAAAATCAGGTCCAGGGTGCCACCCCCAATGTGAGTAGGGCCATCAATTACTTGGGTCAGGTCCAAGGCCGTCATGGAAGCCATGAACTCCCGAGCTGCCGATGACGAGCCGGACGATGGCAGTTAAAGTCCCCATGACTAAAAGTCTGGGGTCTCAACTGCCACCCCGCCAGCACCTCCAGGAGCTCGGGCAGGGCAGCTGTCACGCAGCAAGGAGCCAGGTACGTGATCAGCAAACCCATCTGGCACCTATGGCCCCATCTCACAAAGAGGGATTCGCACCCGCAATCTGAGGTACAGTGGTCTCCTCGGCTCTAGACTTTCTCTAATCACAACCGCCACCCCCACCCCTACCCTGGGCCCTCGGCTGATGGAATGCACGGAAACCCGCGGCACATCTCAACAAGGCACACCCCTTCAGTGCCCAGCCAGGTTTCGAACGCCTATAAGGTCCGCAGCGCCCCTGAATAAGGTCGATACTAGGGGCCTTATTAACTACGGACCGTGCGTTGCATAACATCAGCCAAGGCCCAGGCTCTGGGGTCATGACCATCCGGGAACGGAAAAGGACGGGGATCGGGCGACCGCTGCAACATCGGGTGCGCGCCCAAAACGATATGATCCTCCCTTCCGCCATATCTGCCCCTCTCACTTACCGTGGGAATCAGGCCGCCTCACCAACAGGAACGCAATCTCCCCTAACCTCCGAACCTATTAAAAACCGTCACGAGCAGGCGCAAGGACTGGCTCCTCCCGACGGGCTACCCCAACGCCCGCCTTAACCCTCCCACCCCTTAAAAAGCCCTATCTAAAACCCCACAGGCTCTTTTTTTCGATGCCACCTCTGTGGGTCCCAAGACCCGTCATTGAGGCCGGCCCTTGATAATGCAGTGGGCCATTCCTGCGAGGCGGGGCACTGCAGGCGCAAGAGTTCCATGGCAGAATATCGCATAAATAAATAAGTTAAAAGCATACACAGGAGAGAGCAGACGACGTGAAGTAGCAAAGTAATGTCTGGGGTGGCAAGGTGTAATGCCAAGTCCGGGTGGATACCCATCTGCCCAATGTCTTCAGATGGTGGCTGGCTTAAAGCTGATACAAGATGGTATAAGTCGCAGATGCAGTCTGGTAGTAAAATGATCGTGGTTCTGCGAAAAGCTCAGTCCTAAAATCCGTCCTAATAGGGGTGGGATTCATCTCCTGCTCGTGGCGTCACCGGTATTTCCAGAGTGGATGTTTCCTCATAAGATGTTGCAAAGTAGGGCCCCAATATCCATTCGGTCTCCAATCACCTTCCCGAACAGTCCCAAAAATGACCATCAGCCAGCCATATAAGATGCAAGGTGACAAATGCAGCTGGCCCATGGTTGCAGATGAAAATGCACTCCCAGTCCGAGAAGAAGCAGGCCCCGCTAGGCCTAACCAGGCCAAACTGGGCCGGGACACCTCCGGTGGGGGCCACAAGAGGGATCTATCACAGCCCTTCACCCTAGGCCCTAGAGCCTAGGCCCCTCCGCCACGTCCAAAGGGGGGTCAGGGGAAATCAAGAAGAGCTGGAGAGCCCAGAAGACATCCAAAGACGCCAGATGCCAGAAAAGTGATGAAACGATGAAACGATGAAACGGGGGGGGGAAACCCAGCTGCGGCTTCCCCAACCACCAAATCCAAGCCGCAGCCTCGTCCGTAGCCCAGAGGCCGCCATCCGCGGCTCGCCCATCCCCCGGCCTCGTTCCCGGCAGCCGGGGGTCCAAAGAGGCTCCCAGACCTCTCCCCCGGCTTTTAGATTTTCGGTCAGTAAGTGAATGGTTTATGGGGATTTTTAAACTTTTAACTATTTGCTAGGTTCCTTGTATCTTTCATAACTGACATAGTAGTTAAAAAAATATAATGCATTTACATTTTGAACAAGTCAAAATGTATGCAAAAAAGGCATCTTAAAAATCTCAGGTTCAATGACTGTCATTGTACTGATAAGTACAAGTTTATAGAGTTTAAGGCATTTTTGCACACACAAAAAGGGTGTCCAACTTTTTCAGAAATATAGAATGTTTCAGTTCTGGCAAAATAATATAGCATCACTGCTTCTGCTTTAAAAACAAAGCCTTATCATGCTCTAGTCTAGCACATGAAAAATAAAACCTGTAAACCTGTCTAAGGACATATGTAGGAGGATATGGGGGTAAAGTACATTGTTTTTTTAAAACAGACTATGGTATTGTTTGAGACTTTAGGTACTAAAGGATAAATATAAACCCATTATTCAAACAGATTAGAAATCCAGAACAATTGATTTAAAATAATGGATTCACTGGATCCTATACTATCTCTAAATTCAGTAAGATTGATTAAGTTTTAAGAAAGTTTATTTTCAACGCCTAATACAGTTTTGTTGGTGTGATTAAAATATTTGCTTGAATAGTTTTTCAAGACTATGTTTGCATTAATCTCAAATTAAATTAATCTCAAATATTCATTAGATATTATTGCCATAAAATATATGTATACATGCCAATTCTATATGGTTAAATGAATGGATGGTTCTGTTTTCTAAATGCATTATTTTCTCAAATAACTGTTCATAAATCTATTCCCTTCCATTTCAGCTGGAAGTGGCAACAACTGAATCCAGAATTTTGCATGCATTTGAAATTATTAACAGCATTACTAACCGAAGCTGTATGCTGAAAAAAACTGTTTATTCCAACAGCAATTTTCAAGAGCCAAGGAAATCGGGAAATCCAGGCACTTCAAATGAATATAAAGTTTTATTGCAAGCTTAAACTCTCTACAACAGGGGTGTCAAACTCACGCCATCATGGTGGCATCATGTGGCGTATTGGGACTTTTTTCCCCTTCGCTAAACCGGGCATGGTCACGGCCAGGACGTGATGCATCCAGCCCGCGGGCTGTGAGTTTGACAGCCCTGCTCTACAAGAATCGGAACTACTAACAGTCAAAGCAAATTGGTGATAGATAAAAGCCAATAGAATTCAAGGTGGGTCAGACTTGGATCTCTTGTGGGCGTGAAGGCATTTGAGACTGATGACAGGGCTCATCCTACAGCAGTCGTTGTTCAGGATGAAAGAATATCTAAAATAATGAAAAATGGCACAGCAATTATGATAGTATTTTGTTAATACAGCACTATTGATGTACATGGTGATTTATATGAAAAACGTGTGACTCCAGAAACTTCTAACCTAAAATTAATAAATTTACTAAGTTTACAAAAGAAAAGTAATGCTAGGACTAATACTACAGGTTCAAAAATTGTACCTATAGCCATGTGTTGGGTGGCAAATAACTGTGACTGGATGATTCCCAGGAGAAGAATGAAGTCATCAGTTAAATAATAAGCTTGACAACAGTTCTTCAGAGCATACAATGTGAGGTACTAGATGGCAGCCACTGGTAGTTTAAAAAAAATCTGTCAAATGTGTGGATGAGCAAACAGCTTAATTTTGCTTGCTGGAGAGTTCATAGTACAATAACTCATAGCAGATGTGATTTAAACCACAGATGTTTTGCAGATATTTAACCATTGAAAGGCTTCTTTAAGGGATAAATAAGTTTATTGAGACATCTTGCCTTCACAAAAAAGGGAAATGAGGACAGTGTACCATGATCATAGCCAGGGGTGAAATCCAGCAGGTTCTGACAGGTTCTCGAAAACCAGTAGCGGAAATTTTGAGTAGTTCAGAGAACTGGCAAATACCACCTCTGGATAGCCCCAGAGTGGGGTGGGAATGGAGATTTTGCAATATCCTTCCCCTGCCATGCCCAGCAAGTCACACCCACAGAACCGGTAGTAAAAAAATTGGATTTCACCACTGATCCTAGCATTTCTGAGATTGTGTGTATTCTGCAGTAGCAACTGTATCGGGTGAAATGCTCCCAGTTCAGACCGAATCACCCGATCCGGTAGCGATGGCGGCAGGTGGTTCGGAGAACCGGTAGCAAAAATCCCTGCCCCCCCTTCCCCCCGCATGCCCAGCTGAGCCGCGTGATCATCAGAGTTTTTTTTTTTTAACTTTTAAAAGCATTTTTTCTTCGGCCGAAAAAATGCTTTTAAAAGTAAAAAAAAGCCTCTGATGATTGTGCAGCTCAGCTGGGATTGTCAGAACCTTTTCAAAGCATTTTTTCTACAACCTCTTCAGCCAAAGAGGCTGTAAAAATGCTTTTAAAGGCTTCTGTCAATCAGGCAACTCAGCTAGGATCATCAGAACCCTTTCAAAGCATTTTTTCTACAACCTCTTCCGCCAAAGAGGCTGTAAAAATGCTTTTAAAAGGCTCCTCTGGCAATCCCAGCTGAGTTGCCTGATCATCAGAGGCTTTTAAAAACATTTTTCACAACCTCTTTGGCCAAAGAGGTTATAGAAAAAATGCTTTTAAAAGTAAAAAAAAAAAGTTGGCCACACCCACCCAGTCACATTACCCCCCTACCAAGCCACACCCACAGAACCGGTAGTAACAAATTTTACATTTCACCCCGAACTGTAAAATTGCACAGACGACACTATCCATGTGTGTGTGAGCGAGATCTTCTCTGGCAAGAGCAGTTCAAACAGAGATACAAGATATAGGCCAAAGTAGCTGCAGCTATGTACCGCCTAATTTGCATCTGCCCCTTTAAAACAATTAATCTCACTGCTGCAGTTCATGGCAATCCTGTGTAATCATTGTCATAATTTCCCAAACTATCAGTACCCATCCTAAAACAGTGTGCAGTTATCCTTACCAAAGGTGCCTTAAACTTCTTTTACTTAATCAGTGCTTCTGGTAGGTGACTTACATGACATTGTAAAACTAAAAATGAGCTGGTACCTGTCTTCATCCTTTACTCGTTGTTACATCCTTTTGTTCTGTGGAAGCCCCATGAGAGATAATATAGGAGATTGGCACTTGTAGGGAGTGGAAGAACTAAGGAGCTGTAAGGCAGAAATTAATAAGAAAATGATGCAGCTTGCACAACTAAAATTTTGCAATTTATGTGGAATTTGAAGTAAATTAATTTAGTCATCTGTTACCTTCGACAGTGTGTGGGAACACTGTGGCACTAATCTGGGATTGATACCAAAAACCCATGTAGACAATGAAGCATAGTTTCTGCAGAATTGTAGGAAAGTTAGTAAACATTCCCCCTGTCAACTCTAGCAGTGCTGAGATATTCCCTGGCTATGTTGGGGTATCAGAATTTTAAGAAGTAACAATGAGAGGTTTTTTGGTTCATTCTCTTCTTGCTTTCCCCCAATCCAGGGGTCTTAAACTAGCAGGGAGGTATCTGTTATGAATATTTATTTATTACTTTGGTATCCTGCCTCCATCCAAATCAGTTTTCTTTATGGACCTTTCTTGATGGACCTCATTTCTATTTCCTTGTCTTCCATTTCAGACTATATAAGAACTTTAAAGTAGGGACGGGTAAAAAATTAAGCCAGAACCAGAATCCCTCAGGCAAATGTTCTTTGTACTTGTTGAGTAAAAACTTACAATGTTCTGTATTATGCTATAGACCTGACAGAATGTTCATATTTTATTTTGTTGACATGTTCATGTATTGAAAACTCAATCTTCTATTCTGGAATTATTTTTTTATTTAACATGGGACCTTTTTTTTTTTTTGGCAGAAATGCTTGTGAGAAAGATCTGGGCATTCTGGTAGTTGATAGGTTAAGAATGAGTCAACAGTATTCTGCTGCTGCCAAGAGAGCCAAAGCAGTCTTTAGCTGCATCAAAGAGATATGTATAGTCTCGAGATCATGAGAACTTTTATTGGTCAGACCACTCCAGTTTTGGTCTCCACTATAAAGAAGGATGTTGAAGAACTGGAAATAATGCAGAGAAGAGCAACAAATATTGTGAGGGGTTTGAAGGCTAAATTCTATAAAGAACATATGTTTAGCCAAAAGAGAAGGCTAAAGGGAGAGATGGCAGCAATGTTCCAATATTTGATGAGGTGTTATTGGAAAGTGGGTGTGAATTTATTCTCCATGTTGCCTGAGGATTGGACAACAACTAACAAATTTATGTTATTGTTATTAAAATGAATATTGTGTTTTAAGAGGCATTCCAGTGTTAATCCTAACTAAATATTTTTTTCAGATAAATTATTGAGGAAATTTATGAGAGAAAATGGCCCACCAAGGATTTTCACAAATATTATTAGGTATATAGTCTATAAGCTACATTCATTAGAATTAACATGTTATCATCCTTTGTGAATTTTATTGGATGAGCCAAAGAATTTTTTATATATATTTCCATTAAAGTTCTGGTAATTACCTGGATCAACATGTAGTCGAAAGGGGGGGTGTTCCATTTTTTTAGATGGTGTATAGCTATATATGTTTGGACCCTATAGGTGGCAGATTGGATTTTGATTTTTGAGACACATTAATATCGCTTAACGATTGTTAGAAGTTATAGTGGCCTTGAATAGCATGCTTTTACAGGTAGTCCTTGACTTACAATTGAACCCAGAATTTATGTTGCTAAATGAGAAATTTGTTAAGTGAGTTTTGTCCATTTTATGACTTTTCTTGTCAAATTTGTTAAGTGAATCACTGCAGGTGTTAAGTTAGTAACACGGTTGTTACTAAGTGAATCTGGCTTCCTCATTGACTATGGTTGTCAGACGATTGCAAAAGGGATCACGTAATTCCAAGACACTGCAACCATCATAAATATGAGTCAGTTGTCAAGCATCTGAATTTTATTCATATGACTATGGGGATGCTACAACGGTCGTAAGCGTGAAAAATGATCACTTTTTTCAGTGCCATTGTAATTTGGAACAGTCACTAATTGAACTGTTGTAAGTCAAGGGCTATCTGTACTTTCAATCATTGCAAAATGTTGCATGCACCCACAGACACATACACCATCGTCATCATGTGATTGCCTTCTGGGCACTTTCACGCTTACACCTGGTTGCTAAGTGTCCTGCAATCATATGATCACCTTTTAAAATCTTCTCTGTTGGTTTCCCCAAGTGGTCAATGCTTTCCACTTGGATTTCTTAATGCCAGAGTGGAGAAAAACACACACAGCTTCCCAGATTCTTCCCAAGCTACCTGAGGCAGCCCATGCTCTTTACATTTCTGTTGCCTTTTCACTCTGATGCCTGCTGAAATCTAAGAATGCTAAACCTCCATGCTGTTTCTCCATTTCTGCAGTTCTTTTTGCTCTCAAATTCACCTCTGTTTTGTCTTTTATACAGGCACAAATATTCTCCTTCTCTACATTCCTATACAGATCCCTAGAGGAGCAGGCAGCACCAATTAGATCAACATTGGCTTGGCCAGGAATCTGTGCAGGAATAGGGAGAAAAATGTTTGCGCATATGAGTTTGAGACTGAGCAGAGGGGGGTGGGGAAGGAGGAGACCAGCCAGAGGGCAAAGAGAAAAAGACAGGAGGAAAATAATGTACAGTAGTAGACTACATTTACCTGTTCTTTTTTATTTTCTCTATTGTTCTTTTAATTTCTATTAAAATTCTTATTCATTTTCTGTACTTTGCAAAATATTGCTTACCCAGAAAAAGTACATATATACTTATATATTTGTTTTCTGAGATTTTCGCGGGTGTTTGTATGTAGGTCTTTGGTTATTCGGGTTTTCTCCCGCGTAAAATTGGAAGTGTCTTGGCGACGTTTCGACGAAGTCTCATTCGTCATCTTCAGGCTTCAGCTTCGTGCTTCTGGGAGCAATGTGTGATTGCAGCTGTTTCTTCCTTTTTAACTGCTAGAGGGGGTTTAAACTGATTGGGTGGGAGCTTGGCTGTGCTCTGATTGGGTGGGGATTTTTTTTGTGCTCTCATTGGCTGGGGGTGTGTCCTGTTTGGGTGGGGGCTTGGTTGTGCTCAGATTAGTCTGAGTTGCAGGGGGATTTGAGCTGGTGAACTGCATTGCTGTTGTTTGGCTTCGTGTTCGTGGTCGTGCTACATCTTCATAGTGGGTGTCTGTCTGCTGCATGTATGGATTGGAGGGGTTTGAAATGGCTAATGTTGCAGCTGCGGTCTGGCTTCTGGTCCTTGGTCGTGCTTCATGATTAGTGTGGGTTTGGGTCTGCTTTCTGGGTGGATGTGTGGTGGTGACATCCTGTGTGGACCTCATGAGTGTGGGTCTGGTGTCATTCCTCGTGTTAGGGACTCGTTTGTCAATAAAGGCGGGTTTCCAAATGGCTGGTAGGTGGGAATATCATCTCGTTTGTTCATGCTGTGTGGGCGTTTTTCTATCTCGATGGCTTGTCTGATTATTCTGTTGTTAAAGTGTTCCGTTTTGCCGATAGTTCTGGTCTTTTTAAAGTCAATATCGTCTCCTGTGGCTTTAAGGTGTTGGACCAGAGAAGAAGTTGGTTCCTCTTTTTTGACTGAGTTCTTGTGTTCTTCAATGCATGCACTTATTCTTCTGTTGGTTTGTCCAATGTATGTGGTGGGGCAGGCGGTGCATGGGATTTCATATACTCCTTGATTTACTAACTCAATTTTGTCTGGGGTTTCTTAGGATGGTGGATATTTTTCGGTTTGTGCAGAATGCTGTCTTGATGATGTGTTTGTGGAGAGAAAACGCGGGAGAAAACCCGAATAACCAAAGACCTACATACTTATATATGTATATATGTTGAAGGGTTGAAGATGACCAGACCAGAAACAATGCATTGTTTGTGGGTGTGCAGTTTGAAACTTGTGGAATACAAGTTTAGCCAATAATTCATCAAACTTCAGAATAGAGCTGGAAGGGTTCTTGGAAGGGTCCTTCTAGTCCAGCCCCCTGCTGAAGCAGGAGATCCTATACCCCATTTCAGAGAAGTGACTGTCCAGTCTTTTCTTAAAAACCTCCAGTGATGAAGCACCCACAACATCTGAAGGCAAGCTGTTAATTGCTCAGTCGGCCTTTGCAAAAAGGCCAAAACTTTATTCATGGTATCTAAATGGCCACAAAATAGAGCAGGTAACCACCTTCAAATACCTTGGGGTGATCATTCAGGCCAATGGTTCAAGAAAAGCACGTGGAGAATATGCAGCTGTCTTGGGAACAAAGATCAGTGAGCGCCAGTCTTAATTTTTTCTGCACAAAGGGAGGATATTATGTCCCTGCTGCAATTAAACTTTTTCTGGCCAAGTCGCTACCACAGCTTCTTTATGGGACCTTGCTTGGACGGTCAGCTTCGTGTTTTACACCATTAAAAATAGCTCAATCCAAATTCATTAGATCAATTCTCCAGATGCCACGTTGTATCTCAAATGCACTCCTGCGCCTGGAAACAGGATTGACATAGGTCAGAGCAAGAATCTGTATAGCGTCCTTAAATCTCTGGCTAAAGTTTTCTTTTCACAAGGGCTTGCTCCATTAATCCTCCAAGACAAATTTTCCTCATCATGGATCAAGGCTGTCAAGTCCAACCTTGCCAAACTAGGCTTCTCCCCAGCTTCAATCCTCAAGATGGACTAGCAAGACAAACCTTGCAGCAAAGGGTGGAGGACATCAAGAGGCAGGCGGACTTAGGGAAAGCTTCGCTGTTTCTGCTCCAGATGCCATTAGATGTGTTGTTGCTCCTGCCAGCTATCTTAGTCAGTTGGAGTTGGCAAACCACCAGAAAGCATTTTCGCTCGCATGGTGCCATGCGCTTCAACCAGCTGTCCTGTATGCCATTAACAGAAAGACTGTTGCTGTGGCTCAGGAGAGGTGAAGACTGTGGGTCACATGCTCCTTAGATGTTCCTTTTATATGGAGATTAGGAAAAAAACATATTCTGCCAATAACTGCTAGGTATCCTGGCCGTTCCGACACTATCTATCTTCAGTGGCTGCTTAAGGATGAACAGTCCATAACTACAGTGCAGGTGGCCAGATTCTGTGCAGCAGCACTGGGGATTCGTCGCAAACACATGTTTTCTCCACCATAGTGATGTTATACAACAATTGTGGCAAACCCTTTACACCGCTTAGTTCTATCCCTTTTAGCGTTGAACCAACAATGGGCCACACAGTTTATGGATTGCAACTGTAGTATAGTCAGACCATATATAATTGACAGACTGGATTTTATTATATATTTTAGTTGTTGTTTATTATTTTATACTAGAATTTTTAATTGTATATATACTGAGAGTTTTTATTTGTTCTGGTCTCTGGTCTAAGATTGTAATAAATTGATTGATTGAATTGCTCAGTTAAACTGGCCAATAACTGAGAAAGACAATGCCAGACAATGAGGACATGCTCTCTCTCTGCTTCACACTTGTTTCCTGCCATCCCTCCCCCCACCAAATTTCCGGTATTGTATTCTGAGTTAACTTTTTCTCCTTTCACAAAATGAAGATCGAATAGATTTCTAGTTTCCTCCTCCTTTCACCACATAGTCTGTTTTAGAACATGCGTTTCCATATATTTATATTTTGCTGCTTTTCAAAACTTCCCTCCTGATACTAGAGGAGCAATTATAATGAAAAGTTGATGTTTGAATACATTAACAAATGGATTTAGAAGTCTAAATAGTCTGTTTCTTTATGATACCAGATATTTTTCCAAGAATAGCTTGTTTCTCCACAAAGCCTTATATCCAGGAAAATTTCATTTGAAGTTTATTCTTTGATGAACTGAGCTGTATTAAATGTAAGCTAGAAGGCAGGGGTACAGTCATAGCCGAAAGTGTTGGCACCCCAGAAATTTTTCTAGAAAATCAAGTATTTCTCACAGAAAAGTATTGCATTAACACATCTTTTGCTATACACATGTTTATTCCCTTTGTGTGTATTGGAACAAAACAAAAAAAGGCAGAAAAAAAAGCAAATTGGACATAATGTCACACAAAACTCAAAAATGGGCTGGACAAAATTATTGGCACCCTTTCAAAATTGTGGAAAAATAAGGTTGTTTCAAGCATGTGATGTTCCTTTAAACTCACCTGGGGCAAGTAACAGGTGTGGGCAATATAAAAATCACACCTGAAAGCAGATAAAAAGGAGAGAAGTTCACTTAGTCTTTGCATTGTGTGTCTGTGTGTGCCACACTAAGCATGGACAACAGAAAGAGAAGAGAACTGTCTGAGGACTTGAGAACCAAAATTGTGGAAAAATATCAACAATCTTAAGGTTACAAGTCC